>NW_027526361.1:69316058-69331407 GCF_048455015.1 Haemaphysalis longicornis | reverse complement strand
CACAACGATAGCCCCCCGTTTGAAAGCTCGTCTCGTCTCGGACCGATCGCGGACCCATACAGCAGCTGCTCATTGGGGAACAAAACCGCTGGCCACGGATCACCGAGTTCGCCAGGAGCGGACGCCCTGTCATCTGGTCAGTGGCCAGCGCTGGCACCGCAATCCGGTTCCCCAAATCAGGGCCCGCCTCGGAATCGCCCAAGAGACGTCTACGTAAGAAAGCAGAAGTGCCCGGTCACGCGGTTATGTGGCCAGCGGGGCCTCCTCCACCGATCCGCGTCTGCATGCGCCGAAGCCGCATACGAGGCGGCCGTCCATCTCCCAGATAGCAGCGAGCTCTCACCCCGAAAGCGCTCGGGGGTGGGCGGCGGCCGCCGCCGCGGACACTATGATTTCCCGGCCCATGTTTTTCCCATCCGGCCCTCCTTGCCGCCTCGGACGACGCGTATACACATGGGAGGTCAAAGAAACTCGCATTCAAGCCTCTCCGCGTCGTCCGTTCTTTTATTTGTTTCCGCACCGCTCGAAACCGTCTCTTATTTCTCGGCCCCGGCCGCGAGAGGAGAGGAGAGCTCCGGCCGGAGCTGCGGCGTCGCAGTTGTCCCTGTCGTGAGCGGGGCTGCGAAACCGACCCGGTCCCAACGAGAGCCGACGTGGAGCCAGCCCGCCACCTCGCCCCGACGTCATCCCAGCACACGCGCGCTGCTTTCGCTTTCCTCGTTTATTTATTTTCTACCCCGTCGAGCGTCTCGCTTCTACCGTGGCTGTGCGGCGACTGGAGAGCGGGTCACGGTTATCCGCGCCTCTCGGGCACACGCCCCCCCGACAACAATGACAGGTTTGAGGCTCGAACTGCGGAACAGCAACCAACTCGCGTCCCTATAATCAAAGTCCCCAAACACGCCGCGTTGGAGACGACGCCAGACGGAGGCGGCGGCAACGGCGGCGGTAGAGGGAGGGGGGCAGCGCCTCGGTATATACGTATACACATTCGTGTGTTCCCGGCGCTCGTGCTCTGTAGTTAGACTTCGCGGACGGGCTCTCGCTCGCTCGCTCGCTCACCACCGGTGCGAACGGCGGAGTGTTGCCCCTCATCGCCCCGCTGTGCGCGGGATCCGCTGGAAAGCGGAAACATAGGAGGCGCGTATAAAAAGCTCGTGCTCCAAAGGCTTTTCTTGCACGCTCTGTGTATACTGCGGCTCACGCTGTGAGCTCCACGCATCTCGCTTTCGTGGCGTGAGAGAGCTGTGTATGCGTACAGCGGAGGATCCGCAGGGAAACGGCGTTGTTGAAAGTTGTCTGTGATTATCATACGCAAGGACCTGGGAAACACAAAAGCGAAGGGGCGGAGTCGGAACTGAGGACGCGAGGGATGAGGAGGAGGGGGGGGGGGGATGGAAAGCGCCTCAACGGCGACCTGTGGGCTCGGGAGGCGCAACGGTTGTTATTCGTCACTCTCTGTCGAGCGCGTGCCGAAACCGAAAATTTCAACTCTCCTTTTCGGGCCAACCTCCCCCTGCCGCCTGAGCTCACTCTTTTGTTTTTTCTTCCTTTCGTGCCAGCATCAGGGGCGTCGCTATAGGGAGATTGTCGGAGTTTTCCGACTGCGGAGGTACACATGAGGCGCCGCTTTCGCGAGTGTCAACATCTGTCTTGCAGAGAGCGTGGGATTGGCGGCTCGAATAAGATGTCGTGTCTGTAACCGCGGATGCGTGTCGGCGGTGTCGGTGGCTCTTCCGATCGCAATGAGCCGCGCGGCGCCGGCCTTATTGTGTACTTCCTGTCATTCAACTTTGCGTGGTTCGCCCGTTTAAATCGGATATACGCTAACACCTCGCCTGTTTTAGTTGAGCGACACGATTTGCTATTTTGGTGAGATTTTTCTGCGAATGGCCGTAAAACGTATTGATAGAGGGTTTTAGTAAAACCTCCCATACAGCTATTCCAAAGCTTTCTATGGAGTGGCCTTCGTATCTTCCATCTACAAATTTTGTACGGACATTCCGAAACGAATATGGCGCAGTTTTTTTGTGCCGCTTCAATGCCGAAACATTTAAACCCGCGCAACGCAGGTTTGGCACTTTGTTCACGCAGAATGTAAACGAACCCTTTCGAACCAGACAAGCAAACTTCAAGATGCATCGATTTGGGCTGATTGATACCGTAATCTTGCTTATGATGAGCAGCGAGGGAGAACAGGATTTTGTCGGTCGTCTCGGCGTTTCGCGCTGCGCATCAAAGAACAGTTTGACGCTTGGGCTTTGGAAGTATGTTACAATAGAAAAGCCACGACGTGCAAAAAAAAAAAAAAAAAAAAAAGCCGGATCTACGCACTTGTGTACGAGAAGTATATACGGCTACACAATGCTAGAAACATTATAGGTGTTCAATTTGGAGGCACATCGGAAGGACGTTCGGTGTTCCAATGGGTGGGGATTCATCCGGCTTGTGTCTAACGGGAAGAATGTAATGAGGGACGGTGTTGTTTCATTCCGCTCTATACCAACACCGGCTAAAACATAAAGAGCGGTACTACGACTCGCTGTTTGTTCAGGAACGAGGAGACGCACGCACATGTGCACGAGTACTTCTTCCAGCTCTGAAACATACCCTGGTATTCTGAGTCCTTCCTCCAGTCCAGCCTCCAGTGGAAGAGATCCTTGAAATCGATTTCCCCCGTGCATAAGCACTGCGGAATCCTCCCCTCAGTCGAGTGGAGGGAGCAAGTGGAGTGAAGGAGGGACTCAGAATACGGCCCATAATATCTGTATGAAGGGGACGTAAACAATTCAAACTCAGGGCACTAAACCCTTGAAGGGGCCCTGCAACCTCCTTTCTAAGTTTTTTTTTTTAAATGTGAAATGCTTGCAGAACGTTATCAACCAACACGCCCAGTATTTAGACTAGGGGGTCTCAAAGTAGTTCAGCCAAAAATTACTACTTTATACCCATCAGATAACTTAGCAACTTGCCCAAAAAAATTTCTTCTCTTTCAAGGTCTTGGCGTTCTTCGACCGTTGGGATTACAGCGGTGTACCGGCTATGCTTTTCTTCAGTTGCAGGAGTGAACGCATTCGGTACCGTGCACTTAAAAAAAAAAAAAGCCACAAACACAAAGTAGAAGCGGAAAGCGTATGTGCTGCGACGACCAAATTACGTAGGGCCGCTCTGTGGAAGCGTTAACTATATAGCCTTCCTATATAGCCTATCCTTCATACATCTTTTGCAGTGCTCTCAGACGGGAAGGAAAGAGTTGAAGGGTTTATCGAAAATATTGCAGAGTCCCTTTAAAGGGGCTCTGTAACACTTGATTGACGCTTTCACTTTCTCCTTCACGTCTGAAAGCATTTTCAAAGCTATAATTATCAACAGCATGGCTGCACGGGGCAGCTATGCGTGATTCAGTCACCGCAGCACATCCGCCTTTCTTGTCTCTTTGCTTTGTGCTTTTTTTTTTCTAAAGTGGCAATAAAACACCGTTATTGCTGAAACAGAAAGGAAGCGACCAATAGCTGCTACAGCGCTGTAATGACGTAATTCCAGCGCTCAATGAACGCCAAGACTCTGGAAAGAGAGAAAAATCTTTTAGCTGGTTTCCAAGTTATATGATACGCACAGAGCAGCAATTTTTGGCTGAGGTACTTGGGGACCCATAATCTAAATACTGATTGTGTTGGTTGACTACGTTCGGCAAGCATTGAAGATTTAGAAAAAAAGTTAGAAAAGTGTTGCAGGGTCCTTTTAAGCACTCGACTTTATATTTAATTTGCCTTTTATTTCTAGCTAACAAGTTGTCTAGGATCGTTTTATAAAAGTTCAGTGACTTGTCATATAGGAGGGTATTAAAAAAAACGCTGAAATTTCTTAAAAGACTGAGCTTTGGTCCTTCTTCGAAAGAGTTTCCTTTCGTTGCATTCAATCGATTAACTTACAGCGTCGAAGTTCATTAGCCGCTGGAGGACAACCAGTACATATAATAACCAATGTATACTTTATTAGGTTTCCACTTCCAAGGATTTGAGAAAGCGCACACGAAATTCAAACAAACAAGGTGTTTAAAGCAGGAGGCAAGCTTGGACTGTCGAATAGGACCTGGTCACATGCACCGCTTTTTAAGGGGTGGATGTAGGAGTGTGGGAAGGAAATAAAACAAAATTTAATGACACGGAAAAATTGCTTGTCGGACAATCTGTAATTAAACAATAATATTAGTGACCCCCCCCCCCTCCCCCCGCACACACACACACACACACACACGCGCGCGCGCGCACGCATGCGCTCACGCACACGCACACGCACACGCACACGCACACGCACACGCACACATACCTTTTTTGAGTTGTATGTTTTTCTGGTGAGGATGATTTGCAATCGTGTATGCGTCATAAATTTACATGATAATAAATAATGTTCAGTTGAGCATCCCCTATCTCGAAAGTTCCCAAATGGTTAAACTTCATATTTCTTAAGAAAACACGCATTAAAAGTCGAGTTTACATGCGTGTTCTACACGTAGTTCTTTGCGGGTAATTTTTTTCTGAACATAAAAAAATTCTGGATTCTCAAACCAATTCTCTCGATAAGCTTACAAGCAATGTCAGTACTTGTGTTTTGAAGGCGGGTAAAATAAACTGCCTCATTTAGGTAATGTCGTCAGTGTTAATCAGCTAATTATAAGGGCTTCAGTGAAGCTCACTTAGTGGAACGGAACGCTGGAAACGAAGTATTATATAAAGCGGTGCCTTGCCGAGAATTTAGTCCGTTGCGCAAGCGTGTGCGCATAGTGAAGATAGCTCAGTGTGCACAGATTACCGTAGTAATTAAAGATTTTAAATAGTACAGGGCGAATGGGAAAGCAGGCAGAGGTCAACCCTGTTTTTTAGATGAACAAACGTGTTGCACCCGGCTTGGAAAGGTGGCCGGTAACACTGACTAACGGGAATAAATCATCAGATCTCATTTTAACGCCGCTTCGAATGAGCTAATGAACAATGGACTGTACCAGCAAAATTTTTTTAAAAACCTAATGACACGCACTTTTTCCCGCTTGAAGCATTCAAGTTGCCCATGCTTGCCGAGCCGTGCGGATGACAACTTTTCGGGAAAACTGCATATTTGTTTCTATTCGGTGCTCTTTCACTCCACATGCCCAATGGAGGGGCAAGGCAACGTAAACAGAGCATAGCGCAATCATTTAGGCAGAGCTTTCCTAGAAAATTATCATCCGCATCTGACAACACAATCAGCCGATAGTCGAAATGGAACCCAATTTCTCCCCATGGTTTCTTGGCCGCGAACTTATAACTTATCACACGCCAATGATAATTTCCGCGCGCCGATAATGTCGTGTTTCTCTAAATAGATAACTCAAGCATTAAAAAGTAACTTTCAAGTTTGGCCTTGCGCCTGGGGGGAAGGCCAGCTTAGGTAAGTGTTTGGGTTTTCGGTTTGATGGATGGGATTTCCCGTAGCCTTAACTTGAGATCCCACGGTGTGCGAAGTTCAGTGGAAGTGTGAGTGAAATAGGCTCCTAGCAACGAAAATGCTGAATGGGATTCAGATTCTTCACGTTCTTCAGGATTATATTCGGCGCTTTCATGACGCCTTTGACTTTCGAGCTGTTAACTCTGTATGTCTCCACCGCCGACAGTGAAAATCCAGGCTGCCCACGAAGCTCTCAATGAACATGTGCACCAGATCCCCACGAACATTCTGCAGCACCACGTGGACGAGGTGAAGGGAAGACTGTAATCAGGACCTGGACCTAGGTTCTGGGGGGCAATAAATTTTATCTCTCTCTTGCTGAGCATATATGAAGCGCGGTAAGCTTTTAAGACCTTTGTTTGTAGGCGGATTGGTTGATTGATTATTTGATTGATTGATTGATTGATTGATTGATTGATTGATTGATTGATTGACTGATTGATTGATTGATTGATTGATTGATTGATTGATTGATTGATTGATTGATTGATTGATTGATTGATTGATTGATTGATTGATTGATTGATTGATTGATTGATCGATCGATCGACTGATTGATTGATTGATCGACTGATTATCGATAGATCGTGCTCGAAATCAAAGAAAGTGAGTTCATAGATGTAATCACTACTACAGCACAAATAGCAAAAAATGAAAGCGATTTGTCTTTCGTGTATATCTTTTTTTTTTACTTTAGCACAAGTGCAAGGCTTGATAATACTGCTAGAAGCTGTCTCGCTACTGTTCTGTATTCCTTGCGTTTTTGTGGTATTCAAAACATCTCGAGTTGGTTGTAACCATCCAAATATATTTCTTCCCCCCCTTGCAATAATGCTCAAATGCATATTAAATATAATGCAGAGCTATTTAAAACATCCATAATTATTGAGGACGGGAATTGAACAGTGTTTCGAACATTTGAAAACTACGCATGGTTATCCACGCGCAACCCACTTTCAACCATTGAACTTTGCTAAATTAACCACTTGGTGGCTTAGGCGAATCCTGCCTTACTAATTCTTTTAGTGTACGACCTTTAATTTCTTTCGCCTCAATGTTAATATTACTACTGTTATTTTTGCATGTACTATAGACATTAACACATATATAATGTCCATAGTTGTTACATTGTGTGTCAGTAAAAGTAGTGTTCGCGTAGCTTAAAGTCAGAGTAGCTTATAGATAAAACAGAATCCAAGAAAGTTTTTCAATCTCTGGTGCCCACAAAAAAACATTGAAAGACAGAAATAACAAAGAACTATCCCACACATGCATTAAAAAAGCAACAACAAACTACTGATTCAAGAAGTGCACACGGGAGATTTCATAACGTGCAGGCATCCACGCATTCTTGAATCGTGGCAGATAAGACGCCGCGGAAGCTCAGCTACTCCTCAAGGCAGCCACAAAGGAAGCTGGAATCGGTAAAACCAATTCGCACGTGCCGATGAAAAGAACCTGATGCTCCGACAAGGAAGGCGCAGAACGAAGCGGCATAAAGGGGCGTCGATCTGGTGTGCTTGTGCGTCTATATGTGCGTATACAACGGAGAAAGAAACTTCGAAAAAAGCGAGGGATCCGCAGGCACCAACAACAAGTTTACACACCAAGTGTGCCCGGCTTTCTACGGCAGCGGGAATACAACAGCCCACAACTTATAAGCGACCCGATCTAAAGAAGAAAGCGAATGAGCTCAAACCTGTCAGGAGAAAGGCGGGCTAGAGTGAAAGCGGTGGAAACAAATGAGACGAAACCGTGTCGAGATTTTGACCAAGTCGAGAGAAAAGACATGAGCTGTTTAGGGTCGAACAGAATGCGCCGAGTAGAAGAGAATCCAATGAAGCAAAAAGTATACATAATCCGAAAGCATACCTCAGACATTGCTGCTGCTTCCGTCTTTGTGCTGTGTGTGCTTTCTTCTCGGCGCAAAATGGTAAGCTTCTTTTTACGAAGATTTCGTTTGCTTTTCCCTACGTTCCTCTCGCTTTCTCTTTCTCGTCCTTTTCTTTCTTTTTTGTTTTTTTTTGGTTTGTTTTTGTGGTTTCACTTTCTTCGGCAAAACCTATCGCTTTTCGCCTTCGGCGAAAAGTACACAGGTGGCGCTGGTGGGCCAGGCTGGACGAAACGACAACTCGGTCAGCAACACTAACTACAAGCAAAAAACGGCAGAATTGATAACAATATAAAAAAGCAGACAAATAAACTCAAACAACGAATGGGATGGCGCATAGGCTGCGCAGAAATGACGAAGAAACAGAGAGAGAGAGAGAGAGAGAGAGAGAGAGAGAGAGAGAGAGAGAGAGAGAGAGAGAAGTCGTACAAAAAGGAGAAATCAATGAGGTATCAGAGTTTGAGCCTTGACGTGAAGAATCGGAATCAAGGTATATCGCGGGCCCGCTGTAGAAAAAGGGGAAGGAGGGAAAGGGGGGACGCAGGGACCGGCGATCCGGGCACGACGTGTGCGGGTGTGTGTATACGCGTATATATAAATATATATCATCCGGTGCGCGGGTTTGGAGAGAAAAAAAAAGTGAGGGGGTTGGCTGGTTCCAAATGTAGATAGCATTGTTCACAGACCAGAGAGGGATGACTTGGAAGAAGAAATAGAAAACAAACAGGGAGAACGACAGGGAGAGAAAGAGAGAGGAAGCCGGTGGAGCTGTTAGGCGCGAAAATGTAGAATCTGAGCGGTCGTCCCTCTTTTCACTCGTCGGATCGGTACGTTTACCGGGCGCGGATGACTGCACAGACTTCAGAGAACCACCGATCCAGCTTCCCGCCGATATATACCGCTGTTGCTGCTCCTGCGGTTTCAGCTCCCGATGCCGCGAAAATAAAAGAAACGAACGCAGGCGGCGGGGGATTGAGAGACGTGGCGTGGCTAAAGGCGAAAAGATACGGCCGACTAGGAAGGCTAGCTTGCGAATGCGAAAAAAAAAAAACGCGATTCGCGCAAGAGGTGTACACTACACTGCGCCCGATGTGATTTATAGTCAGTTTCTGTTGGGATTTCGAGCATCACGGACGGCCGCTGTCACGGGCGTGCTTGTAGGTGTGTGTATTGTGTGTACCTTGAGGCGCTTACAAGATTTCAGCTGCCCACGTATATACGAGGCGATACGTGTGTTCTGGCTGAATCGTGGTTTGCGAAGAAAAGCGGCCACGCTGGAAAGAAAAGACGCATTGGACGCCTTGTCCCTCCATGGGCTCTCTGAAGTTCTCTTTGTTCGGGATTTCTCTTTCGCGTGAAGTGCGAGCAGTGCTGTTTTCTTGTCGCGAAGAAACACTACTGCTGTATCGTCCAGCTTTACCTTTCGATGTCGACACACGGTGCTGGCTCTTTCGATTGTGAGCTGACCATTGTAGCTTTCCTTTGATGTTTTCTTTCAACAGGGAAGCTGTTCTTGGTCGAGGCTTTCATAAGATGAAATGTGGCAACATGGTCGCAGCGATGTGCAGAGGCATAGACTAGCGGGGGGGAATGGGGGGGAGAGCAAGCGCCAAGCCCACATTCAGCAAGATACTAGAATTCTTGAACGAGACGCTTACACAGGCAAACCTTTCCTAAACTACTAAATCTGGTCACAGTGTTTACGCTTGTCAACACTGTTGAGCAAAAAGAAAGTGTTAAGCATATTTGATACAAGACATCAATACAGTAGTGATATTTTCATTGTTCTTTTAATTAAAAATGCATGGCTGCTTGATTTTTGCTATAGGAATTTAAAAAAATGCCCCATGAAAAACAAAAAAAAATGTCGGTAGTTTGTCATATTTTCGCGTGTCGTACTGTCGTCTTGTCGTATTCTTGTCGTGACGTGATTCCGATGTTCTGTCTTGCGTCGTATTCCTGTCTTGTCGGATACTGATGTTCCATCAGTAGTTGCACATGGTTCAAGTGTCATTGCCTATTGTGAAGAGTAGCGCAAATGGCAGTTCTGTTGTGAGTACAGAAATGTTTGTCGTTGAGAAAATTGACTGTCGTTACGACAGAAATGTGTGTCGCGGCAACAGATGGCTTTGTCGTAACAACAGGACTTCGGTTGTCACAACAAAGTGTCATGCGATAGGAATTCTTGTTATGTTTTTGCGGTATTCCTGCTGATTTCAGACTGGGTCGGGGCAGTGTTCCAGTTTAGACCGTAACAAAAGGTTTCAGTCGACGGCACAAGCAGTGGAACACGGCAATAATGATGATGGCTGGAAGGGAAATCGATCTGCTGCCTTTGAGAAGTTTTATGAAGCTAAGCCTTGCGATTAGGGAACGCCAGGTAACTTCGCCGTTGCTCAACCGTGAAGGTGTCAGCCCAACAGAACGTTTTATCGTAGCAAAGCAGGTGCTCTTCTTCCACTTGCAATTTTTTTTAAACCAACCGTCTCTCGCCTTTCCCATATAACCGAAAAATTCCAGCATCTCCACGAAGTGAATCACGACGAGTGGGCGAAGCACTGGGGATCGTTCTTACCGTAAATCACCAGTGGCATTGTCCACTTACGCATGTAAATGAGTGACAATGGGTGTGTACAGTATATACAATTCTAATCCAATCCAATCCCATACAATTCAATTTAATCCAATCCAATAAAATGCTCTTCGCGCATGCGCAACACCCTGTACACGGACGCCAAGGGACAAGCCATGGACAAAGCGAGGTCCTAATGTGCTTCGCCCCTAAAAATGGCGTCCAAGAAAACGTACATAGAAGTAACGATGCAAAGGGCCTAATTGTATGTTAGCATTTCCCTTACCTGTCTCTTGAAATTCACGACACACATTTCGTTAGATTTCAGGCGCAAGAATGGGTTTGACGAGATAAACAACCATTCCTTAAAACAAGGGAGGAAGGGGGGGGGGGGGGGGGTACCCAGAGGAAGAAGTGGTGCTGTGTTAAGACACGCCGACACGGATTCCCCAGTGGAAGCCGCGGGTGAGTGACAAATTGACTCATGAAATCCCACTTAGTCGCCAGTTGATGCCGGGTTATAGGCTCGCGTTAGCGGCAGCACAGGATTTTCCCCTCTGCGGCTCATAAATTTGTTCCCGCAGACAGCCGAGCAGAGGAACAAAGCCGCCCGGGAGGCGGCGGAAAGCGTTATAAATCGTGCACAGCCGTCGACTCGCGCCGCGTTCTTTTACTTCCACCACGCCGCCTGCCTCGCTCAGGTCAGACCAAAAAGGGAATAAAAGCACCGCAGGGATGGAGGAGGCTGAGGAGGTGAAGGGCGCGTAAGGACACGGGAGGGGGTTATACACGCCGGCGTTAAATACGAGCATTTTTGCAATCTGCGGTGGAACTTGTCTTAATTTAATCACAACGCAACGCGGACGCATTCCGCGCGCAGCGTGCAGGAGACGCGGATCTCCCTCTGCAAGGAACGATGGGGTTGTTGGGGGAGGAGAAGTGGGGAGGGCGTATCACTCGGCGCGTGCTATGTAAACTAGTGTCTGTCAGGAAGAGGGTAATTATATTTCTCGCCGACTTTCTCGCGAGCTTACTCACTCTGACTCGGTCGAATGACGGCTGACACTGCCGCTGCTGCTGCTTTCTTAATCTCTGCAACGCTCGGGTATTAATAAAGACATTCCTGCTGTCGAGAGTGCGCTGGCACGGATGCCTTCGAGGTGACTTTTTTTGCTCCATGCGACGCGTACGTGTATACACATGCATCTCTCGCTGTCGCGCTTGGCATGTGCGAGGGAACGCTCTCGACGGCTGAGCTGAGAAAATCCGCGTATTCTTTCTCCGCGAGCGAACACAGTGCCAAAAGAAAGAAGTATCTAGGCGTGCGAGTTGTTGGCTGCTCGCTGGCGTTATGGGGAACACGTCAACGCTATGCCGAGCTTGTTGTTTGGTATGCGCCTAACTATACGGGTGTGAGCATACATTAGGATACACGTTCCCCTCGCAAATTTGACGTGCTTAGCGGGGCTTGCCACCGAATTAAAGCCTTACTTCTTAGCGTAGTAGAAGGAGCTGTTGCACTTGTAATTGGTTTTTACTACTACTACTCGGCAGCTTCGAGAAGCTGCCGAGAAGCCAGCTTCGAGAAGGTTCCCGTCAAGGCTGTCGTGTTTAGACAAAGCTGCGGGAATTCGCAAATTTTAGAGAGGAAAACTGCCAGGTAAGTTCGAATCCCTTCGTGATTCTCCTTCATAAAGTTCTAAACCAACTTTTTACCAAATTCGAACTTATTAGCACCAATAGTTTTACAGGCAAACGTTTTCTTTTCTTCGGTGCGGGGGTGGCCACGTTGAGTCACAGCTGGTGTAAAGGCACGTGAAACAAACCTAGCTAACTTCCGCAACAGGGTGGCCCCTTAAAGCCACACTTGCGTAATCGCGGGACTATTCCGACAGTTTGACCGGTCAAATCAGCTCGCTAGGCCTATAGCTGGTAAAGTTACAGCAAAATACCGAATGTGAACAAAACAGTCACCGTAGCCCTATTCCGCAAAGCCAATTGTGCAAAATCGCAGAATAAGCAAGTGCTAATTCACACGGCGGGGCTCTAAGGGGGACCCACCTGATCACAATCCTGTAAGAATTGCAAACTCATGACCCGTTGGCTTAAAAAAAGTCGTGTACAGATACAACTGTTTTCCAGATGTATAAAAATTATTTCTAATGGCCTATAGTGTGCTTCGTTTAGAAATTTATGGTTTCTTTACTGAAATAAAAAAAATAAACAAGAAATGCGTTTTAGTTCGTTTTGTCTTCCCTCGATGGCCCTAGCTGTCAAGCAAGCAAGAGTTTCATTTCATTACTTCACTACAGAAGTGACATATTTCCGAAATACGCAAACTAGGCCGTTTGGGACATCTTCAAGGATCGGCAAAACTGTTCGTATAAGTGCACGATGGTTTTTAAGCCCGTGGGTCATGAAGTACTACGTCCCGTAGAAGTGTTAACAGGTGAGTTGTCCTTAACAGTTAAGTAAGTAAAAAAAACCTTCCTCTGCATCACACTGACACTTGGAAACAAGGAAAGGCCGTATACAATAACAGCGCTCGTCGAAGCTGGCTATAAACCACCCGCCCTAACCGCAAGCCTCATCGGCCCAGCCAGCGCTGTTAAATTTGAAAAATGAGAATTGCTTGCTAGGCAGGGGTCAAAGACTGCTGGCAAAGCTAACGATGACCTTCCGAAGCATCGGACACTAAGTTACAAAGGTGGAAAAAAACTCTACATAAATCAGCGCTACGTCAGGAACATTGCGCCCATACCAGGCTAGGAACAGGACGATGACTTAGGGTGACACAGGTAGCATCGCAAAAATTTGAATAACTCGACAACCACTAGGCGCACAGAAAAGTACAACCATTTGCCGTTCACTGTCCGAGCGAGGGCTACCCAGATATGTAAATGCTTTTATGTAGAAATACCGAAATAGCGTTTTTGCACACCTGTCATGGTCCCAATGTTCCCGGACTTTAAAGAGCACAGGGTTGCCCAACTTCTGCGCATTCCTGCCAAAAGGTCCCCGTTGTTATAGCAGCGAACGTTAAACCGTTTTTCGGCTTAGAATAGTCTTGAAAAGGCGAGGAGGCACAGTAATACAACTTCAGCGGCTTTTTTTTGGCCAGCTGAGCTTCAATCTAGCCATTTTTTCGTAGCTATACACTTGAGCATGACAGTGGGTCACCCTTCCAACGGCCAGACGTCAGCGGATCTCATCACTAAGCCAGCGTCTCAGCTTATTCCTTCAGAACCACGCATGCAAAAATCAAAACCGACAAACGCTGCCTCAATATCACTGCAGGCATGCGCGGTAACGTCATCCGCGGGCAACTTCTCCCGCTCTTTTCCGTCTGGCTCTCTGTGCCCAACCCATGCAGGTATGGAGTGCTTGCTGCCTGTTCCCGAAGTAACCGTCATCCCGGATACCTAAGGGACTACACAAAAATGTTCAACCTGCTAGGAAGGCTCTTAGGGACATAACAGCACTCCCTCACCAGAGAATGCATCTGACCACTCTGCTGTAGAAGTTGGCCGCCACCTCCATGACTGACCAACTCAACTCTTGGCCCTCAGTCTACAGCAGCTGTACAGCACCACGGTGGCGGTCAGACGAGCGATACTGTAGAGGGTGCTAAGAATCTCTGGGTTCGGACAGACCACCATTGGAACTTGAACCTTGGAACGTTCAACGCACGCACCCTGTCTGGCGAGGGAAGCTTAGCTGTACTACGGACATTAGGTGGGATATTATTAGGTTAAGCGAAGTGAGAACGGGAGAAGAATTCACGGAGCTCACTAGCGGGCATATTCTGTGCCACCAAGGATCCCCAAGAAAAGAAAGAACAAGGGGCTGGATTTTAAATCCACAGAGAAATAGCAGGAAACGTGGGGGAGTTTTTCAGCATTAGCGAAAGAGTCGTGGCTCTTGTGATCAAGCACCACAAGCAATACAGGTTAAAGATAGCACAGGATTCCGCGCCAACAACCAGCTACGATGATGAAGCCATAGACAGCTTCTACGAGGACGGGGAATCAGCAATCAAGAAGGCAACAATGCATTTCCCGATTGTGAGGGGGATTTTAACGCAAGGATTGGTAAGAAGCAAATGCGAGAGGAAACGTCGGGATAGGCCATCGCAACAGTCGAGGAGATACACTGGTAGGGTTTCCAGAAAGAAATAACCTGAGGTTAACGAACACATTCTTCTACAAACGAAAGACTATAGGAAATGAACATGGAAAAGTCCCAATGGTACAACAAAATACGATATTGACTTCGTTTTAAGTGAGAACCTAGGTATCGTGCACGACGTAGAGGTGCTAAGTAAGATTCGGAGCAGCGATCATAGGATGGTCAGATGCAAGCTAAGGCTGAATCTCAAAAGGGAAGGAAGCAAACTCGTGAAAACTAAGAAACCCCTCATGATAGCAGGAGTTTTAAAAAACTCTTTAAAACAAATTCGCGCTTCTGAACACGCATAATGAAGTCAGTGTGGACAGGCTGAATGATAACCTAACATCGGCACTCAGTTACTCAGCAGCAGTGGGAGAAGCAACATGTAGGAAACGAACTGGAAAACTAACTAAGAAAACGAAGGAACTAATTGGAAAACGTAGGAACATTAAAGTGTTAAGTATGGCATATTATATTGAATTAGCCGAGCTTTCGGAAGTGAATAAAAGAAGTAAAACAGACGACATTCGTGCATATAACATGGCAGTGATCAAGGAAAAGCTGCAAATAGGGGAAAGGATGAAAGCAACTCAGAGAAAGCCATCGGCAAAGACAGGATGTACGCACTCAGAGACGAGCACGGCAACATTACGCGCAACTTGGACGAGATAATAAAGGCAGCAGAACGATTCCACGTCAGGCTGTATGCCAGCGACGTTAGACCAAGGGAAACTTCTGAGGGTACAAGCTCAACTTGCGATGTCCCGTTTTTATCCGAAGAGGCAGTTGGAAAGGTTCACAAAGGCATGAAAATGGAACAGCTGCAGGTCACAAGGCATAACCGTGGATCTTCTGAAGGGGGGAAGAGATATTGTACTGAAAAAGCTTGATGTATTTTTGGAATGCCTGAAGATTCAAAAAGTGCCTATTGCCTGGGGAAAGCGCCAACATCATTTTGATTTATAAGAAGGCAGATCCCAAGGATCTCAAGAAGTACAGGCCCATCAGCCTACTCTCAGTTGTTTACCAGCTGTTCACCAAAGTTGTAGTCAGCCGCATAGGTGACAGCCTAGATTCCCAACCCCGAGAGCACGCAGCCGGGTTTAGGAAAGGGTACTCAACCATCGATCACATCCATGCCATCAATAAAGTGATAGAAAAATCCGCAGAGTACACTAAACCCCTTTACACGGCATTTATAGATTACGAGAAAGACTTTGATTCCGTACTCA
>NW_027526361.1:69311058-69313558 GCF_048455015.1 Haemaphysalis longicornis | reverse complement strand
TTCAAGTCACGTGACATACAGGATTGTTCAGTCACTCTGAAAGAAGGTACGGCTTTCTACGTTTAAGCATACTTTTAAATTAAGCGTGGCCACACCTGGCTTGATAGTCGGCTTATCAAACGTCCGAGTGTAATTGCCGGCTCGAGGGTTCTCTTCCTCACTAGATGATCGGGCTTGCTCTTTTAAGCTCTTCAGGTACAAACCCAGGAAACGCCTCGAAGCGTTTTCCTGGCCTTAGAGCTCAGCGGCCAAGGTCAAGCAAGCGCCCCGCGCACGCGGTTTTGCGGCGCCGTTGGAAGCGTCACCGACCGTGCTTTGGTCGCTGCCTGAGTCACGTCTTCTCGCCTCGCGAAGCCAGCGCGTCTCGTTCGTCGGCGCAGAGAAATACTTCGGAAAGAACTTCATGATAAACGAGTTCGGAACGGCATGTAGTTGAAGCTTTGAGTCATGTCGATTTACTCGTATATGCTTGGGATTCGTCAATTTAAAAAGAGGCAAATTTTAAACGGACAGACAACTGATTTTTGTCGAGTATATGTTCGCTATCCCAAATGAGAGGGGATCCCTTAAAGCACCTTAACGAGAAACGGTTTTGCTGGTAACGCCTTAGAACTTTTTAAATCGAAATTTTTATATCTACGAGCCGTATGTGTCCTCCCAAAAATCATACTGGAAACCATGACGTACAGTAGCGCGGCAACATCCGTTTGTCTGTATGCGAGGTGAAAAACTATATTTAAAAACTTGCCCCCAACTAAAAAAAAATTGCGACTCGCAAGCTTTCTTATACCTTTATGTGTGTTTTAATTCACTAGTCTATAGAAGGCTCTGGTCTATTTTGCACGAAGGCGCCATCTGTTGGAAGGGACGATAGGCAGAATCTGGTTTCACGTCGTGGAGGTCGGCAGTTCGATTTTCCCTGGGCAAGTCCTGTTTCTTTTTTTTTAAGCTGCTGTTGGCGTATTTGGAAACTGAAATAGAATATTTCGGCTGAAGATACACCCCTGACTCAGGCGGAATCGTCAAAGCTCCTCCACTTGGTCTGTTTACTGAACGCTGCCGTTGATTTTATGTATGGAGCCTCAGTTACCCACACTGAGTGGTGGCGGGCGGGCGGCGTGCCTTAACATTTTTCAAAATAATGTTAAAAATGCATATACAATTTAAACTCGTACAAATACTTGTGTTAAAAGGTTTTCAATACGTAAATAAACGTTTCAGCAGTTACAGTAGCTGCTAGGTTTGCAGGTCACGTGACCGAGACACATATTGTGTCAAGTTTCTACACTACGAACCGCCACCCTTCCGATTTCAGAAAGTTTGGTGCCAAATTAAAATTATTTCCACCAATTGTTTATAAAGTGTTTGTGGTTACCGGGCTATATAAAACGCTGGCTTTCATTTGGGATAGAGAACATATACTCGACATAAATCGGTTGTCTGTCCCTTTAAGGTTGCTACTCGTGCAACAAACTTCTGTGGCACCGCAATAGTATACGAGTTAAACTGCGAGAAGCAGAAATGGACGTGAGATGACAACTGCCCCAGCATAGCAAACGACGGCATACTTCGACGACACACTACGAAATTTCTCGAGTTCAGTTCCCGTCTCACAGCCATTTGGCCACCCCAAGTCCAAGGTGATGAAAGGAAAACGACAACTGACGTTGCCAAATATGAAGCCTGGCACTGTGGATTGCATGCTGGGCTAAAAAAAAAATGAAATCTCCAAAGTCTGCACAAGAGCCATGTGCACACCATATCTTCACTGGGGCTCTCAGGTAACTAATGAGGAAACAACTATCTTTCGCATTCCGTGTGCCTGCGACGCCTAGTGTAATCACTAAGTTAATATGACCGTACGACGCATAGTGTATGAGAAAGTAAGTTCGCAGTAGGTTCGTCAATGAAATGTTCTATTAAAAATTAAAGCCGTTCCACTCAACGTGAAAGCTGTCTGAAGTGCAGAGCAGTGATTCATCATAACGGGCTACAGCGTATTTATCCGCTCACTGCTACCACCCAATTTGCAGTTAAAAATTTCCCGCCTCCGCAGCGCTCGCGCGCCCCCTGCCTGAAACAGCGCCAGCTGCTTTTTTCCTCTCTTCCAACGAATCACTTCTCCCTCTGTGCTTGCTTTTCCGCCCGCACGTGTCGGCGTTGTAATGCCACTTTTATTTCACGTACTATCGTAAAAACCAACCCAACGAGCGTTCCGAACTAAATGAACACGGGTGCTGCCGGTTAAGTTCATATATTTTGCCTTAAATGGACCTGCAGTTTTCTTTCAGCCAAGCAACGGGGAGATGTATGACAAGCTCCCGCGTTTCACGAGTTTCGAACGCATGGTTTTCGAAGCCTCTGCGGGACGCCCTACGAAGGTACGCCAGGCTCTAATTGGGTCCGTTATCTCGCTGCGCCACCTTATTCTGGCAGTCGCTTGGCATCGAGCATTACAGCGAGCTACGACGACAAGGCGAGACCCTAAAGTAATCTGCAC
>NW_027526361.1:69303558-69306058 GCF_048455015.1 Haemaphysalis longicornis | reverse complement strand
TTTTTGGGGCTGCGGTAGATATTGTTTTTTCCCACTTTTGTCTCCATTGCCCGCTTACTTTGTTTCTCGTGTCTTGTCCTCGAGCTGTACTGCTCATTCTCTTCGAAGCTGCGGTGCGCCTGTGTATAAAGAAAGCGACTTAAAAGGGGGAAAAAAAGGCTTCAGGAAGGAAGTATATGCCGGCAAAAGAGAGCCGGAGAGACTGCTATGCAAGGGAGAGACAAGGCGCGCCCAAGAGAATGGCTCCTCCGGAGCTGGTATAGGAAGAATAAATAAGTATATATGCCTAGGGACGCCTTGGAAAAATTAAAAGCGATCTCCTCTTCGTCCTTGTTGGAGCGCGAGATTCCCTTCCTCGGCCCCTTCGGAAACGCGCCAGCCATTGAAGGGAAGCCTCGCCGAGCGGAAGAGGATCGCCAGGCCAGTAAAATAAGGACAGAGCGCGCGCGCGCGGCCGGAGCAAGGGAAGCAGCGGCGGCGAATCAAAAAGCTCCAAGAAGCAAACCGAAAGCGAAGCGCGCTGGAAGCGTCGGTGGTGGGCCCGAAGCGTCCTCGGTGTCCGGGGTGTTCGTTTGTGTGTGAAGAAGGGACAAAGGAACAGAAAGGGAAGCTCGGGAGCAAGAAGATGGGGAGCAGGAGGAGGAGGAAGCCTGCGGGTAAAAATTCGCCGCCGCTCATCCGTTCATCTGCCCTTATCGCCTCAGCCAGCGGCAGCAGTGGTGCTGTGGACCGGACGGACCCAGCTGGGATGAGACCGTGACGAGGGAAGAAGGCCTTCTGCGAGGGACGTCACTCGTCGCGACGCGAGGCGGCCGGCGCGGGAATTAATACGGGCCACGAGCGGCCCTCCCAGAGCGCTAATTTTCCAAACGCTGATTCCCCTGCTCCGCTGGCCCATTAATTACGTTTCCTCCTGAGACTCTTCCGGCTCGCTGTGAGAAGCAAATGGAGGAGGAGGCGCGTAACTTGAACATGCTGGCCGGACATGACCGAAGAGGGCACGCCGTCTTTCACGTGGTCCCGATGTGTGGAGTGAGCTGAATGCCTCAGCATGGCCGTGGGCAGCATATCGTTTACTGTTTTAAGGAGTAGTTAAGGCGATGTCGGCGCTTGTTCAGAGCATTGCTTATTCTGTAACTCTAGACGAAACGAAATCAGAACAAAAAGCGTCCTGGCAGCAAAGCTGAAGGGGCTGAAGTGCACAGCTCCAGAAGTCCAAGGTTTGAAAGACACAGTCTATGCGGCAGAAGAATGAATGCAGCCATAGCGCGGCTGTCCAGGATACGAAGAAAGATCATAAAAGCTAGACAGGCAAGTAGCAATGACTTTATAACAACCAAGAGAATGGTTACACAATATATAAGGCCGATAACAAGATTATAATAACAATACAAAACGGCGGTTCAGAACATCAATATGTACTCACACAAAGCCTTAATAACAACAAATATAACCTCGACCAAAACAAATGCACACACCTGGTGTGAAGATACACAACCACAATCATTGAACGCTCGGAGTTTTCATCGGTTATGTTTCCCCGCCTCCTCAAAAAAACATCTGCGGCTAAGCTAAAGGGCCGTTCTACTGAGGTGCTTGAAGGAACGGCGGTGTTGTGCTTCAGGAAGTGCTGGTGAATATTCGGGAACTGCGCCGTCATTGAGGTCAGCGGGTACCCATCCGGCACAAGGCTGAAGCCAAGAAAGTTCCTCCAGGTCATCGACGGACGTAAACACTGGAAAACTAAATATGTCGTTCGCTATAGATCAGGTTTCTCTGCGAGCGCGGTTCCATCCTTGCTTCCTTGAAACTTTGAGATTTCGTCCCTCACCGTGCATCCAGTCTCAGGGCGTCGTGAGCTATCTGCGATCCACGATAGCTTAAACCTTCGTATGCTAGTCGCCTCCAGGATCAGCTGTTGATCATTCATGAGATGGGAAAACTTGGAAAATATAACAAAAATCAAACTTCAGTCATTTGGTCCCTGTTCACTTCCTCCCTGACCGCCATGTCAGTTACATGCTATTTCTGAATAACAGCACAATTTGTAGCTTCAACTTTGGCGCTAGTAAAGGGAAGCTGAGGCAGGGATTCCTGACAAACCCAGAGCGAAATTGTTCTACAAACCGAGCTCCACGAACAATACAAACCCAAGAAGGGACATGTTCAGGTAAAAACGTGAACATTGATATTATATGCCGCAAATGGTCACGTTTTCTGAATTCCATTCTAGAGAGCGGTGACAAATAGGGGCGCAAAATATCAGCCCCTTCATTGCCTCGTACTCTAACTTGCAGATGAGCACCATTATTAGCGTTGGTAGCGGGTATCTGAGAAACATGTGCCGTGCCCCTTGAAGCAGATGCAAAGCGCAAGCGAGGTGCTTCACGACCTGTGCAAGAAAAAGCTTTCCTTACGACTGCTTCTCTGTGTGGGAATCGTACACGCACGGTGTATCGGGCATTGCGGTGTACCATTGGCGTGGTAGTATTCCCATTGA
>NW_027526361.1:68961673-69303458 GCF_048455015.1 Haemaphysalis longicornis | reverse complement strand
CACGTCTCTTTTGTACACACAATGTCGACGTACGCAATTTTCGTCGCAACATGACAGCACCGCTGAATGGGTAGCGCGGGGGGGGGGGGGGGGGGGGGGGGGGAGTGGTGTAAGGTAATTTTCTGCATGGTTCCCAGGGTAATTGTTGTTATTGTACGACGTGGAGATATCGGGCATTTATGCAAAGAGCTGCCACTGAAAAACAATAAAACAATCACGAGAAATAAATCGATCGCGTACTGGGTGACATATGTGCATTCGGCAAGCACTCGCAAGTAACGGAGAGCATGCGGTAGATTTGTTACCAAACGATGGGTGTACAACCCATGCGCATAGTAAGTCCATATGATGAATGAGGAATATAAGTGGAGGGCTTTACGCACCTTGAACGAAAACGTAGGTCGCCCCAACAAGCCATGGAAACGAGGGTGATAGAAGCAACGCTGAGGGATGGGAATCGAGGGTCGGGGATTAGGAAGCAAACTCAGATCGAATAAAGGAACGAACTGGAGTTGGACCGGGCATGTATACAGGGTGTTACGACGATAATTGGAACACTTTACATTTTTTTTTTCTGAGTGAATCGCTGTTCGGTTCGCGCTCGAACATCACATGAAGGTCGCATCGTGCTCTATTTTGTTTGACACCGGTAACAACGACGGAACTTACCTGTTTATTCTGACAATTAATAAAAACGATTTTCGCCTATGGGAAAATGACGGCCGATTTGGACGTGCGAGCCAGTGCAAGCTGATCTTGGGACGACGGCGCCACCTGGGGTATGCAGAGCGAAAGGTCGATGCATGAAAATAAATGAAAAAAGTGTGGGCCTGGAATACGTAATTCCTGCGTGGTACAGTCAGTAGCGTAAGATCAAACGCATAAAGACCGAGTATATCGAGTAAAAGCTCAAAACACGCAGGCGTCAATGACGCGGTGGCGTCAATAGGAGTTTGTGTAAGGCGGTAAAACAAAACAACGTCTACCATTCCGTGCGATTACAAGTTACCTTCCTTACACAGCTTGAAACCGCAATGCTTCCTCATATGATTATAACCTGACAAAATCAAGAAAACATGGCATCAACAGCTTCACATACTCAAACGCATAAGCAACCAGTTCGGAGGGGCTACAACGGAGACATGCACTCAAACTTTTGACCCAGGCTGTCCTCACGACCAAAGTGACATCTGGGGCGACATATGCTTCGATTTCACTAAGGCTCAGTTGCAGCAGCTGGAGGTGCTACATCGTGAGAGCCTTCGAGTCATCCCTGTCCTTCCCAAACATGCCAAACTCGAGAAGCTATGCAAGCACGCTCAACTCCCACCTCTCACAGAAATCATTCGAACGCGTCAGGTAGGTCACGACTTCCGACGAGCATCGACTCTCGCCGGCCGTGCGCTACTTGCGTTACTGCCACAATGCGCGGCACCATGCACAACATCCCATCCCTTTGCCGCTTCCAACATGAGACGACTTCATCGTCGTTAACCCAAAGCCACTCACAGTCACCAGTCCTACGCTTCGCCATTCTAACAAACACAGACGTACAGCTCAAATGACCGAGCGGCTTCCACATAGTGCTGTTTATACCGACGCCACTTGGGACCCAACCACGAATACTTCCGGGTTAGCGGCCATTCACTCGACATTTCAAGCCACCCGTCAACAAGAATACCCAACAGCGCCATTGTCTACCCACCTCCAACTTGAAGCGATATTACTGGCTGTCCGACGACTTGAAATTTTTCACTGGCCTACCAACCAGCCTCATGCAACTATCTTCACAGCCAGCCAGGAGGCATTCCGCGCATTGCGCCAGGTGCCTTATCAGAATTCTATCTGTGCGTCCATCAAGATGCTTGCCCGGAGGCTACATTGTACAACAGGACTGGTACACATTCGGGTAGACTGGGTGCCAGGGCACTGCGTTAACTCCTTCAAAGAGGCCGCGCGCGCCCTGGAGAGCGATGCTCCCACCCAATTTTGCCTCTTCACGACCTCAACTTGGACCACTTTGAAGCCCGTGCCACCTACCAGTAATTGGCTAGAGCTAGACTCCGCAGCCACATCCCTGCCAATGACTACCCCTTACCTACAGGACTGCCACGTGGCCTTCAGGTTCTGATCCACAAGGCTCGTGCTAGGACGGCGCTTACAGAGGACATCCTTTTCAAGTGGCGTTCTTACATACCAAAGAAAGGGCGGCCACCCGTTCTCCCAGGCACTACCGCAAGCAATTCCCCTCCGCCGGCCATGACACCACTCACGTGCGTGACTTTCTCTTTAGGAGCCACACCGACCATTGAACATCTCCTTTGGAAGTGCCCAGGACTGCACGCTGAGCGCACCTCTTGCAAACAGCAGCAGCGTTACGTGTTTGACGGACTGGCTCTACCCACCCGAAGCCAGAGCCAAGCAGGTGTTTGCCTCCTTGTGGGACTTCGCTCTCGCCACTGGCGTGCATCTGACAATGTAAAGTTATCCCGAATTGACACCACCCACCCCCACATAGGCCGAGTCGCCATCCTTATGTTAATAAAGTTTCATTCATTCATTGATTCATTCAATTTTTGTTTCGTGTGTGCGTGTGTGTGTGTATGCGTGTGTATGTTTTGGCTTAAACTTACCCAAAGATGTGTCCACCGCCGCTCCGTCATCCATAAATTTTGGACACACCCGTTTGTAGCTGCGTCTCCTTGGCTTCAACTTCTGGAGAGGAGGAGGAGGGGTAAGGGAGAGCGCTAAATTTGAATGCTCAAACGCACTCCGCTCTTGCCGGGCTCACGCACATCCGAATCGGGAAAGGAGCAATAACTCACCCCACTGTCCACCTTTTCGTTAAAACCTTGCGCTCAGCAAACCCGTGGCAATAAATTTGCGTCAAACTTGCGCACACGTCACGTGGATATAAACACGGTAACTCGCTCAGCGAGGCCCGTGGTTTCCGGGAATCATACGAGTTGCGCGTCAAAGTGTCTCCTCCAACTTCGTCTGTTAAAAATCGCCAGTACATTGTCTCCAGTGCTAACAACACGGTATCCAACAGGCCCTATTACATGAAAGCGCCATTTGCAATATGGCCACTCCTTTCCAGCTTCCTTGGTGTCAGGGAGGACACCTGAACTCACACACCCCTGGCGATGAGGTGTGAGAACGTTCTCTATCACCTTTTCGCACTGAGCCATTGAACCGTAGATCTTACAGCCTCTGATTGCGCTGACGTTTGTTTGACCCGCTCAACCGGAAGGGTGGACGTCACTCATCACAGCAAGACGCAGACTCCAGGTCTGTTCACCATGGCGGTGTGGCTTGAGCGATGCCCCCTCCGCAGCCCCCGGCAGGAGCGACAGTCTGAGGGACAGGCGTTTCAGCAGGCGCCCGGTCCGAGCTCCCTCGTCACGGGGGGCTAATGAGGACCACTGCAACCCATTACGGCTGCGGGCCGACGGAGCCGGGCAATTAATTTCAATTTGCATACACTCGGGCTTAATTGCTCGAAACATTGGTAGCCCCGTTCAAAGGCTCGCGGATAAAAAGCCGGAGGTCAAGCTCGACGTTTCCGGCTCCCTGCCCCCACTTGCCACCTTGAGCCCTGAATTTTGTTACCAGTGTTGCAGAGCGGGGGCGATTTATGACCTCGTGTATACGGGGGACTTTAAGGCTGCAATTTTTTACGCTTGTCTCGAAATTTCTTCTCCGTGTTCTTACTTTTCATTTAACTTTAACGTATGCGGGTTGCGATACTGAACGACAATCCAGGGTGAATATAAACATCCTAAAAGGGCCCGAAAATGGGCAGTAGCTTCTCGTATGAATTAAGCAATCATACTTTTTGTCAACGCGCCTGGTTGGTTGAGACATTATGCTATACTGTCGGATGCAAAAAGTCCAACACACTCAAAAAAGGTTTAGTAGGATCTATGCATGATTCCTTTATGCGTTTAGTCACGCAGACGCGCGGGCGCACGCACGCACACACGCACACACGCGCGCGCTCAAATATGACGCGCCTGAAAAGAAAACACATGCTTCCATACAAATAGCGTCAGCTTCAGTCAGCTTCACGTGGTAATTATTACCATCTTGTGGAAGTCTTGTTACGAAACTGTGATTGGATAACGATTGACTTTTTTCCTGTGAATGCGCAGGTTTAACAAGCTTGTTAAACCTGCAAAAGTTTAACACCTGCGAAAGTTTAACAAGCGAAAGTCTTATAGTCATATATAAGTGACATAAGGGGTCGCGCGATACACAGCTAGAACTTTATGACGAGAACGTCAAAAATGCTGTTTCAAGTAGAACCATTTGACCAATAAGAAAAAAAATCGCAGCCAAAACTGGTTAAAGACCAGAAGCATGCTAATAGCGATAAAAAACTGTTGGTCTTTAAATAACTTTGCTAGTTGGACGGGCATCTAAGCTAGCGTGTCGCCATGTATACGTTCTCCTCGACTTTCAGTTTGTTTCTTTCTCTACCTCCCTTTCTGCACTTCGCATTCGCATTTTTGCGCTTTTTGCCCTGTCGGTCAGCCAAGCATACAAAATTCTCAAATCAGATGGCACCTGTCTTCCATACACGACAGGTCTCAAAACCCAGCCCAGTCTCCGCAGCCCAACCAGAAAATCTACGTGCATTATCGCAGTGCACGCGCAACGGCTCTTAGAGGCAAAAGCGACGAAGCTTGCCTTGCCATGATCCCGTAAAAAAGCTCGAAAGCGCATATACCGAGATGAAACAGGCGTCTGCAACCGGAGAACGCGATATGGCCATTCAGGATGCGTGTTGTCGTTCGCTACGCGTAGAGCTGTCGACGACGGAAATAAGGAGGCTCGCTGTCAGAATACCCCGTCAACACCCACTCGGCAAAAAGGCCGCATGCAGCAGCTTACCTCGCTACGCTCATTCCCTGATTGGCTATAACCTTACAGCGCCGTTTTTTCTCGAACCTGTTCCCTCCCTTCAGTAGATTTGCCTTGAGAAAATGGTCCTGCCGAGACATCTGTGTGCTCGACGTTGGGCCTCCATTCTACGCCATTTCGTATGCGCGCATGTCCCCGGTTCATACTTCGAGGCCTGTGCAGTTCTGTTTGCACGGCCTGTCGTTCGGGGTGAGACGTCGCGGGCTCTGACAGGCCGTCAGTAGCCCTTTTTGTTTCTCCCCCGGCCGACGCCAACGTGGACACCTCATTTCGTTGACGCCACGCCGGGCTCCGAAGTGCGTGCGTCAGAATGTTCATGAGTGCACGCCGGCGTTCGTGCGTGCGTTTATATCGGCGCAGCATGCCGCGGTATGGATTTCCCGTCCGGCTGCGTCAACGTTGCCCGGTTGCGTTCTCAGTGCGTCGTATCGAAGGCCTGCTGTCACTCAGTGTACCTGCCTGTCGGGGCTCCTTTTCTTTTCATCTGTCCTGTATCGCCTTCGCTGGAGCAGATAATGTGCTGTATGGCCTTAGTGCAATGTGGGTAAGAATACCTATACAGCACAATGCACCTATTCCAGGAAGTACAGGAAGTATGAAAGTGAGAGTGAAATAGGAGAGACAGTGTTACTGAAAGAGAAGGAAACGTGCAGAGGAAGGATATTTGAAGGTAGGTATTAAGAAGGAAACGTAGAACGCTCGGTAGCAGTTGACAAAGCAGCAACCAGCAAAGTCAGTAACATGTTTTCTTGCGAGGTGAGGGCACTTTGGAAAATTATCGCTAAGGTTCATTGAAGCGCGCCTTGCAAAGACAACAACGGTATCACGAAAAATAACTTTAGCGATTTCGTTTGTAAATTATTGTCTGTAAGTACGAAGCGGCGCATTCTTGTGCGTTTTCGTTGTTGTTGCTGTGTCCTATATATATATAGATATCAATAAGTAGAGTCCGACGCAAGTCTCAAAAAACAAAAACAAACATGTTTACTAACGTTTCGACTGGTGGTCCAGTTCCGATGAAGACTGGACCACCGGTCGAAACGTTAGTAAACATGTTTGTTTTTGTTTTTTGTGACTTGCGTCTGACTCTACTTTTTGATATTTATTCTTGTCACCCGTTTCCTTAAATTAGGGTGCACTGTCAGAAGATATGGGGAGTCGACTCAAGAGAGCCAACAAACCCCACCGAATCCACAGGGCACAGGTGACAAAGGGGGTGGCCGTCTGATGTGCGGCTTTCGCCGACCAGAGCGGCAAGAATGAGCGAGAGCCTTGAATGAAAACAGCACAAAGATTTATATTTAGACAGGCAAGACACAAACACAAGTACGACGTAACGGATAGATAATGACAGACAACTTAGATGGAATTCAAATAAAAGAAACAGTTCAATTAGACAAAATGATATAAACAGGAGCGCTAACAAGAGAATATTACGAATCGAAGCAGTTAACTAAATGAAAACTGACAGTTCGATGCTTATGAGAGACAGAGTCCCAGAATATTCACCGACCGGGCCGGACGATGCACCGCTGTCGGAGGCGATTCGGCTACCTGGGAAGCGTGGCTTCGTTGTAGGCCAGGCCGTCCGAGACGATCACGGTGATTCGAGGCCCGGGAGTACGTTCGAGTCCTCCAGGGCGCGGGTCGCCGATGGTGTGATGCACAAACTGACAGGTGCCGTTGTCACATCACGACTGCCAAACGTAGCTGGTTTGCTTAGGCGCGGCTTTTCTTTTTATAACCGCGCTGGCGCGGAGAGAGAGGGCACAGAACACAACGCGCCCGCCTCCGTCAGTGAATAACTTCCCTCTTTCCCCTTCTAGAATCGTCGACGCTCTTTAGGACTGGCAAGGCCACCCGTGCCTCCTCGAGAGTGCTGGAAGCTTCGGTGTAAGTTGAGCGGCGGAGCTTTTTATATTGGTATTTTCTTGCCGGCGAGCCGGCGAGTGGTCGTGTTACCGCCCCTTCATTCGCGAAAGTTCCAGCCTTGTCTCGGGCGAATAGAACCGAACTGAACGAATCGGACGACTGAAGAAGAGTTAGGCGCTGTACAATAAAATGAAAAATTTATACGATACATTTAGACGTCGTACGCTCGAGTTTGTGACACTTCTGGACCATTGGAAACTTCTTTTCTTCGACCGTATATATATATATATATATATATATATATATATATATATATATATATATATATAGATAAGGGGCGCAATAAAAACATAACAAGTTTGATAGAGGACGGTCCCTGTCCGAAACGTCGATGTAAAGTATATTGTCGAAGTAATCTTGTTTTTTACGTAGCCCCTTTTTACTATTTCACCTTCCCTAGTCTAACAGTTCATCTTATATATATATATATATATATATATATATATATATATATATATATAGCAATTGTACTTCCTTAAAAGGGTATGTACTGTACGCGTCTCCAGACAGAGACAATGGGCTTGGATCTGGGCTAGGCAGCCCCATCGAGAGTGCTGTGCGCGAGACTGATTTCGAGACCCGAGAGCTCGCTTGGACGCGTTTGGACTTCGCGACAGTAAGGCCTTGCTACAACGCCCTGCCAATAAAACCCACTATAATATATATACGAATGGATTCAAACCTAAAAACTAAAATTTGAAATTAAACCCTGCTAAAGGGCTCCTAATGTTTTTCGAGGGCTGTATTTAATCATGAAGTTAAAAGATTTCCAGGGCATTTTCTCAGGTGGTTGGGACACGAAGCATACATTCAATCAATCTCGTAAACACAACGGTCGTGAAAACGTACAGTAAGTCCCGTTTGGTAAAACAAGCGTAGGGTGTGATATGACTAGTATAAGTTAATATTCACCAACCCACGTCGTTGTATCCTCTGTCGAAGCGATTGAGGACGCATGGATTAGTAGAATAAAGTTAAACGAGGAAACGCCGAAGATTAATCCCAACCTCCGAGCGGTGTGCGCCATCTAGCCACTAACAGCACAGGAGTGGACCCGGTCACGCCACGTCACCTATGCTTGGCGGTGATAACCTAGCCTAAGCGACGGGCACTAAGCGATAGACAAGCTACGTAACTTGCATGTGACGTCACCACAGCACTTTCTGGAGAGCTGCTCTCAGCTTACATGACAGCGGCTGATCAGTTCCCAGCTTTCCCCCGTGCAAGTAGTGCTCCAAGATGGCCATTACAGTGACGTCAGGGCAGGCTATGTTATTGGCGAAAATTGAGCTGACATGTTTTGTTTATCATTCCGCCTTTGTCTCGCCTTTCTTCGACGCCGTGTTCAACCCATTTTTTTTTTTTTTGGGGGGGGGGGGGGGGGAATAGTCAGCGTTTATCCTTAAACAGAACAAAGCTGGTACTCTCGGACATGTCCTTGTGGTTAGCATAAAATCTCGCCCAAGATTTGCTTCGCTCTGTGCAATTTTGACTTGAGAGAGCCACGCCATTACTTTTAGTCGTTTGGAAAGGCCTTCCTTTATATACTGTTTCGTGTTCGTGCTGTTAGTTATGGCAGAAATGATTCAGCACTGGTTTCAGAAAACGACTTCAAAAAAGAATAAAAATGCGACTGTGGAGGAGGCGACGCCAAAAAGGTGACACACAAAAAAATTGCTCCCACCTCCCCTCCCCTGTGCAGATGCGGCGCATAGGGGGTTCCGTTGTTGTTTCCGTTAGGTTGATTCTCCTATCGCGTGAAACATGCCGTGAACCCCCTGCCGCGGCTATGACGCAACACAGTCCAACACAATCCACTTTAATCCAATCCAATCCTAATCCAAATCCAATCCAAGCCAAGCCAAGCCAAGCCAAGCCAAGCCAAGCCAATCCAATGCCCCTCGCGAGAGAATGTTCGCTAACGGAGAGGAGAGGGGGTGAGCGGCGCAGAGCGCAGCTCGCGCGGCGAGGGGGGGGGGGTGTGGACGGACAACAACAACGCCGTATGGAGGGACAAGGCGGGTGAATGAGATGCAGTCGCATCTAAAAATCGACGCAATAAAATTGTCAGTTTGTTCACATAGCGGCGCCAACCCCAAAACAGCACAACCCGAAAGCAGCACACAAACTCCCTGAAGCTACGTGCACACTAGCGTCAAAATTGCCGTGCCACCGTGCCAACGGCTGCCAGCAGCGTCGCGCCGCAGCTTCGCCCACAGCGCGGACGACGCCGCCGGCGGCCGTCAGCAGAGCGGCACGGCAATTTCGACGCTAGTGTGCACGTACCTTTATGAACCGTTGTCCAATTCCCCATTATATGTGCTTTGGTATCTAACACTTCGTCAGGCTGACAACAGTAACTGTCAGGTTTGCGCTGGAGTTTAAGCCCAAAGTTAAACTTTGAGGTCTAGGGCTGCCCAAACCACTGCCCTAGACTGCCCAAACACCTGTACTGTTCTGTTGGGCTATGTAACACCTTGCCGCTTTGGAAGCAGTTTGAGATGTACTCCGCGGGGGTCACTGTGAGAAGCGTGTTACAAGAACCGAGTTGAATTTGCACCCAGCGGTCATCACAAGCACCAAAATTGCATACCGAAAGCAAAAATGCATATTTCAAGTTCCGCTTTCCAAGGAATGGAGAGGTTTTATTTTTTTTTTATTTGCGAAGTATCTCTTGCTCGGGGGGATGTCCCGCGTCCGTACCCCGTCCGTAGCGCCTCTGATGATGATTGTGGCAGGATGCCCCTAGGGATTGGCCAACCAAAGAATTCATCACGAGATAGCTTCACGTTCAACCATTGTCGTCATCTTCCCGTAGGGGAACCGCTGAAGAAGAAGGAGGAGAAGAAGACAAAGCTGCGAAGAGAAGGGCGTGTACGTTGCTCTCGCCCCGTCCGCAGCGCCTCTGAATATGATTGTGGCAGGATGCCCCTAGGGATTGGTCAACAAAAGAATCCATCACGAGATAGCTTCGCGTTCAACCACCGTCGTCATCTTCCCGTAGGGGAACCCCTGAAGAAGAAGAAGGAGAAGAAGACAAAGCTGCGAAGATGAGGGCGTGTACGTTGCTCTCCGCCGGTGCACCAACGTCAACAACATTTACCTCACCAACGCTGACGGAGACTACCGATTCTACCACACAGACGACAACATCGACAAGAACATGATGGACGAGTTTCGGCGCCTCGAGAACCACCGCCTACTCACCATCACACAGCAGTACTTGCGTGCCTTTGCCACCGGTGTGGACCCGGACGCCGAATTTCCTCTGGTTCTACTAAACACCAGATCACTCAACATAACGGCAACACAGTGGAACCACACGGAACCCCCATGATGCTTCGCATCCTCATCAGGGTTCCCCACGGGAAGATGGTGTAATATTTCCATTTTCATCCATCTCTCAACACCAACGACGCACGCCTTTGGCGACGACTTCAAACCCTACAACACAACAATTCTACACAACATATCGCCAACCATGTATACCCCTAGAATTGCCCATCCTGTAAAAACCCAACACCCCATACCACATTGTCTGGGCCTGCCCCTACCACCCAAATCCCATCCCTTCCCCCTCCCTGGAGCAGTGGCATCGAGTGCGAGCAGTCCAGCTGCCTGCTAGAGACGCAGGTTAACCTCGTGTCTCGGGCAAGAGCAGCTGCCACGACTCTGCTCTTTCTCCGGAAACGTCCGGAAACGTATCTCTCCTCCTCCTCCTCCTCCATTTATAATGCCACTTACAGGCTCTGCGCTGATGTGCAACTGTGATGGTGCGCCCAACCAAAAAATTTCCCCGCATTTCCCCGAGGGGAAGAATGTGAAAGTGCGAATGCAGGAGTTGAATTTGCGCGGTTCGGTAATGTTCGCGAAAGAGAGATCACACACACACACACAACTACAAAGAAAGAAAGATGCATTTATTCACCGACACCTATTTGTGTTGTCATTGTACTTGATTGCTAGAGCGGATCTCAGCTTTGAAATTTCGTGTCAGTACTCCTTTAAGCGGGTGCATTAGCCCTTCTCACGCCCGATTCCTGGCCAATCCCCCACGTGGGTATGTGCCATGCACAGACACCTATTTGTGTTGTCGTTGTACTTGATTGCTAGAGCGGATCTCAGCTTTGAAATTTCGTGTCAGTACTCCTTTAAGCGGGTGCATTAGCCCTTCTCACGCCCGATTCCTGGTCAATCCCCCACGTGGGTATGTGCATGTCAGCGGCCAGGCAGCGCGCGCCCATCTCCCCCCGTTGCCAAGGAAGACGAGGAGATTCCTGGCCAATCCCCCACGTGGGTATGTGCCATGTCAGCGGCCAGGCAGCGCGCGCCCATCTCCCCCCGTTGCCAAGGAAGACGAGGAGCGCGCGCACCCGCAGCTGTTGCTATGTGGACGGACGGCGGTCAACGGAATTCAGGGTCGCTTATATATTGCATTCGCACTTAATAAATCGGGGGCTGTGGGCCGGTCAAGCTGCCTGTGAGCAGCTTTTTTTCCCGCCTCCCTCCCATCTACCGGTCACGTATGATGGCAAATAAACATGAATTGGGATTACGAACTTACCACACACAGATAGATATTCGAGACTTCTCTGACCCAGCAGGGACTGATTTAGGTGAACTTTTGACATCTTTTTTCGCGATACTCGCGGCGGCCGCTTTTCTGACGGAGGCGAAAAGCCAAGACACCCACGTGTTCGATATTTCGGCGAACGTTAAATATCCGCAGGTGGTTAGACTTTATCCGGAGCCCTCCACTACGGTGCGCCTCATGGCCTGGGAAGCGTCGGTGCGTTAAGCCTAATAATCAATCAATCAATTTTATCGATATACTAACCATGAGGAAGCTCCGTACGCAGCTGTGTTACCTTCCAACGACATTTTCAAGAGCATCCCTGCGAGCAGTGCGCATAACAGTGATTGTGGCCCGTGCAGAATACATGGCAAAGGTTCATTGCCCTTTTTCACTTATTTATTTTTTTCGCTTCAACAGTTCGGCGTCGGCAGGCACGAGAGAACCATTTCTATGGCTTTTGCATGCAAATCAGCTGACCAAGGAACGCACTGCCGCCCAGCGCTAAGTCATCTACTACGGCTCCAGCCGGCTACCGCCATGCACGAAACAAAAAACGCAAAATAGGGTCCGTATATTCAAGTTTCCGCGATTCCTGCTCGCCGCAAGAAATAAGCGCGCAATCGGAAACATTTCTGTGCAGCAGAGGAGGACGTGCACGTGACAGTTGCAAATTCGTCCTTCATTATGATAACCGCTCGCATTCGTAATTTCTCAGAGCCATGACTCTCTGCTCGTGGTTGCTTCGCCACCGAAGGGGTGGCGATGGGCCTTTATTATGGACACCGAGCTGCGGCCTTGCTGGAGAAGCGTCGCCCCCGCCGAACGTCGAGACAGAGAAAATTGATGCCTCGCGAGTCAACCAAGAAAGGGTAAAGCAAGCGGCGCGGCTGACAAGCTGCGTCGCCGTCTTCACCGCTCTTTCTGTGTGAAATCGATTAACGCCGCCAGTCCATTATGGAAAACTGGGCTTATTTGCGTTTTAGGCGTACACTATGGGCGGTTTGAGTTGGGAACTCGGTTTTGGCTGGCATGGGTTTAAGGAGGTCACGGGGTCCAACGTTTTTTTGTGTACGTGTATATTTTTAGTCGCACGGAGTTCCTCATTCCGACGAATATTTTGTAATGACTGTGCACCGTAGACATGCGGGGCCTAAGAATATCATTGAAGCTCGGGGATGGTAAAGACAATAAGCGTTCCCAGCATTTTGCCTTGCCGTGCGGTGGCTCTCATCCGCGTTCGGGGAACTATGAATTCAACTTCTGCACTGAAAAACAGTGCAGTATATAAGACAGAAATAAGGGTTGGCAGTCAAGAAAACCTCGGAAAGCAAAGGGGAGGATGTTATAGGTTATTGAAACAGAAAAAGAATTTGGAAAGAAAGAAAGTGAAGAAAAAATGCCCGCCAGGTGGGATCCGAACCCACCACCTCCAGAATACCGGCCTGGTGCGATACTACTCGCACCAGACCAGTACTAATCGCACCAGACCGGTATTCTGGAGGTCGTGGGTTCGGATCCCACCTGGCGGGCATTTTTTCTTCAATTTCTTTCTTTCCAAATTCTTTATCTGTTTCAATGACCTATAACATCCTCCCCTTCGCTTTCCGAGGTTTTCTGGACTGCCAACCCTTATTTCTGTCTTATTTTCAACGAGCCCCTCATTTCTTATTCTGATTCGCTATATATATATATATATATCAAAGTTGCAGTCCTTATTGCATATATATATATATATACACGTGTGCGTGTGTGTGCGTTATTTGTAAAGTTTGAAATATGGGAAGTTTTGTCCATGATATCTGACACGAAGAGGGATTTTATATGTGCACCCTCTCGAAAAAGCGTGAGTTAATATACCAAGGTCAATTATAGACTTTTTTTGTGACACTGTGACACGCTCCTGGCTTATTTTTGTTCGGTTACTGGAAATAGCAGTTTTTTTTACTGCCCCGCTACACTTTTTCTCATAAAAAGGAAGGCAGAAGAAACGACGGAAAGGCCGGAAATGTCGGGAGGTTAACCAGGTGTAGAGTCCATAAATGTTCCTCACACACGAATTAGACAATTGGCGCTGTTCGCCTCCCCCATTCGGATATTTCGTACATTGTGTTACTCAACTTGTTCGCTGCACTTGTTTCCTACAATAGATTTGATCCAATTTCATATCATTTTAATCGATGAAGAGTACATTTTGGTCTGAGGCTTTACCAGGCTTGTTCTCAATAGTCAGATCATGCCACAACTTCGCGTAATTTATTTCATTGAGGCTAGCTTCCTTTCGATGACAGCCTTCCTCGACCTCTAATTCGTGCTACCTTTTATTCGGAGAACGTTCAAACGTCTCCCAACTCTTCCACAACCATGACATATTTCTTTTTGTTTTTATCTCGGTTTAACCAAGATTAGTGGGTCCGCTAAGTTTCACGGCTCTATGGAAACGGAGAAATGACTTTCCCCGTCGACGACATTGGCCCATATTTCTACACATCAGGGTATCATGAAATTCCCAGCCACTGACCCCTTACGTGTCTTCTTTATTCGCTTTGTTTCCGCTCTGTCCACAAGACCGTCGCGAAGGAAAAGTGGCGGGAAGACAACGGCAAGACAGGATTTGTTCGCCGGGAACGCCGTGGCGGCAGCAGCAGTGCATGTCGGTTGCCCAACCACCCAAAGACAGGGGAGAACAGTGAAGCCCTGGGGCATGCCGCGCCGGCGTCGAGCCATCGTGCGATCCCTACAGTTGAAGCACGCAACAAAAAGTGTCAAGGCAGGGAGGGAGGGACGACTGAGGCAGCGGTGCGCGCCCTGTCCTTTTGTCTCGCAGTGCCGCTAGGAGGGGGCGACATATGGCGGCCTGCGTGCGAGCGCGCAGGGTGGGGGGAGATCCGCGCGACCGCATACGTAAGCAGCTGCGCGCACTGCCTCCTGCATCGGTAATCGGGGGCCGAGAGGCAGGCGGCGTCCTCCGCCCCCGCCCGGCGGCGGCCGCGCGGCTCCTTCCGGGAGGAGCCGCCGTCTCCCGGCACCCGACGCCAGCGCTGCCGCCGCCACGGCCTCGCCAGCAGCTGTGTCCTCGCGCGCGGCGGTGGCGACGGGAGCTGCAGCGCTCCTTCCCCGCACCCGAGAGAGTCCACGACAAATTGATTACCGCGCGCCCCGAGAAATACACACACGCACGCACGCACGCACCGTGGAGAGCGCAGGAAGGCCCCGCGGCCCGGCCCCCGGACCGGCCGGCCAGTGGACAGCCCACACAGGGGTCCGGCGAAGAAACTCTGCTTGTGTGTGCGCCCTGCGTCCGTCTTTCTTGGCGTCGATATATATATCTGCCGGGATGGAGGCAGGAGCAGTGGGGAGGATTCTCGCTCGGTTGGCGGTAGTAGTCGCCGACGCTGTTGTTTCGCGGCGGCTCGGGGGAGCGCAACGCGCTGTGTCACACGCGCCGCCTTGTTGGTGCGTACGTAGGCGTGTCTGTGCGTTCGACAGCGGGCTCAGCGCCGCGCGCAGTTCTGTCGGCCTGAGGGAAGAAAAAGAAGCGAGCAGCAGCACCGACGGCCTCTTGGCGTCTTCCTTCCTTCCGGCCTGCCCTCTTCTTCTTCGGTGCTGGGAGAAGCTTCTCGGGGGCACTTTCACTGGCGCTGCCATCGTATACGTTCGAGGCAGCCCTTCAGCAAATGTCGCTGGTCCATCTATGCCACTGCGGTTGTTTGCGCTGTTTCTACGCAGGTCCGCATCCTTGGGTGCTTTGGTGTGTTTGCTTATTATTCTTGTGAGTGTTTTCTCTTCAATATCGAACAGCAAGTTCTTGTTGGCACATAATTATGTATAATTGTTTTTTACTTTCGAGGCTCCTTGATGGAATTGTGGGAGTTCATGTCAGCAAAAGGCGTGGTGCACGCGCCGAAGCTTCAATCATCGGTCCCTTTGGAACACCGGTGGTTCTACCCAATTGTGAAACTTCAGAAACGTTACGCAATGCCCTTTCCAACGACGCATATAGTAGAGCTACACGTCTTAAAATTTTCTTTGTTAGGACTCGGCATCATCTAAAAAACGCAGAGCCTCTGTCCACCATTTCATTCAGCATTCCGTTCTGCTCAACTGGTGGTTTTGCTGAGGCGGGCACTTTACAGCAAGGCAACACCTTTATTTCTTGCAATTCTGGTGATGAGTGCCTCCCAGCACCTCGCTGTATATTGGATAAAGTGTGCGCCCAGCAATAAAAGCCAAAGGAAGGGAAAAAATGGCACTTATGCTTCTAAAAGGTCAAAGGGAAGGTGAGCCTGCTCAAAAATAACGAAAACAAGGAAACCGGCGAGGAATCAAACATCCATACATTTCAAGCCCGCATTGTGAGCAGCGTGTCTTCAACTTTTCTTGGTATAGATCCATTCGATCAAGCTTCGGAGTCGCGAAGGCTTGTGTTTAAACACACTCTGGCTTTGACCGGAATTTGTCGATGTCGGTGACAATGGTCACCGACATCTGTTAATTCCGGAAAAAAACCAGAGTCTACTCGGGCCGATGGTTGGTGGTTCCCTGTGGCAGTGGTGGCGAAGGAACTGGTCGGACGGAATTTGCAGGTTTTTGTGTGTGCTTCAATATCGTCGGTGATGCACGCACCCGCGGCTAAGCCATGGATTAGCCGGTTCGTGCTTTAAACAGCAAGCCACTCTTCTAATGGTGCGCGGTCCCGGATTCTGTAGTGGATATAATCATGTTTGAGATCTTCCTTGATTATTTGTCACTATTTTTTTTTACTGTGTCTCGTATTGAAGGCAAGGTGTCGGTGACTCCGAGGGGTGAGGAAAGAAAGGCCTCTTTCGTGCGTCTGTGGGCCTCCTCATAGACCGTGTTGCCGCTGTGGCCGTGAACCAACCTGATTTGTTCTTCAACACACCGTGGGCTATGGAGAAGTGTTTTGCTCCGCTCATTTGTCTGATGGGGTGTCGAGCGTCGTTTACGCAGGCCCCTTGGTGTCTCGAGGGCTTTCGCTGTCTGCGTGAATTGCTGCCTTCACTGTTCCAGGGTATAGGGACCGGGCAGCTGGACGGGTGGCGCCACCACTCGGCGCTCCGCTCGTCAGTGGAATGAGCCGGTGCATTGGACTACACAGCCTCCCGTTGTTTTTGTCGTGTTTACTTCGGTGCTTTGTATGTTTTGGTGGCGTTGTGAGCAGACATGTGAGATGAAACGAAGTCTAGACAGGTGTGTTGGGTTCTTAGATGAAGTAATGACTACGTAAACTTGTCAGACGCGTCTAAAGTTGGGTATCGGCTGCAATGGCATGAGCGCTTTTTGCAGCGACCTGCGCTTGGCTCCACCCGTTCTGAGCTAGAATAAAACTACTATTATTAGTATTATTTTTTTCTTAAATACACTAACGGCTACGCAAACTTATTGGATGCTTGTAAAGTTGGGGAAGGGCTACATTGACACGAGTGCTTTTTGCAGCGCTCTGCGCCTGGCTCCGCGCGATCTGACTGGGAATAAAACTATTAGCAATATTAAAATTCCCTTCTCCCACTTTAAATGATCTTCACTGGTTTCAATGTCTACGGTTTCCACGCCAGCCTTAGCGCTGGGATACCTCGATACGTGTGCTTTAAATAGAAAGGCACCTGCATACGAGATGGACTACCGTGTACGTAGAAATGTTGCGGTAGTTTGCACTTTCTGTAACCGTAAGCTTTGTACCTTCGGTTTTGGCGAGCGACACTGTGACAGCATGGGAGCCTGAAAGCTGAAGTGAAAATCCCACGTTTGTGGTGGTCATTTTATCAAGAGCCAAAGTTATTCACCAACTCAAAAGCCCAAGCTACAAACCATCCCTCCTCCCCTTCCCGTTTTACCACCTGCGTAGAATAAATGCTGGCACCGATAGTAAAAAAAATGTGGCAGTGTTAACGTCAGCCGGTGTTTTTTAATGCTAAAGTATTCTTTACAGAGTACCTAAAAAATCGTGTAATGCCTGGTGAAGACACCAAAAACGCGCGATTAGTTGCCTCAAATATGGGTGCATGAGCCCGAGTCCTCCACCACAGACATATTTCCGACACGCTGAAAAAGTTTAGATTTGGAGAGGGGGCATTGAAGTTCAAAATTAAAAAACAGAAAAATCATTTCGCCCTCCATCTAATGATTATGATGGTTAAACACAAAGCTTTCTTCGTGCGAAATCGAATGGGAAATGGTCAAAGTCAAAGACGCTGCGATTAAAATACCAAACTGCGTGCTTGTCAAATTCGACGCTTAATTAGTCAAAGTTTAAATCCAGAAGGCAACCAAGGAAACCCATACGATAGATCTTTGCGATAAACGATCATTGTCGTTAGACGGAGGTATGCATGATTTTTCAATCGTAGGTGGCAGCTTGTAAACCGATCGCGGCATTCAGTTGTGAAGCTGAGTACAGGTTTCGGGCACCCTCCTGTCTTGCGCGTCCTTCAGCCACGCAGGAATTACGGTAGTTTCTGAAAAACAATTTACCAACTAGCCAGCAACCATTGCAATTCTTGTAAAGCAGTGCTTCTCCACGACAAGCAATAACGTTCTACTATCATGCGGCATTAATGTTTATTCTATCAACGATTCCCGATGACTGTAGTAAGAGCATTTCTGTGAAATTAAACACGTTTCAGCCGTCGGTAATGAAGTTACGGAAGCGTCGTCCATCACAATTTCTGTTTTGAGGTAAATCTTCGAAGACACCCCCAAACTTTGTCTTTCGCTTGTGCACGACATCGACGCCGTTTCGTCATCAACTGCCAAAGGCCAGCGCCGCAGCATTACTAGATCGGTTGCGCACCCCGGCTTTGTGGGAGCATTTAGCGGCAATATACTCCTCGATTCGCGAAACTGCATGCAGGCATGAAAAAAATTGCATGAAGCAACGAACTTTCACTTCCAGCTTGACTTCCAGCTTGGCGCATTGAGCGTCGTCTGCTATTTGTAAATACCGAGTATGGGCGTAAATAGCACACATGGCATCCCTCGTAAACGTCACATCCACGCTCAAGATTTACCGATTTGAAAAATGCCCGTGGGGTTACGTACGCTTTGCAAACCGCACCGCAGAAAAACGACAGAAAGCCATGCACAACTACGCTGGGCTGACCGCCACCGGCATTCCACTGACGAGCGGTTCGCCACGGGCGGCGCTGTTCGCTGAAACGACGGTGGTGCCATACAACGGCCGCCCGGTCCCTATATCGATTCCGTAACTGTTTAAGGAGGGTAGCTCGTAATGCTAGTTCGATTGTAGAAATCACCTCGGTCGTAGTGTAGCGTTGAATACACACGGTACCGTGAGTGTCCGTTGCGGACATGGCCGCCGCGATAACCAAGCGTCTATCTTCCGCCATGGAGCCATCGAAGGTCGATGGTTCGCTCCTCAGAGTACAAAGGGGGAATTTCTTGTGCCTTGGTTGATCCGCCATGAAAGTTAATTTCCCGTGTTAAGCTCGTTCTAGCATTTCTCCTGCGAATTCGCAGCGGCGGCGCCGCTCGTTCGGCAAAACGTTCTATTTTTCCTATTTTCATTGCTGCGACAAATTGCCAAATGCCAAGCGGCGCCCACAAGAGACGTTCGACTGTTCCAAACATTTGGAAATTTGCCACAACAACGAGCATAGATGGTTTTGCCGCACGAGCGGTGCCGCAGCTGCGAATTCGCAGGCGAAATTCGCACCATGTAAAATGCGTTTTAGTGACAAAAAATAGGACGATGAAAAACTTCCGCCGTCTTGAACATGCACCTCAGAGAAAGTTAAAGCTGAGATACATGCAGTTCACTTTCGGTTCTGTGGCCTCCTTTCCACATCATCTGGTGCCCAAGCATGCATTTACCGAAATTCATTGCGCCCGCGCTCATCAGGTAGCAACTTGCGCACTCGTCGGCCACGGCACATTGGCGCCCCGACAGCAGTGGTGTCCGCTGGATTTGATTTCGGGCAGGGATAGCAGTCAATGAGATAAACGCAAAAAATAACAAACGAATGGGAAAAGACAAAAATTTAAACAAAAAAATATCTGCCGAAATTTAGAGAATTGTCTACTAATGCGCGTTCTTCCGCTTGTCGGGAGTGTTAGTTCTTTACACCCAAGTATGGCAGGAGTAGCGGAAGACGTTGTACTATGTTATTATTTTTATGTTTTCTTTTGTTTCTTTTCACCAATGATGTAAATATATACCATCAGAGCGATGAAGTGCCTTTTCGCTAACTATGAATTTTTTTCAAAAAAAGCAAGGCATATTCTAGAGTTTGTCCATTTACGCTATCTTTATGCGTATTTCCAACATTCTTTTGCGGGCTCTTTTCGTTTATTCTTTGAATTTCGGGGGAGATGTATAAGATGCATATTTTTGATGTTGTCAAATCGTTTGTGGAAAAGTTTATTTTCTTTAGTTTTTTTTTTATTTTTTTATTTCCTGTTCTTCAAAGTTCTGTCCGGGCAATTATCTTCACTCACGCTTTTATAACATTAGAAGTGTTAGTTTCGTCAAATCGGCATTTTTTTTTTGTGTGGAAAGGAAGGGCGTTGCATGGTTCGTCATTTTTGCTTTTTTTTTTTAATTCCTATTGCGAAAATGTTTTGACGGACATTTTTGTTTATTGGTAGGTTTTGGGGGGGGGGGGGGGGATGTGTATAACACATTTTTTTTTGTTTTGTCAGATAATTTTCTGTGAGAATGCTATCTTTTTTTTCCATTTTTCTGATTTTTCGGTTTTTCAAAATTCTGTTCGACCAATCATCTCCATTTACGCCATCACCCGCCGCGGTGGCTCAGTGGCTAAGGCGTTGCGCTGCTGAGCACGAGGTCGCGGGTTCGATTCCCGGCCGCGGCGGCCGCTTTTCTGATGGAGGCGAAAAGCAAAAACGCCCGTGTGTACGAGATTTCGGCGCACGTTAAAGATCCCCAGGTGGTCAAAATTAATCCGGCGCCCTCCACTACGGCGCGCCTCATCGCCTGCGTTGCGTCGGCGCGTTAAACCCTAAAATCAATCAAAATCATTTACGCCATTATAACAGTTGCGGGTGTTACTTCCGCCAAAACTGCATTTTGTGTAAATGCAGGGCGTTACAGGGTTCGTCATTTTGACTATTTTTTATTCATATTTTGAACACTTTCTTGCGGACTTTTTTTTAATTATTCTTCGGTTTTGGAGGGAGATGTATAAAATGCTTACTTTTAATTTTCTCAGATAATTTTGTGCAAAATCCTTTTTTCTTCTTTTTATTTTTTGGCTGTTCAAAATTTTGTGTCACCAATTGTCTCCTTTACCCTATTTAACGACTACAGTTGTTACTTTTGTTAAATCTGCATTTTGTGGAAATGCAGGGCGTTACACGGTTAGTCATTTTCGCTATTTTTATTGGTATTTTGAACGTTTTTTGATGACTTTTTCGTGTTAAATCTTGGGGTTTGGGGTTGGAGATGTATTGATTGACCGACCGACCGATCGATCGACCGACCGACCAACTGATAGACAGACAGACAGACATACAGACAGACAGACAGACAGACAGACAGACAGACAGACAGACAGACAGACAGACAGACAGACAGACAGACAGACAGACAGACAGACAGACAGACAGACAGACAGACAGACAGACAGACAGGTAGATGAACGCGAAGCAGACATATAGAAGGCTGTTCCAAACTATGTATGCTAAGTCTACAGCCATCGCTCATATATGCCCACATTATTGGGGCAACATATATTAGTACATAACCGAGAGTGCCGGAGTTCTATTAATTAAGTGTATAAGTTGTATTGGTTTTACGCCAGCCAATGAAAAAATAAAACAGGTTACAAACGGTGTTCCAGAGCGGTGCGGCAAAAACAAACCCTAAAACAACTTACAGAAATAAAAGGTCCCATCCGGTGGAACGCGAGCAGGGTAAACGAGGTAATATTTAATTGAATTTACCAAACCTCCATCGCATTCATCATTGGAGGAGAGCGAGGGGCGGGGGTGGTTGTGATCGAGGTTCGGAGTGTGAAAGAGGAGAGGGTGTTAAATTGCCGGGGCGGCGGAAGGATATAGTATCGTTTTTCGGACACATTTTTAGCGAAGCAAGCAGACAAGTAGACTATTTTTTTACAATTAGATGATGGCGTGCGGTTCGGAACTATCGAACCACAAAACGGCGGATAACACCCGATTCTTCACCACAAGAGAACACAAGACTTTCGCCTTAAGAACAGACGTCAGAGTAGCATTTACACAGAATGACTAGCCCGTTCGTGAAGAGGAGAACTGAATACCGCAGTGTTTGGTTCATCCTTCTGTTACAGCACAGTCCTTTAGAGAAACATCCGCTCTGATCAAGAACATCCCCCTTACGTCCCCCTTGTAACACCCTGATTTCGGAAACAAGAATCGATTGTAGTTTAATTGTTAGGAATGAAATCGTTCACACTGCGTTTGTTGAAGCAATGCGTTGACTACATTGAAGTAGTCCAAAAGCCGTCATTCAAATATTGACAGCCTACAAAAATTATGGCAAGTCGTTAAGGAGTAGTGCCGCATACGTGCAATGTTCGCAACCCGCAACTCTACTGGCTTAAAACTGTGGCCGGAGTAGTTTTGCCAATATAAAGATAATTAACGTGAATTTCAGTTTTTATAGAGGATCGGTTATCCTGCCATTTAGCATTTCGACAAGACTAGCGATACTGCTCTCGAATGTTCCCGCAGCATCAACCTCAAAATTTCCATCAACTCACCGTGAGTTGTTTTGTGTAAATGGTGTGTCTCTCTCTCTCCTAGCCGCGGAGAGAGAGAGAGAGAGAGAGAGAGAGAGAGAGAGAGAGAGAGAGAGAGAGAGAGAGAGAGAGAGAGAGAGAGAGAGAGAGAGAGAGAGAGAGAGAGAGAGAGAGAGAAAGTGTTTATTAAACTGAAAATATTTACGAGGCGAAGAATTGCCTCTCGACAGAGGGCACAGGTCTCGCCGTGGGAGCCGCAACAGGAAAAGTCTCGTCTTTCACTTGCACTGATTTTTCCAAGCGCCAGAGATCCGCACAGCCAGCACCCGCCCAGCAACTGGCGCGCTGAGAGAGTTTCGGCAAGCTGGCCTGTCGGCGCTGACTCCGCTCCCGCTAGGAGGCTTGTTGCCGTCACGCCTTGCGACGCGCTTGGGGTTTTCCTCCTCTCCCGTCCACCATACCGCAGAGTGAACGTCCCCCGAATTTCAGCCTTCGTGCTCCTAAGCACGTTTCAAGATCTTCTGTGGACGACACGCACGGCACGCCTATGTCGGGGAAGTGGCGCGAAAAGTTTTGTTTGAAAAACCAGAGGCCTTCAATGAAAAGCATTGAGGGACTCTGGAAAAACTAACTGTAAATCCCTGCGCGATAAAAGGAGAGAAGAAGGCGACGAAAAAGGAAGAAGCAAAGAAAAGAAACAAAAAAGTACTGAGGAGAAGAAGCAAAAAAGGAGAAGAGAAGACAAAAATGAAGGAAGATCGCACTAATGCGTAAGACTTGAATGTAGCGAAGCTTTACGCAACAGTATAGCGTTTTTCCTCGTTTTCGCCTAACGTCGTTGTTTAGGCCTCACCGCTGTACGAGGGACCACAGCTGGATGTTCATCTTCCTTTATGGCACAGTGACCTTCCTTTGTGGCGCGCGCTTATCGCTGCGGCGGCGGCCTCCTCGCGTTCCTCCGCTACGTCCCGCGCACGTCTCCTTTCCCTCCACGCCTATCTCTCCCCTACTGCCTATCTCTCCCCGTTATCGGGCCGATGCTCCGTGTTGGGTGCTTGCGCAAGGGGGTGTTCGACCGCTAGCACTTAAGGGCAAAACTGGTCACCCCGCAAATACTGCCCGAGGTAGCGTAGTGTAGCTTGGGCTACAAAAAATCGATGCAGCTTGCACTAGTGATGCAAGGCCGGAGAAACAGCAGAGCTGGCGGCCCCTCCCCCTTCGTCGGAGACCCGGCTGTGGCACCTCACATGGATCTCCGAACTTGCAGCTGAAAAGTCTCTATGACTGGCAGGCCCCGATCGTTTTGTCCGCAGCCATTCAGATGTCTCACAAAGTGCACCGGGTTAGCACGCGGCAGAACCCGCGGCAACCCGCTTCGCGAACTCGGCGTCTGTGCTCTCCACTTCAGGCGCGAGCACGCGTGAAATGGCGAGGAGAACAGCATGCGAGAGATGACGCCACGAACGCTGGGTAGTGTTCTCCAAGGTCGAGCAGTAGCGGCGCCCGAGATGACGTCATAGTTAAACAAGGCTTGGCTACGCCTAAGCGAAGGTCGTGCCGCCGGATGGCTGGCGCCAAAGGAGTTTTTTTTTCGTATTTTTTTGCGAACGCCAACGGACCAAGCTGAAGCTTAAACAGCTCTGCTGTTAAAAGCAGCCGAAGAAAGAAGTGGACGAGGAGCAGGAATATAATATGCTTAAAAGCCTGCTCTCTGACATCCGCACCAGCTCGAAATTGACATACAGTAAAATTTGGAAATTCATGGGAAAAACGGGATGCTAAATAATCCAGACATAGAAGGGACGCATATGCAAGGAGCAAAAAGGGGTGAGAGGAATAGAGGGAGGGGACTCTATTTTGCAGCGTGCGTCAATGGGCGTTCTGAGATGCAAAATAAGAACATTACGGATACAATTAACAGCTTTACCTGCATGTTAAAAGCACGAAAACCTATATCCACTACAGAATCAGCATTCAACGCTCCAACATAGTTTTCATTTAGGCCTTCTAGTAATAAAGCTACACTAGTTTATACCCCCATCCGTGTTTCTTTTTATACATACGGAGCGGCATTATATTGAGTTCGATAATTCCTACCACCCGCGTTTCCTTGATATACGCTGGAACGTCAGCAGATGAGCGGTTTTGGCTTTCCTGCCTGTCAAAATACCACCGCGGGCCTGGATATCGAACATTACACGCTCATACTCCTCAAGCGATTAAAAGACACAGGAACTACAAAATCACATCTTCATTATAGTCATCGCTCGAGGTAATATTTGAATCCATTGAAGCGGTACCTTTGTTTTTGCGATTTCCATTGAACAATTCCCGATCATTAATCAAGTTTTTCTGTCTGTCAACACGCGCGGTGGAAGAAAGGGGGGTGTAGTACTTCGCTTGGATATAGGGCAAGGCGGAAAGTTTGATTTTATTTTGTTCGACATCGCATTCCCTTAGCACAACAAAACAATGATAAAACACCTGCAGTAAAAATACGTAAAACCACTCTTCCAGTCCGGCCAATAACTCTGTGATTCGTATTTGATTTGTCAATAACGGCGATGCCGACATATACGTCCCTTCACATAATTTTTCAGGCCCATACGGTTTTCCTTCCGCACGCGCGAGCTCGCTTGTCAACTCGAAATCGATTGTTTCTGCAGCCGCTCCAGGCAACGCTTCTAAATCAACACAGCCAAAATACCATAAATGAAACTGCCGACAATACGAGAACAGGAGAAAGAAAAAAAAAAGTCAATAAATAAAAGCGGCTTGCTTGTATCGATGAAAGAAAGGTTCGGGTTTTTGAATATAAGTAAAAACGAAAGAAGGCTAAAAGAAATATACATCTCTGGGAAATTCGGTGGCGCTAGAGCCTCCCTGCCGGGACGCCGCTGGTGCTTTTTCCAGAGCCCCGGCGGCCGCAAGTCGCATGCAAGCGCAGCCCAACAGGCGTCGCCAAAAAAGCCGGGGTGCCCCCCTATAGCCATGCTCGCTATACACTGCGCCCTGCGCCCGGTCAGGGCACATAGACGATGCAGACCCGCGTATACATGTACGGCGTAAGAGAAAGGGAAATGAAAATATGGGTAAGGACGTTCCCCTTCTCGACATCGATCACGGGGGACTCGGGCTTTCTTTCGATTGTCACGCGCAAACGGCGGCCGCGCGCGCCGTTTCATGCGTGCAGCGAGGAGCGAGCTTTCGCAAGCATCCGATTCCGCGACGCATGACCAGCTCGCGCGGCTCCAAACTCTCGTGTCGCGCTGCTCGGCTCCTCCTGCGTCCTCTGAAAATATAGACACGCGCGCGCGGACGCAGTCGCCTTTTCTCGTCGTTCGTCGCGTCGTCGGAGTCTGGCCGCACACACGTACGCACATACACGCACCGCGAGCTGGCTGTGTATGCAGCGGCGGCGGAACCCGGGTAATTGCCTGATCAAGATGGAGCGGCGAGCTTGGTGTCGCCAACAGTGTTCAAGCGCCGCATCCACGGGCTTTGTTCCATTAGACGTTCGGCCTAATTGCTTCCCTGGGCATCGCTGCTTTTTGGCATCGACGGCTTCACCGCGGTGCTGCTCAGGTACGCGTGCGTGCGTGCGGCAACGCTGTTGTGCATAACCCGGCATCCATACACGTCGGTGAACCCACGCGGAGAAGATGTAGCGCTCGCTTCTGCGTGTGGCTTCGGCGTACGACGGCGAAGCCGCCTTGCAAGGTGGCTGACTCGAACACACGCAGGTTTTTCTGGACCCCGCTTCCTTGAGCTACGCTTCAGCGGCTTCTTTACGCCCCTGTAGAACCGGCGCATCGACAACCTGCGCTCGCGCGAGCACGCTGGAGCCTGTCTCTCGAAGGCGCCGTGCGACCGCATCCAGATGTCTTCGTCAGACAACGCAAAGAAGAGAAGCGGAGAATGTCGGAAGAGGTTACTGTCGGTGAAAGTTGTATGTGTACGTGCATGTTTTCGAACTTATACCACATTGGTGGCTAAAGAAAACTGTGCAGCGGAGGGCTATGTGCAGAGAGGGAGAAATAGAGAGAAAGAGAGAGTGGCAGAGGAAGTGAGGGAGGGAGGGATGTTATTCAGAACACAAAAGAAAATGGAAGCCGGCCGTCATGTCCTCTTGCCACAGCCACTGAGTCTTTTGTGGGGTTCGCTTAGTGTGGGCTGCCACGAATTCTGGCAAGAGGCAGTAATATGGATGGCCATGTGCAGCCCGTACGGCTATAGGGCTGTTTATGCCTGTGATATCTCGAAGTAGGTACTCAAGAATTCTCAAAGAGCAAAGAAGAAGAACAACTGTGATAACTCTTGTTAAAATGAAAGCATCTGCTTTCATTAACTTTAAACAAGGACGCCGTGCTTGCTGTTTCAGTCAGTAACGTTGGGAGGAGCTCGAGCGCGAACACATATACTGCTGTGTAGGTAGTTCAGAATTGCCCATTCTCAACTAACCTCAGTAATACGGACTTGTCTTTAAACCGCTGATGATTTTCGGTTCCAAGGAAAAAGGGTTTCTACTGTTATTGATTCCGTCGTGCGCCAACACGCCCTTCGCTGTATTCCCCTGTATTCCTCGGTAATGCTCCTTTTTTTCTTTTTCTTTCTTTCTTTCTTTCTTAGACTCTTCCATTCTTTGTTTTTTTTCCTCTTTGCTCCTTTATTCTATTTCTTCTTCATTTTTTTATACTTTCATTTCATAACGCTGAATTTCCCCCTTTGACATTTCGAATTGTGTTTTAATTAGGAAACATTTTTTTCTCTTTGAATTCTATACTAGTTCTGTTCTACTGGGTGACGAGGAATCGCTTCGCGCATAACCAACTCGACTTGCTCAGAAATTCATTAGTGGTGATATTATATGTCGAGAAGATTCCCGTTTGCCAGTCTCCAGGCCGACTCATACTAGTCTTATCTATCCTGACTCCGACGTAATTCAGGCTGCTTAACCCCGCAGTTGAAGAGCAAATTCCAATGACGACTTCAAGCTCTTAGTATGATGAAATAGCGACATGCGTTTCGTACTTGAGTTACGGAACTCAGACTAGCGTACAGTGTTTTATGAAAGTTAGGTCACAGATGCCATACTGGCGCTCCGGCGGCGGCGCGCCATCTATAATGAAACTCAGCAACCAAGTGCCGGCGAAGCAACGTTTAAACCATCACCTAGTCACGTGGCACCACCGTGGCCAGACTCCGAGCGAAGGAAACTGCGACAACTCTCCGCCGTGGATAACTTGACTTGACATCACGCCTGCCACACCTATGCTCCCACATCTCAAGGTCATTGCGACGCGATGAATGACCTTGGGAGACGTGGCGTAGAGGAGCTTTCGCTCTAAATGCGTAAGGCAAAATTTAGGATAGTCGGTGTGTGACGCTGCAGGTGCGAGCAACGTTTCTGGATGGCGGAAGTTTTCAAAACGCTTCATCGCTAATCATGCATAGCCAAGGGACGCTACCACTCGCTACCGAGCGTTAGCACTTACATTCGCCTTCGCAAAACGGCTTTCAATTTTACTCGTAAGCGTACGTGCCAAAACCTTGAAGATTCGCACCCCGGGAGTATGAACCTCGGCGATGAAACTTGGGAATGAGATTAGCGGCGCAGCTGTCACGGCGGAATATTTTTACGATGCCTTATTGTGGGCTAAACCTAAGAGAGATACCGAGGTAAACAATTGGGTAAACAATCAGCGAATAATTAGCTAGGCCATGATGGCAGAATCAGGCGAACGTATGCACTCACGGGAAATACGTGTCCTCATTCGGGAGCGACCTTCTAATTTTCCTATTTGATAGTTCCTTTACACAGTTGAACTGCCTTCCTTGACATTCCCTTTCGAAAGCTCATAACAGCATTAAATCCTTTCTTTCCTCGAGCCAGGGAGTGTGGTCTCCGGAAGCGTTAATGATTGATCTCTCTCTCTCTCTCTCTCTCTCTCTCTTGTAGCCAACATTTCAATTCAGCCTCCCCAAACCTTCACTCAAAATCGCAGCCGCGAGAAATATTCATCGCCATAATTTCTTATTTCGTCTCGGTGTAGTTAGTTGCTAAGGTGTTAACGTGGACCTATAGGGTGGTCATTTTATAACGGAGGAGAGGCTGCTCACTTCCTGGACTAAAGAAATTCTTTTTTTGGCCTTTACTGTTAAAGCAAGAGGGGTGCCTCTTCGCCATTAGGGCACCGTCCTGCGTGAGGAGCTTAACGCTTTCGTGGCGCCACACACCTAATCTGCGAATTGGCCAAAAAACGGCTAAACAATACGTTGTTACAAAAATCTGGAAAGTCACGTGGTGGGAATAAAATAAAACTGCTCCATACATATATACATACGCACATATGCCAATAACTCCATGGATAGACCTAAAATGGGTAGAACCTGCGCTCTTTTGGAGCGTCTTATATTGTTGCACTGTTGCTTCCAACTTTTTTTGTAATTATTACATTTCTATTCCCTCATCTAGGGTCCCGACACAGCCACTGCCTTTGGGACCCTTGCCTGTAGTGGTTTTACTTATGTACTGATTTAATACACGTCAATAAACTTATACCTCTTCTTTTTCTTCTTCCAGAAGTACAGGTTGCTTGTTTTCGTGTTAGCTTCCTCTAATGCTGTAGCTAATTCACTTCGAAGGTTAATTTTAACATTTTATGCATTCTTTATGCTCAAAAATACCAACAATGATGTTTTGCGTACAATTTGTGTTTATATTACATCCATAATGGGAGGACGTGCACAGTGACGCCATCTTTCCACTTCCCCCTTTTACACGTTGTCCATATACCCGCCACGTGTGGGCGCAGCGCCTGTCATCGATCGGCGCCGAACAGACAGCGAGTGAGTGATCCGTGCATCTCGGCGTCGCTTTCTCCGCGGCCTTTTCCTCGGCCTGCAGAGCCGCGAAAAACAAAGCGCGCTCACCCAAGACGGCGGAGCCGTGTGACGCTGCTCACGCCTTAATGCGCCCAGCCATCGGTGGTGCCGGGTATGCCCCCTCAGACGCGCGCGCACTCCCCAAGCTCGGCAGGTCTTCCCCTCCTCCTCCCCCATCGCGTGGTGCCCGTGCGTGGCTGCTGCTTAGCCCCGCTAGGCTGCACGCGCGGCACCGATGGCCATCGGCTGACGCAAAACTAAATCACCTGCCTGACTGGACGCCGAGATCGATGCATGCCAACCTCCTTGCAGTCATCATCTGCTCCTCATGACGAAAACATAAGATGGCGACCTCTTCCCCATCCTTTTCCCTGGGGACGCAGGTTGCGTGGACGACGCACGCAAGGGTAGAACGTGGAGGGAAAGGCTGGGGACTTTGCGTCCTCGTCACTTTGTCCTGCAGCGTCGTAATATATACCCGCGCTGTTCTTGTACGTCCGCGTGGCTGACGGCTGGCGTCACGTCGGTAATGACAGCGTGCGGTTACTCTCGCTTCGGCGACAGGCTGTTGCTTTATATAACGACAGTACGCGCGCAGCGTTGGACGCCATGCGCGATTCGACGTAACGGCGTTTTCGCGGCCGCCGCGTGACGTTTGTGCGAAGACTGTATACACGTAAGATATACGCACGGGGGTGGTTATAACTCGAGGGCTTGAGGACTCCAAAAACTAGACGGCCCCCGTCTCTCTATATAAGCGTCATTGAGGTAGGGAAATGTTAACAGGAGCGTGTGTTACCTCGTTTTCCCCCGATGAGCTGTGCAGACACGAAGCAACTGTTTAAACGCTCCGACAGAAAGCACCGGGTTAGATAGTAGGGCCTATCCTGTATGACATTTGTAATAGAAGTCACCGGAGCCAAAATGCTCCAAAATAGCCTAGCAGCCGCACTAATGATCACCATTTTTGCTCTCGTACTTAAGCGTTTAAAATACGTAGACATGCATTTTCTATAACGTATGTATATGGCTTTTCACCGCACACTTGATGAAGTGTGCGGTGAAAACCCCTTATTAGCGAAAAAAGACACCATCAGGAATTGTGCACGCTGATAAGTCATTACAAGTACCCAAACTATGTTTCCTAATAGACGCTTTGAATACACGCACGTCTGGGAAGTTGGCAAGCAAACCACCTCGATCCATTTGAGTTCACGACTTGTCACTGTGTATAGCTAAAAGGCGTGCTTTGTACGGCACATGCGTCGTGAACTCTGACCAGAAGAAAAAAAAAATGCAAAGCGAAATACGAAGTATATAAGGTTTCGCGAAGAATACCAAAACAAAATCGTAGTCCTAATTGTACTAATTACGCTCGTATGCCATTAAGATCGTCGATCAGGCTGCACTTAAGTGCAACAAACGACGGCAAAAACGGGCTTTCCAGCTCGTAATATTAGTCTACAAGCATGCGGGAAGCGGTGATAAGGGTGATTAGTGTGCCACACACAAAAAAAATTGTGATGGACGGACGAGATCTCCCGAGGGGGGAAAAAAAGCAAGAAGAAGCGGTATAGATTCTTCATAGGCGCTTTTGTATAAAACGGTTCGACAACATAAAGCACCTTTTAGACCAACGGGCTGGAGGGCAGTGACAGCTTTTTAGTCATCGCCCTTGTTCCTGTTAAAACACAAAAGATGCAAACAAAAGAACAAAAAAAAAAAAACTGAGAGAGAACAAGGAAACCGAAGTGTGCTGCTTTAGGGGAGACAAACGCTATGTGTGTAGTACGGCAAGGACAGTGGTGCCTTGATTTCACCGCCTGAGTGCTTCCCACTTCAGCCGGTGTTCAGGCCTACGCTTCCCGGGGTGCGTCAAGCTCTAAAATTTAAGGGACTATTAAAGGGCACCGTTTAAACTTCGAGCGTCCCGCTCACAAGAAAAAAAAAATGCGGTCTAAAGAAAAGACCCACGAAGAGTGCAGGAAAGTCCGCTGAAAGCGATGTACGCGGCCGGCACTTTCTCTTTGGCGGATCAAGCTCCCTTCAGCAACGCCTGCGTGAGTTTGGTTTGCGCCGCTTGAGAGAGAACAGTTTCTTTACTTGATTCCCGCCCCTGGCGTCAGGGGGGCCACTCGGGTCACAGAAACGGAGGAGCAAGAAAAACCTAGAATAAAAATAAATACAAGAAAATAAATAAAGAAATCAAGGCGTTAAGACAGTGCCCGTGGACGGACAACTTAGCTAAGCGCAATGCGATCCGCTACCAGAAAAATGCTGCCCGTTCTCCGTTGGATTTTGCTATGTTGCGGCCATTTTTCTCTTTCTCCTCCCTGGCGTCCGGCTCGTGTGCGCACCCATTACACCGCTGGCGCCGTTGCCGTATTCTTTTGTTTCTTCCCCTTTGTTTTACTTACGGGCGTTAGGCCGAAACATGGGCTTCTCTCATTTGTATACGCTTGGTTCGGCCACTTCGTAACCACTGACTTTCCTCTTCCTCTTTGTATACGAGACGCTGCGTCTGCTGTACATTATTTGCTTTTTTTTTACGTATTGCCGCATACTCGAAAGACGAGTAGCACTCTCGCTAGAAAGGACTGCATTTCCGACACTTTTTCCGCGAGCTTGGTGGCCTTCTGCGCCCAGTGCTTTGTCCCTCTCCCTCACTCACCCTCTTTCTCTCTCTCTCTCTCTCTCTCTCTCTCTCTCTCTCTCTCTCTCTCTCTCTCTCTCTCTCTCTCTCTCTCTCTCTCTCTCTCTCTCTCTCTCTCTATTTCACTCCTCTCCTCCGCTCTTAGCTTTTAAAAGAAAGGCCTGTTTTCCCCAGGAACACACAACAAGGGTTTCCAAGAAAGAGAAGCAAGCCAGGCGGGGAAGCCCACTCGCAGTTGGGATGATTTACCGCTGGTGCGGTCAGGGGGGATGTCAAAGGTGAAGTCGCCGACGTGCTTCGGCCGTTGCTCCCTTTCCTTTCTATCTTTCTGTCCCTCAGCCCGCCGCTCGCTCTGTTTCCAACCCTTCTCTTGCGGTCGAGGGGTACTTGGCCCCACCGGGGCGCTATGTTAGGTGCATACACCCCCTGGGCGACCCGCTGTGACTGCCTCTGATATCGGCTGCGTCCACTGAACGTCCAATGCGCGAGACGGTGAGTGCAGGAATCACCTCCAAGGTCAGCAGAAAGCCTGAGAGATCTTCCGATGACTAACAATGCTGTTCTGAGTGGCTGCATTTGCGAAATGTCACAGGCGCAGACACATGCGTTGGCCGACAAGCTTTATGTGTACATATAGCCAATTGTTGGACTGAGACAAGTATGTGGGTGTCATTCATTTTGTGATCTTCTTATCGAGCGGGTGTCGTTGCGTGGCACAAGCCAGAGCGATTGTCCCTTTCGCGGAGAGCGGTCATGCAGCGCCGCGGGGCCGTTCGGCCCCATCACGTCGTCGCTCTGTTTTCGCGTCGACAAGGCCCCGGGTACATTTGTCTTGGCGGGAAGAAAGGTTTCCGCTTCCCAAGGAAACGCATGAAATCTGCTCCAACTCTTGTTCTTGCGTTACGCTGCAGGCTTCTGGGGTTAACGGCCATTGCTGTCGAAATTAGTGCCGGGTTCTCCTGCATGTAGGAATTCGGACTCATTATAAATTTGGGCAAGACAGGTAAAGAAAAGGATGAGTTAGGCCAGGAAAAGAATATTTACACGTCTTCATAAATTCCCGAAAGGATTACTACCGTGTTGAAATAGACGTGTATAACATGAGAATAAAAAAAAATCAGACCCCTTCCACTCTGTGAAGAGGGAACGCCAGCAAAGGTGGCTCTCTGGTGAGATTTGTTATGTTGGGGTTTAGCTATATTGGGGATTTACTATGTTGGATTATAAAGACAGTGGCGCGATCTCTACGTGACCGTCAAAGGACCCACACGATATGTGCCTAGAAACTGTGACGTCTATAGTGCGCCGCACAGGAGGCCGCCGAAGAGCACGCGGCATTGCGCCACGTAAGAGGGACGAGAGAAACCGCGCGTGGCGAGAAGTACTCACGACTTGGGAAAGAGAAAGGAGCAATAGAGAGGAGTTCTCTCTCCATGCATGGCCCTCCTCCCTCCGTACATGTCCATGCTTCCCTGTGCAACACAGAATGCAGGATAGCCAGGCAAAGATCAAGCTTACACCGATACCTTTAAAGTCGGCTTCACTCTTACATACAAGTGCACTGCTAGAACGACATTTTCATGAGCAATGTTGTCTTACGAAAACTTATGGAGACGCCGGGACCTTAGTTTATTGCGTAGCATTCTCTGCCGAGTACCCCCCCCCCCCTTCCCAGCCAGGACCGTGTAACACCCTGCATTTTCACAAAAGTGCAGATTTGGCGGAAGTTCAACCTTCAGTCGTTAAAATAGCGTAAATAGAGGTAATTTGTCGGACAGAACTTGGAAAAACCAATAAATATAGCTGTCAAGAACTCACACTGTAGACAAGCGGCCTAGGAATGCTGCGCATTAGAAGAGAATGCTCTGAATTTCTGCCGAATTTTTAACAGCGAAGCTGTTTATCAATTCGTTTATTCCGGCGTTTCACAATGCTCAGTATAAAGCAAAGAAATCCCCAGCACCCGCAGGATTCGAACCTATGTCTGGTAGATCAACGGAGTTAGGGTCAGTCGTCTTAATAGGCCACGACCGTGAGTTAGCACCTTAGAGTCAAACGGCTTACTCACTCAGTTGTGACTGGGGAGAGGAATCACGCCGCCTGCTCGACACAGAAATGGTACACGTCGCACCTGCGGGCGTCTAATGTAAGTGTGCGCGTTCCGTTCTATCATTCGGCTTCGATTTGCTTCTTCACCGTTATAGCAATAAAGATGGGGTAAATGTCGTTGCGGCAAAGAAGAAGAAGCTGTAAATCGGCTGTAATAGTGGACTTAAACTGTCGTGATAGTCGTGAAGGTTGCGTACAGTATCGCTTCCTTTAAGTCTTACGCATTAGTGTGAGCTTCTTTCGCTTTTTTTTCACTTCAAATAAAATTTGCACAGAACAAAATTTCTGCATCCCAAGCACACTGAATGGGGCAAATAATGAACCATCTCGTGTGTTTTATCTGAAGAACTTCGAAAACTAATTTAGGTCTGAATGTTAAAAAAAGGTCTTGTGGGCAACCTTTGGAAGTGTTTTTTATGTTTATATAGATTTTTTTTTCCGTGAACTGAATATTGTCGGCCTACACTCCGGCTGTCGCCCGAGATTACATGTTGGATTCTAGCCACTAAAAGCCTCGCTGTAAAATTCGAAGTTCCCCAAACCAAGTGTGTAGGAGGCTGAGGACGAAGGCCTTTATGCTCGTAAGTACACTCTTATTCTGGTTCCATGTAAGTTCCAGTTAAACGGGGCGATCCACATATTTTTATCTGGATCTAAACGAAGAATAACTGGAACGAGAGATATAAGTGGATCTTATCTGGAACTGTCCATTTGTTTTCTTTAGGTTTGTGGTTATTATGTGGAACCGAAAAAATGAGGAGATGCGCTGTCGGCCGTTCCAGTTACTGTTCCACTTATGTCCCAGTAAAAATTTTGGACAGTGCTTTTGTATAGTTTTTGCTCGTGTCTTGTTCCACATAACTTGTGCGCTGCAGTGAAGTATGCACTGAGTCGTGCATTAACTGAAACAATGAACCACATATATATTTGACGCGCTTTGGCGCACAAGCACTTGCACGCACACGCCCACAGACATAGATACAGACACGAACGTACACCCGCGCACCTACACATATACACACACATGCATGCAGTCACACACGCACACAATCACGCACCACATAAAATTTAATCAACTTCGTCGATATCTATTGAACTGTCTTAGAGCAGTTTACTTATATAAGACGGCTAAGACGTATTTTTAGTGACGTTATTTGACAGAAAAAAATATGTCCACGGCTATAACAACACCGTAAAAAGCATGAGAGGTGCGAGAAAAGGGTATCTTAGCGAAAATAGAAATTCCACGAACCCCTTTCAGGTAGTCTGCGGCGCTCAGACCGCTTTAGTGAATATCGTCTTTTACTAATTGCAGACGCGCAGTACGTCTGAAATCACCAATGACTTGAATTTGAGAAGGACCAGATGTCCTCAGGTTCTCCTTCTGCATTTGGGACAGAGCAGTGGTAGTGCTGAAGAATTCATTGGGCTTTTGTGGATACCTGATAAAGAAATATATATAGTTGTTGAGACTATTGCATGTTCTGCATTTGGTTCACAAACCGTCGCAGAAACATTGTTTTTTGGTCAATGCTCAGCCATCAGCTCGCTGTGTCGTAGTACGTGCACAATTTTAAGTGATTTACAGGAACGTATAAATGGCTACAATCTGCTGTAAAATAGCTACTTAGTCCACGTTATTTATGCCCTGATGCGGTATATACGTAATGTTAACCGACTGTGCCGCATTTTACACTGCACGCAGCATGTCACGCATGCAGTTATATATGCTTGGATGTTCGTTAGCATTTTTCGTCTCGTGCATGCTATTAAGGGTGACTCACCTGATCCAATTCATATGGGACTCACTAATTCATGACGCAAATTCATGAGACTTACTAATTCAAAAGCACCATGTACCGATACAAGAAGTTTTACAAATTCACAGAAATGACAATAACGACCCGGCTTGCTTCTTCTAGAAATACAGTAGACCCTCGTTAAGACGAACTTGGTTAAAACGAACACTGATTAGGAACCAGAACATTTTTCTCTTGTAACGTCCACAATGCAATACACCTCCGCTTAAGACGAATTTCAGATAATACGAATACATTTTACGGTCCCTTCGGGTTCGTCTTAACGGGAGTCTGCTGTATATCATTTCTTTGCAGAGATAGAAAAAAAAACAAGAAACGCATTTTGGTTTATCCAGTCTTCACTGGAAGGCGCTAGCGGTCTACCATGCGCGAGTTTTATTTCTTTGTTTCAGTAGAGAAGCGACATATATCTAAAATAAGCAAACTGTTGTGAATATCGGTATGTATTTGTAAATCTGTTCGTATTGGTGCACGATGGTTTTTAAGTCCGTTGGTCATGACGTAGTAAGTAATGCTAACAGGTGAGTCCCTTTTAATTTCCACAAGCAAAAACAAAAGCCTCTTTGCAGGGAGCGGTTGACTGGGTGAACGGAACTAAACTTGGACAACTAAATATACCACGTGATACCTGCATTATTTTGTATGTAATAATGCTGAAATGACATTGTAATTCCTAATTATGCTGTGCAGTAACGGCAAAAATGCGCAGAGTTAACTTGCTGTTGTTGTGTCTTGTTATAGTAATTGAAGTTCATTGAATGACCCGCCTTCTCCAGCTGCTTCCCCAGTTGCTGTTTTCCTGTAGTATTGGTGTTCAGGAGGGGAAAGGGCTAGGAAACGGGCCGATGTATTATTACTCGCTAATTCGCTGTAAGTAGCTTTATATAACGTGGGTATCTAAGAACGTCGCAGTATATTTTATTGACTACGGAAAGGCTTGTTGTCAAGAAAAACAGTAAATGAAGCCCCGAAATTTTGCGTTCATTGTAAACAGTAACGCAGAGATTGTCATCCAAAGTTAAGCTCGGATATCGCACGCACTCACGGCCCTCCGCGAGAAACAACTTTAGCCAGTACTAACGCGCTAACACGGCTATTATCTGAGCTTTGTTTCGGCCTCAGCGGGCGTAAACGTCCGCTTAGACGCATATGCCCGTTTTCCGAATCAAATAAAAGCCATCACGTGTGCCGAGTTTGTATGGGCTCTTATGCGGGCGCATCGCCAAAGCCTCCGCGAGAACGAAAGTTTGCCGAACCCATGATGAAAAGACCGCCACTCCAGTAGCGCATCCATGCGCATGCGTGAGCAGCAGCACGGCAGAGCTGTTTTTGCGTTGATTCACGGTACAGTGGGGCTGCAACGGGTACGACGACGACGGATGAAAATCGGGACTGCGTCAACCCTTTAAACGACAGCAGCGCTCCCATCTTCCAGGATTCCCTCCGCTAATTTTACGGTCTTCCGCATGCAGCGCCACCAGTGGCGTTCCCAAGCGGGTGTCTCAATTGCTCGCGCGATGCGCCTGATATTTACTAAAGAAATTCTCGGTCACGCTGGCGGGAACCGTTAGCGCCGTTAGCAGTTTGATTGGGGTGATTGCGGCGTGCAACTGCGAATGTTTTCATATCCCCGTGCTGTATTTCCTGTTCGACGAAGTGGAGTTTTTCCAGGAGGCGCAAAAAAGGTCAGTGCTGCTTATTTATGTGCTGGTAACGGTTGTTGTTTAGTGAAATCCTTGTTAACTGCGTCCGATAAACATACCGCAGCCCGTTGTTCGTGTGTCATTCATGCTTGTGGTCGCGGCGTGTAACATTTTGGGTTGGAGAAACGTTTGCAGCCGTAATTTACCAAAAATTCTGTGTTCGTGGGTCAGAGTCGGCTGGGCATTTCTGACTGCGTACGTTAGCCATTGCTATAAGGAAGTTGCTGGTTTGCGCGTTACATGATTGGATGTACCCTTAACTGTGTGGCTTTGCTTAGTTGTATATTGAAGGTTGCTGTGCATCTTTGCATTAGCGAATCTTCTCAGGTTAGTCACTCGCGATAATCGCGCGTGCACACGTGTACAACTTCCAACTAAGTTTGTCGGAGCGTTCGTCCTTAGATTTATTGGTATTTTTAAAACGTGCGTGGTAATTGCGGCGTTGTGTTAGTCTGCTGAGTAGAATGCATTTAGTGTGCTTACCAGACCGCCAACCGGGAGTCTTCGACCTTGCCCGTTGCGCGCAAGGTAGACGTTATTTCGAGTTGTGTTGATGAGCTTTCAAGGGGTCATCTTACGTTAATATGTTCCATGTTTTCATGTTTCATGTTTATGTTCCATGTTTCTTCCAATTCCTTTGACCAATTGAGATGATCTATTTTACATTGCCTGAAGTGCAGAGAAATGGAGGGGACAGTTGTTGTCTTAGCAGAACCGCAGTAACAAACGTTTCTTTTGTAGAGGGGAAGAAATGTGGAAACACGCAGCGGGTATATAGAAAGTGCTGCCGTTTCTATGCTGTTAATGTCACTGGTAACTTGACACTTCAGGATAATTATCCAATATCCATAATTAGTGGTTGCTACTTCACGAACCGCGTTAGAAATAAGCCACTCTTGCATTTTTATGCCGTCATTGTCGGAGGTAACCCGAGAGTCGAAATAATTTCCGACAACGCTGAGGTGATAAGTTCTTGCATCACTATGTGCACCCAACATTAACCCATTTCTGTGCTTCCTTTAACTTAGAAAATATACTGCGAAAGCAGATTGCTACATTCTGTATTCGATCTGTATAACCTGTCCAGATGCAGACTATGGCTGACTGTGGAGACATTTGTCTCTGCACTGGTAGTTTGCGACAATTGTTTTCCTTTGTCTGAAGAACAGAAATTAAAACGAATTATTTCCATTCCTTACATATACCTCCGAAATCATGGCTGTGGCATTCACTGTGGCTGAAGACATCTTCGGCACGCCGAGGCGTCGTCGTGACAAGTGTGGCAGATTATGAATGCATTGTGGAAGTCATAAAGCTACGAAAGAGTGCCTCTTGAGTGTTGCGTATTATACAGACGTTCACCATTCCGCATGGAGTAATGACAGGTGAGCCTCAAAACGTTCAAATATTTTTATATTTAAAATTGTTTCGCCTGAAAACGTTACCAGGGCTCGTGCTGCAAAATAAATTTTAGCACAACTAATCAGGCATTGTACGAGATCTTGTAGTACTTCCCTTCTTAGAGGGAAGCGTAAATTTATGCTTCGATATTTTTATACTGTTTTTATTTTCTAGGAAATAGGGCGGACCGGGACTTAAAACAATGGAACAAGGAATGCATACTGCCATTTTCCTGTTTCTTGAAGGCGTGTGTACACCGTTCTTGAAGGCGTGTGTTCACAAAAAGGAGTCACATGAAAGCCGTTGTACGGGATGAACTCATTGCATTCTACAAGTAAGTACGCACTCCCAGTTTTGGAACTTTGATGGTCCCTTTTTAGGTAGTTGCAATATACGTAATGGCTTCGGAACACCATTTCAGTGACAACTTGACCCGTATGTGAAAACGACAGTAACAGCTTTTGGGAACACGTTGGCAAAACTTTCAATGGAAATGCACTCCGAGGAGGCCCTGCCAGGAACGCCTGCATCTTAATTTTAGTTGGGTAAGTTGGCGTTTTATTTTTGTGGGACTCAATTTATGGTAGTGTTTACTGAAGCTAGCATTTTATTTTTGCGGGACTGAATTTGTGGTACTTTTCTTTGTAGTAAAATCTTACTGTTAAAAATAAATCGTGAACTCCAATATTGGGAAATGCCTTCACATTCAGCCTGTTTCGGATGCTGCAACATGTGGACAAAAAAAACTATTATTTTGCATTCAAGTTTTGCAAACATTTTGCTTTCACATTGAGAGTTGCTGCTGTGATAATACGGCACCACGGCCACACCCACTGCGGTTGCTTTCCAGAATTAGAGAACGGCCATTGACAGTCTGTGCTAATATTTTTTGCACATTGTTAGCAGCATTCCCAGAAAAGAAACCAAGAAATCGCTGATATTTCAATCAATTACTGTGCTATAAAAGGGGTATCCTAATCAACTCACTCATTTAAGGCCATCGTCTAACAAAGTTTTCTTGTTCCTTGCTTAAAGGTACATGACGTGGTCCAGTTATTCTCGAGGTCCAGTTATTTTGAGAGCAGAAAATGGCAGCGTAAATATTGTCTGCAAGAAACACGTCATGGATTTTCCGCCTGCGTTGTAACATCAAGATGTGGTCATCCTCCTCGCCGTATATTTCATCTTAATCTCCTGCAACTTATGTGACTTTTGAGAGTTCTTGGGACTTTTGCAGAGAGTTCTTGGCCATTGAACAGTGGCCTGGTGTCATTTAAGTTGAAAGCTCTGTTGAAAGACTTGATGTGGTCACTCTACTTGGTGTTTTAAATTATTGTTAGACGTTGAAGCCTATTCGGAAACATATGTTGCGGTTCAAATGATTGGTAGATGCAAGCGGCATGTCAATTGCAAAAGTGAAGTCGTGCTTTCCTTTGCAATTTTTCATTATTGGCACAAAGCGCAGGCTGCCTTTGCAGCTACTCTGTTACTCTGTTAATGTAGTTAATGGCACTGCACTGTAACGTTTTTATTTTTCAAGTGCAGCTCGAAATTTTTTTCCATGGCAGTGCTGCTGTTGATGGATGCAAACGTGAGAGTAATTATTTACACAGACGGTTTGGGGCTTTATTAATCAATTTTTGTACTGTATCTTAGCTGACACCTAAGCCCTAGAAGAATGCGAAATATACATATTTGGCTTGAAAAAGCTGTTTACTTTGGACTAAGTTGCATTTCTTGCTTGTTAGAGGCAGTGCTTTGGTCACAAGCATACTGTTGTCATGATACTAGTAGGGTTTGTATAGCACGCAACTGTGAATTTTACCTCAGATAAACGTTCCGGCTGGAAACGGTCATTTTCTGCCCAAGTGGAAACAGATATGTCTCCGTATCTCAAATGTACGTAATCATACCGGCGAATAAAATTTGCTTAGTGTTTTGAAAAGCATTGTATCAGTGCTAATAGTTGGTTTGGTATGTATTTTAATGCGAGTCTTGTTTCTTTTACATGCAGCCAAAACCCAGAACAGGATGCGGCGGATGAAGCCAAAGTCTCTGTGTGCCACTCCAGGTATCTCAGACCAACTTTTATATAGAACTGTGCTCCGATAGGCAACTGTTGGGAACTGTCAGGGACCACACTGCTCCGGCGGTTTCGGTTTTCCAATTGTTGGTATCACTGTGGGCCATATGTCAAGGCTGCGTTAGAATGATGCTTGCGGTTTCCTTCTGATACCAATGCATCCGCCAGGCTGGCAAATGACCTCAGTTTATTCCAACAGGAAAGCAGATATATTGGAAAAGTGGAGTCTCATAGACAGCTTCTCAACGCCTATCGGAACACCGTTTTATATAAACAGCTGGTCTGAAGGTACCTGGAACGGCGCACCGGATAAATCCATAATAATTTTTCGTGGATCAGTGTTCCAGTTACTTACACTACCCGTTTATTTGGAACAGTGATCCGTATACTTTTATTTGGAACGCCGATCCAGATAATTTAGCTGCAAAAATATGTGGTGCTCTGTTCCACTTACATTTTCAGGGTATGTAGAACACGGTTCCAAATATATAAGTGGAACTTTTTTGCAAAAAAGTTCCAGTTACTAAGTGGATCTTATGTGGATCCAGATTAAGAGTGTAGTCGCATCATGGTGGCATCCTGTAATTCCGCGTCGCTTTGAACCTGTCACATGACGCTTCCCTTTGAATTCATCCTACCGTATTATCCTGTAGGCTCATAGCTCCGGGAAATTAGCGCCTGTTTAGGTGCCGTGCAATGCCCAGTCAGACGGCGAACCAACCCGGCGCAGAGCCACAGGTTTTTATACGATGACGAACGCACAGTCAAACGTGCGTTCGGTCCATACAATAAGTACACTCGGTGACGACTTATGGCTTACTGAACACCTCAGAAGAACATTTAGGTCTGTAAAATAAGCCATGGAAAGAAGAACTATACGAAACGATCGTCTTGCAATGGGTTAGGAAGCAAATTAAGCGCTTGTACCGCCGTCTTTCTTAACTTTGTTCCCTTTCCCGCTGTAGCCATTAAGCAGTGTGGAAGGGAAGGCATTTAGGATGAGCTAAGAGGAAGAAATGTTGTTTGGCTGGGCCTCTAAGGCGGAGAACTGACAGCCCGTGGACCACCAAGAGAAGCAGCCTATAGCAGCCATCCAGCCACCTCGCACGAAATCATCGAAATTTGTTCGCGTGGACCGGTAACCCCTTAGACTGCATTTAGTTGAACAAAGAACGGAAATATGGAATCCGAAGCTGAATTATGTCTTCGAGACTACAGGAGCGGGAGTTAGACACCCCTCGTGACTGGGTGCTCCCCACAAACGTGAATAACGAATGTCCTGAGAGAGAGAGAGAGAGAGAGAGAGAGAGAGAGAGAGAGAGAGAGAGAGAGAGGAAAAGGTCTATTGAAGGGAAAAGAGACCCGTCGGTCTGAGAGACTATTCTTTGGCCTGGTACGTAGATTAGTCTCCAGAATTCCGCCCATCACTCTCCTCTCCTTTCAGTTACCCCAGGCGTTCTAAGAAATCGGGAGAATGGAGAGGGTTCGTGAAGAAATATTTCTATTTTCAAACACTTCTTAATCGAGCTATGCATTCAAACTGAGGAGAAATGAACCACCACACCACGAGCAAGTGCATTTCATCATCATATGATTGCCATTTTATTTATGTTCCTTTTTCTTCACATAAATACATGATGTTCGAGGAAGTGTAGTAATATCTTCACCACAGTTTGTGCTTTATAGTTAGCCGTCAATAGAATCTGGTTTTGTCCTCGAATTGTTCGCCGCAAGGTGCGAGATAACACTGATCAGTTCGAGAGCGCCTAACTGAGGGTACAATATAATATTATCTACCCACAAGCCTTCACAACAATCACAGCGTAGCTGGAATAAAACGTGCGTCGTAAGCGAGAGCTGAGATGTGCAGGATACACTGTAAACGGCAGGCAAAAGCAAACGTTTGCCAACAGGGCCGAATACGTATTTATAGAATCCCCTTACGCAGGTTACACAGCGAGCTTAAATATTGCTGGGAGCCACTGGGGACTAATCAATTATCTTCTCGGGGAAAAAAAAGGGTAGCAGCGTCAGCCGCACCCTGCGCGGCTTGTGAAGGGAGCACCCGCCGGCAGGGAAAAAAGAAGTAGTGCAATAATTTTTAAGCCCGAGACTACTTGGCTTGCAGCGGCTTCGGGCTCAGGTAAATTACCCGTGTCCATTATTTTTCTACGAGCTTATAGGAAGACGTATGGCGCAGCGTAAATAACAACACCAGTCGGAAACAAATGTTACCAATGTTTTGCTTCCTTTTGTTTCACTGCAGCGCACAGATACACAGCCACGAAGCACACTTGCCAGGCGGTGTATGCTCGCGGAGCGTACCGCCTAAGTGCCGTCCGAAAATGGAAAATTTATGCGTTCCAAATTGCCATCGTTGCTTCTGTCGGACTTTTTTTTTTGTTCGCTCATTGCTTCTAGGAGCGGTTTCGACGAAGAAACAAAAAACTCTCATAAAGAACAAATTACAAAAAAAAATCTTTCAAATTTTATATGTGTATGTATAGTCTTTATTTCGGTACGGCAGCTCGTAACACATTTTTTTTTATCAGAGGCAGCAGCAGGGAATTTGGGAATTGAGGCGGCTATGCTTAACCGATGCCACGTGGGAAAGAGTTTTAAGTGCGTTTTGAAAAACCCAAACACGCACGCTCACACATACGCACACACACAAATGTAAGTTGCTTTGCTGAAACGAGGTACCGAGTTATAATTAATTGTGAAACTTTATTATCAGGCAAGGCTACGATCCCACATTACGTGGCGCATAAGTTGCAACGTGCATGACGGTGATTCGGTAATGTTGAATTCCAATGGCAGATCGGGAGCGGTCGCCGGCCTCCGCCGCAGAGCAAGCTGCTCCCTCGAAGATCAGGTGCTCTGAAACTGCCTTTGAAACGCACGCGTTCCCGCCGTAGCAAATGCTGACGCATGGAGGGAACATGAATTTCCCAGCAGCCCTTACGTTGAGCCCTTCCAAGAACGTCTGCTTCCCTGCAAGCGTTCTCTTCTTGCCGGGTCTCAGCTAAAGTATTTCATCGGCATTTTTGCCAATAAAGGAACCTTAGTATTCTTGACAGCACCCGACGGCGCCCGTGACGAAAGTTTCGTCGGCCTTTCCGCAGGCAGGCGAAAAAAAAAAAAAGAAAGAAAGAAAGAAGCGCCGGAGGTGCATTTACACGCCATGTCAATCCAGTCGTTGTCCTCGCCACTTGATTGCGAGTTTCAGCTGTCGCCCTCTTTCACGAAGTAGCAAGCATGAACGCGACACGGCGTTCAGCATCTATTTCCCCCCTGTGACTATGGCCGTTGCGAGTATTTGCCGGAGCGGGCGTAATGGGTATTCGAAAAGGGGCGTAGAGCGGAAGCAGACGGCGGCGACGTCACAAGAGAAGGCAAGTTCCCCCGCGACTCCCGGCCGACTCCGACGATTTCGGGGGAGTAACTTTTCTTGCTCCACAGAGCGATCTCGGCTTCGACGGCGCTCTCGATCTGCCATTGGAACGCGTTTGCTCCAAACGGAGCAAAATAGCTGCTCGGAAAGTGCTCCGGATCTCCCATTGGAATTCAACATAGAGCGTTTGACACCGAACCTGTATATTCAGTTCAGTTCAGTTCAGTTTCTCGGTTTCCCCATATAGAGAGACTCAACGAACGTAGTGTCGAAAAGATCGCCCGCACTCGCTCCAAAGCTAGTGTAAAATGCTCTGTACCTCCACCCCATTTCCCTTCCCTCCCCTGAGCACCGCTGTCAAGCTTGCACTCTGACGACAAGCTTTGACTGCATGGTGAAACAGCATTAAAGGGAAGCTGAAGCGCTTTCCAAAAAAATTGAGTTAGATTAACAGTTATATAGTTTCTTGCGCGCTGATTCCGAATATCACATTGAAATTTATCGTACATGAGTCCAAGTGGCATTTATCTTGCAAAAAGCGCGGCCCCGTTTGAAAGACGCGCGCTTTTCGTCTTTTGACGCCCCTGATTGGTTGCGCCCGTCATGACGTCAAAGGAGGACACCCTTCGGCCGCGCGTGTTGTCGGAAGCATTGCGAACGATCACACGGTTGCCTCTGCGGCAATTTAGCTTGCAGTTTAATTTTCGCACATGACTGGAAGTTTGTTTTATAATTTCCCGTGCTGTTGGTTCAATTATCTTGGAGCTTAAATTTGCTTTACACGACAGAGAACCCCAAAGCAGTGACTGTGACGTCGACTAGTGGGTTCCATCAAAATATTTTTGAATTAGGCAACCAGCATAGGGGGATTTTATGCCTTATGTTAATATTAGGTACTGCCTTAACTGTTCCTTATTATACACAAAACCATTTATGCCGAAGATTAATGGGCGTTTTATAAACAATCTACCAACGAAAAGCACGTACGTGCACTGCGCGAAAAAAAATAAAAAAAGCCGCCCCCATCTTCCCACGGGGGGAACTCGAGTAAATGCGTCGCATCTACTCGAGTCAAGCAAAGCGTCACGTCAAGCGAAAGCCAAGCAAAGACGCCCTTGACTGAACTCCGAACGCGCGCTACGCCGCTTATATACGTTGAGGGGACTGCGTAAGCCGGTCCCAGTCGACGACGTTGGCGTACTTGTAAAGTGGCGTGGACTCTAGGTGTTTGAGCCAAGCGCGGATGTTGCTTCGCCGGAGAACGGCACACCGGTTATATGCGCAGCGCGCCCGAAGGAGAGGAAAGCGCGGAAGAGAGAGTACTGCACATGCGCCGGCCCCAGCGCGTCTGCCGCGGCTATGACGCAACGTGCCGCGGCTATGACGCAACACAATCCAACGCAATCCACTTTAATCCAATCCAATCCAATCCAATCCAAATCCAATCCAAGCCAAGCCAATCCAAGCCAATCCAATCGAATCCAATCCAATGCCCCTCGCGAGAGAGTGTTCGCTATCGCCTCGACTCGACGCGCATGCGCAGTGAGCGTGCGGACTACGGACGCCAACGCGGGTGACATCGTGAGTTACTGAAATGCTCTGCATTTAATAACGTTCATGCGCTGTAAACATATATGCAAGACACATCTTGCCGGTACACGCATAAACCAACAAGCAGACTCTGCTTCCGCATTTCCTTTGTTCGTTGTCGCCCACCCCAGCCCCGTTACTCATCCCCGTACACAGACCCACACGCGCGCGCCATTTCGGCAGCGGCGCTACGGCGCCTCCGCGATTGCTAGCTGCACTTCGATGAGTGGCGTCTTACTGCTTCACATGCATTTATTCTGAAAACACTGCAGCATACTAGTTCCTGCTCAGCATTATTGGCTGTAGTAGGGCTTGATTTTCGCTTGTGCGTTGCGCATTCTGCTAAAATATTACGGCCAACTCGTTATAATTAACAGACCAGTCGGACAAGGCAGTTACGTTGTAGTTACGTTACTTTAGGTAACAATCACCAAACGTTTGTGATAATGAATCGTTGGCCTGTTTCAACATTTCTAGATTTAAGCATTTACCGCGCTAGTCGGACAGAGGCCGTATATTTACTCTTCGCTCCTAATTTTTTTAGTATCATCATTATATATATATCACCGACTATCATTGGAGCACACTTGAGGTTCAGTGACAACAAGTGCTTGCCAGGTTATAATATGCATGCCACGCGGAATCTTGGGCAAAAAATTAGGCCCCCGCAGTCAACACAAATTATGGCACGGTGGTGGTTCGGAGTGGTTTTTTTTTTTAATTCCAGACAAACATCACCTTATCGTGACGTGTATACTTGCAAAATAAGTAATCTGGTTGTCTTGGTTCTTTTACTTTGTAGGAATACTGTTTACCTCTTAGCCGGGAGAGAACTTCTATCAGGATTGGCCCCTTGTTTTAGTTTCGCCAAAAAAATGTTTTTTTGAACACTGTCCTGAGCCCATAGGGAAAGAAAACCGACGCGTTTAACGAAACAAGTATTTCCTGAACAAATGTGACTTGGTTTCTGGAATGGAACGAAACATCCCCGGCCAAAGTACAGCAGTATTCCCCATCCTTCCTATATCTCGAATCTAATGTGAACATTCACGACCGTCGCATAAAAAAAAAAAAACCGCATTGGAGCGGTTTACAAAGTATTTAACGTAGTGTAGTATATTCTCTGTCATCAAGCACAGCCACCTCGGCTGTCGCTTCCGTATGTTATCAAGCATCCCGGCATGGCATTATTCTGCTTAGGAATACGGCATGATAACGTATGCCTCGTTTGGCGTTCGTGCATACTTTTTGAACACAAAAATTGTACAAATGAGTGCTATCAACCACAACAACAAGTATCATTCACAAGGAAACACGGCGAAAAGAGCATGGCCGAGGCGGCCGATCCGGCCGGAAGTCCAGGTATGACGTTTTTCAGCCGGTTTTCGCCCGCGCTCTTCGGTCTTCCGGCATCCCGCGGCGAGATGGGGGCGGGGCATCGGGCCACTTTTGTTTGCTCATTGCGCCGCTTCTATTGCATGTATTGCGAAAATATTTCGTACACATGAACTATTCAATGTGTACTTGCTGCTAGTCAACTTTTCTTTTAATTCTAAAACCGCTTCACCTTCCCTTTAAGAAGCCGGGCGGTCTCAAGGCGTCCTGGAATAAGGGCTCTCTCTCTCTCTCTCTCTCTCTCTCTCTCTCTCTCTCTCTCTCTCTCTCTCTCTCTCTCTCTCTCTCTCTCTCTCTCTCTCTCTCTCTCTCTCTCTCTCTCTCTCTCTCTCTCTCTCTCTCTCTCTCTCTCTCTCTCTTCTAACGCAGGTATTCCGGAAAACATTACACTAACTTGGCCAATACTCCGAATTCAATTTACTTTCCATAATTAGTTAGTTCACAGTAAAATTGTATAGGTGCATGGTATCATTGAAAAGTTTCGCAGGCGATTTCTTCGCTTGGCAACACTGAAAACCGCCATATCCGTGGTCACTGTGCCAGCGCATGCGTTTTGCGCCCGCATCTCGCAGGAAAAAAAAACAGCTTCAATCGTCTGCTGCGTTTCAACCCGATTATTGGTAGTGGCATCAACAGATATATTATTAATCGCACTCACATTATGTGGTGGCGCTCTACATTCCCTCGAGCACTTCGCATCACCGGAGGATGAAACAGCGGCTGCGACCGGCGCGCATAAGCCCGACGCTGCAGTCGGCGGCCTCCGCGGATGTCGGCGCAAGTCCACCCGCACTGTATCCACGACTTTATGTCTGGTAAGTGCCCTCTAATACGTGGTTAAGTAGAAAAACCGAATGATTTCTTTGGAGAAATGTTTCTCGCGTACGCCGATTTAGCGCTGACTTTATCGCGCGCTAAATTTTTCACACTCAACAAAACAACTCAACTCAGACATCAGAGCGCGGCGGCTGGCAATCAGCTGATCTGCGGCGGCGAATTCATACGCGTCTGGCGATAGGTAGATAGTACTGTGCTGCACTCAACAGTACTTGGCGTCGAGGCATTACTTTGCGTTCAGTGGGCGACAGTTTGGAAATGATGCAGTTCCGGCTGTCAAACGGACCACTGCGTTCACGTTGCAACCTTTGTGCCACGACCAACTCGCACAAGCTCGTAGGTGTGCGGAAAGGCTGGGGTCGAATTGCAGCACTCATGAGCGGAACCGTGACTTTTCGCGTGACCAACGCTATCGCGATACAACTTACTATCGAATCACTCGCACACGCCTTGCACGAAAACATAGGCTTACGTCGCGGCCTACAGCCTGAATGGCCGCCATTAAGGCATGGAGAAGAAGAGGGGTGCCTGATCTGGGGTCCGTGCGGGCCGTGCGCACAACGTCGCCTTAGCAGCAGACGCTTGGCCACGGATATGGCGGTGCACACACATGATTTCCTGCATGTGTTCCACGCCAATGAATACCTCCTATGCGTTACAGAATTCCTGACTGCTGTTAATGCATGGCCGCTTTCTGATGCAGCATGCTTACAAAAAATGGATGTACCTCTTGTTTTGTCAAAACTATCGCGAAACAATTTATACGAAAATTATCCGTTAATACGTCTCTAACTTTGCGCCGAGTTTCATCCGCTTTTCAGAATTACGCAGTTCACATAGAGGCAGTGTTGTGGAATTCCCGTCTTCTTTCAATACTCAGCCTTCTACGTATACGTACGCATGGACAGCTGGACAGCATGGAAATGCAGCTGTTCAGCGGCGGCTATGCGGTTATGATGTTCAGCCAAATTACTATATTTTATACTACGTGCCCTAAAGGTATCGCTTGTTATCGTCGAAGTTATCGCACATGCGGGAATTAACCGGGGAGAGGGAGGCAGTTGACCTTGCAGATATATTAGCGACCTGGTACTGACCCTGATACTGGCCTTACCCTTTTTGGTCAATCCTCTGCGCATGACCTGCTATCGGCGTCGGCGCAACCCATTTTTTGGAACACAGAACCCAATATCGCACCTTGTTACGAGCGTTGGCTTGCGTCGTGCATGGCTAACTGCCCAAATCTCTCTGCATTAGCAATTGTTTAGGAGCTTTACGCAAATTGTTCGTGTAATCGGTTGAGCGTCCGTTGGCTACATATTCGCCCCTTCCCCCTTCCCCCCTCCTGGCGCTCCTCCAAAGCCATGTGGAATAAAATTAAAGCCGTTCCACTCAATGCGAAAGCTGTCGGAAGTGCAGAGCAGTGATTCCCCAGAATGGCCTGTGGCGCCGTTATCTGCTCACTGCTGCCACCCAATGAAATTCAAATTTCCCGCCTCCGTAGTGCTCGCGCGCCCCCTGCCTGAAACAGCGCCAGCGGAAGTTCTGTTCTTTTTGTGCTTGCTTTTCCTCCCGCACGTGCCGGCGTTGCACTGCTATTTTCTTGCGTTTACTATCGCAAAACCAACCCAACGAGCGTTACGAACTAAATGAACATGGGTGCTGCCGGTTAATTAAGTATATTTTGCCTCAAATGTGCCTACAGTTTTCTTTGCGCTAAACAACGGAGAGATGCATGACAAGCGCCAGCGGTTCACGGGTTTCGAACGCTTAAGCCTATATAAACCGCTTGGCTTTCGAAGCCTCTGGGTTCCCCCGCGACGACGGAACGCCGTGTGGCTCTACTTGGGTCCAGCGAGCGAGCTACAACGACAAGGTGAACCCTTAAATGCTCTTCACTTAAAAAGGCGTCCAACACAAACGAATTGACACTTGCCCTCACAACTCTTCAGCATTTCCCTAGCGCATATGCATAACTCCCAACGCTTCAGCTTTTTCTCGTAAGGGAACCCAACTGTTTGTGCGTGCGTCATCCGCTTGTCTCCCGTGCTGAGCAGGCTAGTGTTGTTGACTCATTTTCAGTGGAGCTAAGACGAATTACAATTGCCGTTACACAATTGTCTTATTGTTACCGGCCACGTTCCGAAGCATTTTTTTTTTCGTGTTTTTCTCTAAAACTGGGCTCTCCTATGTCTCAGTTGCCTTCGTTTCTACTTAGAACCTCTCCTTTCAAGCATTTTTCACTGATGCAATTTTCCTTTTTTTTTTCGTCATGAGGTTTCATGAGCTTAAACTCTAGAATACACTCTGATTGTCTGAAATTATTCTGTTCAAGAAAACTAAGCTTTGCAATACTACTGTTTCTCGCTAAAATATTCTGAGTTGCCTCTGGGGCAACAAAAACAAAGTTGTAAAAAAGAGTAGGTTCCTCGATTTTTTTTACATGGAGGTAGATACGTATACTGAAATTTACTGGAGTTTAATATTCTAGAGACTCCTTCTATTACCTTTCCGTCACACTGCCTACATTCAAGATCAGCGAAAAGGTAATGGGTGTCTTAAAAGCTTTGAAAAGATCGTCACGTTTTACAACCTGTCGATTTTTATAGCGCCATAAAAGGCAACGTGTTCTTCCTAGCGAGGTAAAGGTTGCATGTGTTTTAGATTGTTCACTGATCTTGCGGTTCCATCCAACACTTCCACTGTGTTTTTGCTAGCCTTTGTGTGGGGAACTTTAAATGCGCATATATATGAGACGTGAACAATATTTTCAAGTTGTCTGTGCGGGTGAACCGGGTTTGACGCATCTGTTTTTTTTTTTTTTTTTTACGGAAGTTCATTACGTGATTTTGCTTTTTCCCTCGTTGTGCCTCTTATCCAATTATACGTACATTCCTTCAGCTTCACCTTGGTAATGCTCTGCACCACACAATTCATTCACCTTCTTCACCGCGCCCACGTCTATTGGGTTTCATGCGTGAATTGTACTCAGCATTTGCTTTCAGTCGCTTCTTATTTATAGTGATAAGTTGTACTCCGGGCCGTACAGACCCTTTACGAAGATTAATTATCGATGATTTTCCTGGTGCTCCTGTTCCGCGCTACTTATTTATGACCGTACTATTTGTTACATTGTATTGGCACGTGTGTGTAAAAAGACCATTCGTTAGTCAACAAAAACCTCCCTTTTTGCAAGCTCCGTTGGGAAACTGTCCATTGAGACATGGCTGCGCAGAGAAAACAAGTGTGTGTTCCCCCGGTGCATTGCAGTCTGTGTGGTGTTGCAGATACCTGTCTGCATTGATTTATAAATTGCATACATACGGGAATATTTTGCAGCGGTTCTTCAAAATAAAATTTAGCTCGAAAACTTTGTCTTAACTCTTCGGGGTGTACGATAACTTATGGCGCCATGCTTCAAGATGATGCGAAATTCGGACATATGCTTTCTTATTCACCTTCAGAATTTTGGGAAATGCCGGGTATTAAACAGCAACGCGCAGTCAATGATTTTTTTTTTCTAAACGTTATTGCAGCCAGTTGAATATACATCGGGTTGTTCGTTTTCGGGTAAACCCAGATTTTACCCGATATTTACACCCCGAACATGGTTTAGGAGAATCGGGTTAAACCCGATTTCTCCAAGAATGGACCTGTTCAATGTAGCGATTTGCGCAATAGTGCTTTGACGGTGCAGCGTTCTCGAACAGCACTTACTGGAAGCAGCCCCCACTAACACAACTTTCGAAGGCTTGACGTTGGGCTAGTTGGGTACACATTATTCACACTAAGAAACAGCGCAGGGGCGAGGATGGAAGAAGTGACAAACTAGAGCTCTGCTCACATTATTGTTATTCGAACTGTTCGTACTATTGAAACTATTCACACTATTCACATTATTCACACTAAAAAACAGCGCAGGGACGAAGACGGAAGAAGTGACAAACGAGAGCTCTGCTCACATTATTGTTATTCACACTATTCAGACTATTATTTACACTAAAAAACAGCGCAGGGACGCGGACGGAATAAGTGACAAACTAGAGCTCTGCTCACATTATTATTATTCACACTATTTACACTATTAACACTATTCACACTATTCAAACTATTCAGACTATTCACATTATTCACACTAAAAAACAGAGCAGGGACGCGGACGGAAGAAGGGACAAACTAGAGCTCTGCCCACATTATTGTTATTCACACTATTCACACTATTCAAACTATTCATACCATTCACATTATTCACACTAAAAAAACAACAGCGCAGGGACGAGGACGGAAGAAGTGACAAACTAGAGTGACAAAAAGCGCTCAAGCTCGTCACTTCTTCCGTCCTCGTCGCTGCGCTGTTGTTTTTTTAGTGCGAAGAGCTTTCGAAGCCATTGAGTTCAAAAGCTGTGTTTGTGACTCTACCGCTCTCTACCACAGGCTGGCAAAATGCCGCACTGACATTGTTGGGCCTAGCAACGGGAAGCTGTGATGTCGAGACAACTTTCTCCCTGCTGAGATACGTTTAAACGATCGGACGGGTCTCGAATGGAGACTAACCTGTTGCGTATGAAAATGGTAGGGTATGTAAACAAGGATGTTTACAAAATCTATGAACAGCTTTTCTAGAATAAAATGTTTTTATTTCTTCGAAGTTAGCAATGCTCCCTACTGTCATCATTACGGATTCATTCGCAAACGAACACCAGATATCCGAGAGTATTTGCTAGAAAACCCTTATGTCCCCCCCGATTACCAGCTTGTAGCCAACACCAATTTTAACACGTTAGAGTTATGAAACGCGTTATACCTTGTGATAAAATAAACTGAGTGCATTATTTATTGAGTGCATCGGTAGATTTAACCCGAAAAAAACCCGAATTTCGGAATGGTCTTCCAAAACGACCCGACTTCTCCCCGATTTCGGGTTTGAGAAATAGACTTCTCCTACATTCGGGTTTGAGAAATAGCGCCAGATTTTTACCCCCGATTTTGAGAAAAATGTAACACCCGAAAACGAACAACCCTACATATACTCCCAAGGCAGTTGCGCAATTTGCTTGTTTACTGGAACCTTAAAGGCCCTTGTGTAGGGCTTATGATAACAGAAGCCTGGAGCCCATTATTGCAACATTACTGTGTAACACACAAGTAGTGCGTAGTGGTACGTATAAAAAAGCGAACAATAAATGACACAGAACCGATATAAAACGAATAAATGCCCATTACACGTGCCTAAAAGAAAATACAAGCCGCAGCACAGAGCAGTTCGCAAACAAAACAATACAAGTTAGGCAACTAACATTTGTAAAGAGAATCTGACATAATATATACTGAAGGTATCATTAACAGCGGTAACAAGAAATTTCAATGCTATGTAGATAAATCAGCTAAATCAAGACTATATATATGCAATAGACGCGAAAGTCAAACTCGAAGAGACCCCGAGATTTTGTGTGAATTATCAGTAGTTTGAATTATCAGAACTTCTCTTAAATATGACTCGGGGAAACATACCAACGTGGTGTAATGAAACACTCCCATATATTTAATAATACAAAATTCCTACACAATACTGAAGGGTTATTCACAATTTGAAAAAAAAAATTATGAACGGATCACGTGTCGGGCCCGCCTGCTGTCCTGCTTTTTTTTTCTTTCTTCCTGTATCCACACGTGGTTGTTGAGGCGCGCGGTTTCGCTTTGACTGGTGCATGCAGTTAATCGGCTTTATTTGTGCTTGTGGGCAGCTACAGCACATATTTTCCGGCAAGGATGAGCAAAAAGTTCGAATTCACCGAATTTACGCAATAGAGGAGTTTGAATTAAGCGGCTTCATAATACATTGAAAGCATAGCGGGCCAACCAAAATTTTGAAATTTGTTTGGATTAACGGAAAGTTTGAATTATCGCGAACCTGCTGCATACGTCCGCATAATAGCTGCAGAGAGGGAGAGGCGGAGAAAAACGACGCCATCGTGATGCATTCCATGAGCTGCGTTTCACGTTCGCAGGCTCCACCGCTACACATTCGAGGGCCGCCGGGGAGGGTGACCGGCGGGCGATACCTGCGGGGACGCTATGCGAGACCATAATATGGGCAAGCGAAATCACGACCAAGCCTCACATTCGCTCCGCACGCTGCACGCCGGAAAAGAAAGTGTGCCACGGTCTCCGTATTTTCGTTACCGCGAGCTTTCGGCGCGGCCGCCACCACCGTCGTCAGCGTCGCTGAGAGCCCCTTGGATCCATCACCACCAAGGGAAAAGAAAAGTTTCTGAAAACTTCCTCCATCGATATTAGCAGAAACTTAGGGAGTGTTGCTGTGCGAATGACAAAAAAAAAGAAAAACTGAGATTTCTGCCGTTCTAATTATATAATGTCAGAGAAGATAAGGAGAAGAACATCAAGAACATCACAGCCTTTGTCAACTCGGTGGTGACGCACGGATTCGTGGCCTCGCGCGACGAACGATGTCGCTATAGCTTGGCAGCCTTCCACGCGACTGTTCGTCGCTAAAAGGGACGGTAGTCGGTTCCCTCTCCGTGTACTCGACCCGCCGCTGCCGTAATCGACCTTGGCAAGGAAAGTGAAAAGAGGGGCGTCGGGCAGGGATTCACGGCTGGTCCGCAACACCTACCGGCGCCGACGGGTGGGGGGTAGAACACGTCCGGAATGCCTACTAAGAACATCACCTCATGCATGAACATTTGAGTTTCTTCTGCCTACTTGCAGGTTATTCACAAGCAGTGGTAGTTTGCTACACAACGCTGATCTAGTAAAAGACGAAATTCGCTTTGGCAAAAAAATGAATTTATAGTAGTTAACGAGGCACTTTTTTTAATAATTAACCTACGTGAAAGCAGACCTGTGAAATCAGTCCTAAACTAAACATTCGATTTCTTGCTCAGGAGCATAACATCCTAGCTCTCTATCGCTGTCCATGTGTTGAGCAGCCCGTTGCGAACGCGAAGGCGTTCTAAATGCTTAAGCGTTTTTATGTTGACGTAACGGGGAAACCCGTCCGTCCATTTCGTGTGTAACGAGTATGTGCCCCAAAATCGCCGCATACGAAAATGCTAGCAATAAAAAGTCAAAGCCCCTTCCTTAAAAGAAAAATGGTTAAAACACGAAGCTTTTTTCCGAGAAACCTGAGTCAAAGTCAGAGTTCGAAATCCAAACTGATTCAACCCCGTCGAAATGGTGCAATCTGATAGACGCCAGCTTCTTAACGCGAGTGACCCGGTTAGGTTAGATTCCGACAACGGAGGTATTCTTTTCGTGTGGGACCCGTTGTGTAAAGCTGGCTTCCCTTCACTGCGTTTCGGGCGTAACAATGGGGGCACCAGTGAGGCATAGAAACTTCGTTTTAAATGCTCCTAGGGGTTACACATTTTCATAGAAGGCCGCGTATGGTACACCCAAAACTGTATTCATAGCAATGAAGTAGTGCTTGGTAGAAAATCTTACTTTGAAGGGGGAGGGGGGATCTTGTACTCAGGGTCTTATGTAGAATCCCAATAAAAGGCGCTGCAACTTTCATACTTTGGAGGTTGTAAAAATCTCTGGTGGCGAGAATCGGAGACAACCGGCACATGCGCACTAACTGCACGAGGCGGGAGCAGCCGCGCGTCGTCTGCTACATACGCGCCTCCGGGACGCTGATCTTTCGAGAGCTGGGGCATCCCGTACCCAAAGGATGGAACAAAAAGAGAGAGAGAAAAAAAAAAACAGAAGACAGTTTTTATTAGCTCGGTAAAAACAAGCGCACTCTTTTGCAGCCGTTATTTTGTTAAATACACTATGCTTAGAAACCCCTCTTTTTCGTCCTCAACGGGACCATCATCGTATTTTGTGCATTGCCCTTTTGTCACGTTAGCCTGAGTTAAGCCATGCTGTGGAAAGCAGCTTGAAACTGTTGTGGGACATAGCGCTAAGGTCCCTTGAGCACGCAATTTTAACTGCGGAGCTGGTCTAGTGCTAACCATGGCGACGCGTCCGTATCTGCTGGCATCATGACACGCTCCCTCCGGAGCAGGCTTCCCAATAATGAAAAAAGTAAAAAAAAAAAAAAAACTAATGGCCCTGCGGCCTTCGTATTTTGATACAAGACGGCTTAGATTGCCCTTAAACAACGTGTTCCCAGCAAAGCACTTCACCTTAGAGGTGAAGCCGACTTTAAAAATATGGATTTTTTTTTGTAAGCTGGCTTTTCAACGTTGCCTGTTGCGCAGTGAAGGATGGTCATCTACAAGTGGGAATACGAAAAACGGCCCTAACTCTTGTATTATCAAATGCATACAGAAACAAATTATATGAAAATTAGCCGCTAATACAACTCTACCATTACGTCAAGTATCATTTACTTTTCATAATTATTTAGTTCACAATAAAATTGTACACATTACAGAATTACTGTGTGCTTTCAACATGTGGCCATCGATGGAGGGAGTAAGGTTGCCGGAAACGGCTGTAACTGTTGCTTCAGCGGAAGTATTCGAAAACATTATATGATAACTAGCCGCCAATTGAGGACTCTATTATTACACACAAGAATTACAGCAGATTTCACACTGGGTGGAACTGAGTTTGCTTCCTTGATATATTATTTCGCCATCCTGCGAGGCTACTACGAGGTAGCTTACATAGCCAGAAATAAACACGGCGGGCTTATCCAAGCTCGTGAATTGTAATAACCGGAGTTAGTTTCCGATGAAGTTGAGGTGAAAGCCAGTCGCAACTCAAATATATGGGCAATATTTGCGGCTGGCAGCGACACTGCAGACCGTCAAATATACTGACCGCACACGGACCTACTGCCTTGGGCGATATGATTCCAGCATGATTCCTTCTGATATGTGGATGTTGCTACTCTCACACTTTCAATAAGCAAACAAAATTTACGCGAAGAGGGGTAAGGAGGGGATTTTTACAGGGAACCCAAACATATATGTAACCTCGTCGTAAGAAGCTAACAATTTCAAGCTGCTTTCCACACCATGGCTGAGTTCAGGCTAAGATGGCAAAACGGGCGTTGCATAAAATACGATTCTGGCTCAGTTGTGGACGAAAAGGAAGGGCTTTTGCCTTTAAGCAAAATACGGGCTGCAAGACAGTGCGCTTATTTTCGCCCCGAGAACTAAGAAAAAATTGAGGGAAACTTGCACTCACGCGCAAGACTTGAATGGCGAAGCTGCCGTTGGTTGAGCAATGCCAGAAACATGGTTAAGTTTCAGTATCATTGTTTATTTGCATAGTTGCGGTGCTAGTAGTCGTCGTCGTATGCATTGAAGAGGTAGTCGTCTTCTCCGCGGTTGTGGTTGATGCGAAGTCCTCCTCAGAATTGCCGACTTTTAGCAGATGTTTGTCGTCAAGTCAATGCAGCGGTGGCGAGATCTGAAAATCATCTCGGGAAGGAGGGGCACACTTGTAGCCATTTCTGCAATTATACATAATGGTCTAGAGAATGCGTTGGTCGCGGTGACCTCTCCCCAGCAGGGTGTCCTTGCATCTTTAGCACCAGTGCTGTAGTTTTTTTATGTGCGGCAGCGCTTGACGACATTGCTGGAGTTTTTCTTTTTCTTTTTTTGCTATAGCTGCTGCGCTACCCGGGGACGCAACCGCGAGGCACTCGCTCACGAGCGTTCGGAATTTTCTTGGTATTTTTTCTTGGTATTTTTTCTTGACACCGTGCGCTTACGGCCAGTAACAACGGCTTCTCCGCTAAATTGTCTTCTGTTTTTCTTTCTCTCTTTTTATTTCATACTTCGAGTACGGGATGACCAAGCTCTCGGAAGATGAGCTCCACTGCGGCGCGCTGTAGCAGACGACGCGCGGCTGCTCCCGCCTCGGATGAACTCAATTCAAGAGTGAAGCTTAAAAGATAGCCCTCAAAAGCGTGAACAAGAAGTTACGCAGTGAAATGCGACAACTGTACGAGTACGTTTACCCCTTTACGTTTTACTCTCCCCTTTCCCTTCCCCTGTTTAGACCAGCGGTCTCCCGTTTAAATAGAAGTTGTACTACTACTCCCGCCTCGTGCGGTCAGTGCACATGTGCCGGCTGTCTCTGATTATCGCCACATTTTGGCGCGAAGCATTTCGCAGAGCGCTGCGACCACGCGCTCGCCGCTTCCCTTTAAGAGTGGACCGCACTGTACAGCCAGACTTTGAATTTCTGCTCAGTCTTTCTTCCGCGTTCAGCGGAGGTGCCCATTTATCATACAGGCCAAAATTGTGTAAGTTCTGCAGAGGTGAAGGAGGTTGTATAAATCACACCGCGCGTCCCCCTGATCTGTGCCCGGGTCAGAGCCCCAAACGACGCGCAGAACGACGCGCATTCTAGGCGTCACTCCTGCTCTTGTCCTGTGCTGCCCGAGATCAGTCTCATCATGAAAAAGAACACAACAATTGTAGTATCAAGATTACCCAGAGAATCGCTTATTGTCAGGAGTACGCAAACCCTAGTGTTCTGGCAGCAAGCAGACTATAGTTTGCTTGTTGAATTAATTAGCCACAAATGACAAAAAAAAACGCGACAAAAGAAACGCCTGTATTATGTAGCAGTAAACGAGCCTGTGAAGTAATTAGCGCCAAAACACGTATAAACGGCAGCACAGAAAGTGACGCAATGTAGAAGTAAAACTATGCAGATCATCAGGTTTTCGCCCCCAAAGCACGTAAGAAGGCTTAAGTGCCCAAGGAATTTTATGCTTTCTCTTCCTATCTTTCGTCGCCCGCCTTGTATGCACATAGCTTGGTCTACTTTCTCTTTAAGCATCCTTCGACATCACGCCGTAAATACCCGATTTCTCGCTCAATGGGCCATCTATTCATTTATTTATTCATAATACCTGCAGCGCCAATAAGGCATTACAGCAGGGGGGGTATATGCAAATACATGAATACGATTCATCACATGGGGAAAAAAGAAAAAGAGAGAAGAAGAAGAAGAAGAAAAAAAAAACTGACATGAGAATAAGTGGTACTAATCTGCACAATAGCGCGTCAAATGTACAAGCAGTGTCACAATGAAAAATTTACATGTGCGACAAAAACGTGTGGAACAGAGCATCAGATGTACAATTAACAATATCACTTGGTAGTTTATTCCATTCCCCAATGGAATGGGGAAAGAAAGAACCCTTACACACATCAGTACGGCAATCAATTTCACGAATTTTCCACTCATGGTCGCGACGCTTAGATACAAAGTGCGGGGGTAGTAAGAAAATTTTAGGATCAATACCAGTCTTATTGAAATAAATACGATATAGTAGTTCAAGTTTGTGATGCAACCGACGTTTACTTAATGTTTCCCAGCCCAACTCTGCTTTAAGTGATGTAATGCTAGTGCGAAAACTATAATTTTTAGTTACAAATCGGGCGGCGCGGTTCTGAACGCGTTCTAGTAGTGCACATAAATTTTCAAATTGTGGGTCCCACACGGCGCAGGCGTACTCCGCAATGGATCTTACGTTGGTGAAATATAAAAGTTCTTTAACCTTTGGAGGAGCATCACTGAAGTTGCGTTTTAGAAAGTTGAGCATGCGGGAGGCAGAAAAGGACACGTGTTCAATCTGACGTTTCCAGGTTAGGTTAGATGAAAAATAGACGCCAAGATATTTATAATCTAGGACTGTATCAAGATGCGTACTTCCCAGAGTGTATTTTGATAAAACAGGGCTGCGACTGCGTGTGAAGGAAACGTGCTTACATTTCGCAATATTCAAAGTCATTTTCCATTTTGCACACCACGTTTGGATATGGTCGAGATCACTTTGAAGATAGTCCGTGTCAATTGGGCTTTTGATACTGCGATAAACAACGCAATCGTCTGCGTAAAGGCGTACTTTGCAGGACAAATTACTTACAATATCATTAATATATACAAGGAAAAGCAATGGGAAGCAATGCTTCCCATTGAAGACAAAAGATGAAAAAAAAACTTCCTCTCGCTGTCGTGAACGGCGCCAACCCCAGTAAAGACGAATCATACAGACACCTCACCTCGCCGCTTCCAAGAATTGCATTCGGCTTGCTTAAACCGCACATTTCCGGTCAACTCTACCCAGTCGGCTGAAATTTAGAAACGCCACTAAGACGATTCAACTATTGATGCTGCGTACTTAATAGAGAGTTTCGAGCCAAATTATGATTCTTAACGCGTGGAAAGTTTTCGACCAATTTTGGCGATGAAACGACTATTGAAACGTCACAAATTCTTAATAACTTCATGTATGAGCGCAATTTTAGTGCATCCAACTTCATTTGCATGGGTGATTTAAATGCCCCAGGAATACACTGGCCTTCCCTTACGTGTGATGCACCCCGAACTACAGCCGAGTGATGTGTGTGTGCTGTGCAGTGCTAGTCGCGCTACTATGGCGCACATGCTATGGACATGTGCTGTGACTCCGGACCCAACAGACGTGCTTCCACCCCATCTTGCTCGTGCGGTGGGCAAGGAAGACTTAGACTCTCAACGAGGAGCCGTCCAGTTCGCGATGGAGGCCCTCCAACGCCAGCAGTCATAGATGCTGCCTCCCCTACAGGAGGCTGGTATCTGCGCCTACTTTAGCCGGCCAATAAAGATGTTGTTCTCTCTCTCGTGAAATTAATAATTGCAGAGAACTTATAGACTTTACAGTATCCTTCGGCTTAACTCAAATTGTTCATGATGCCACCAGGTTGAATGCTGTTCTCGACCTCGTATTTTTAAGCTCCGTCCTTTCGGATAAAGACTTTAAGATCTAAATAATTGATGGCTTCTCTGACCATCAGGCTGTTCTCGTTTCCCTCGCATGCGAAATCAATAAACCGCGATATATTTTCACTTGATTTTCTGACTTTGAACGTGCGGATGACCTTTCTGTTTTAGATGCTTTGTCCGATGCGTACGATGACTTTGTGCTACTCAGCGCTTCAGGCGACATTGATGCACTAACTACCACTTTTGAAAAGCTGGTAAAATCATGTATTTCAGAGTTTATCCATTTCAAAACTAAAAAGAAAAACACAGACGTTCTCTTGATGAACCGCGATCTTTTACACTTATCTCGTACAGTCCGGAGACTTTGGCGCTCCAAATCGTCTAGCAATCCAGAAAGCATTATCAGGTTTGATGAGGCCAAGAGGGGATTTCGAAAGCAGCAAAATATTGCTAAAGACTTTTATTTCCGTGTTCAACTACAGCGTTTACTATCCGAAAATCCCCGAAAGTCGGAAATTTTGGCACTCCGTCCTGCCTCGTGATGCCTCCTGCAATTCTTTCAAAATCAACGACAGAGTCATAAATGACCCGGGGGAAATTTCCAACACTTTTAATTCGTTTTTCAGTCTGTTTTTACAGTCGACAATCTTGTTGTTCCTACTTTTTCGATTTCGAATTCAATGTCTCCAATTCGCAATATATCGGTCAGTGAAGAGGGCGTGTTAAATCTTGTACTTAATCTGGACACAAAAAAATGTAATGGCCCCGGTGGTATTCCTAACGTGTTTCTCGTTCCCTACTCTCTGTGGGCCTGTCGCTACCTCACAATAATTTTCAATAAATCCTTAAAATCTGGTAGCGTTCGAAGATCTTGGAAAAACGGCAAAATAGTACCTTTATATAAAACTGGTGACAAGCAAGTCTTCAGCAATTATAGGCCCATTTCACTAACCCCTCATTCCTGCAAGCTATTATAGCAAATTATTTGCAAACATATCATTGAATTTCTCGAGTTTAACAACCTATTGTCTAATTACCAACACGGATTCAGGCGTGGTTATAGTAGCGTGACCTTGTTAACCGAATTTCTGCACGACATTGCTAGTAACATGGACATTACGAATCAAGTTGACGCACAATTCATTGACTTTTCCAAAGCGTTCGACACTGTACTTCACCCTAAATTACTATGTAAATTAAACACCATATTGAACAACCCACAATTAGTTACTTGGATTTCTAATTTTCTTTCTGACCGCTGTCAATACGTTTCGTATAACGCGGCTGACTCTAATCTTGTTAGTGTTTGTTCGAGCGTTCCTCAAGGTTCCGTACTCGGACCGCTACTGTTTCTTCTGTATATTAACGATTTGCGTCCTAACGTCAGTTATAAAGTTCGCCTGTATGCTGATGATTGTGTTTTGTACGAACCCATTGACTCTCCTGAATCTCATCATCGTCTAAATGATTCATTTAAAAAAATTGTGAAATGGTGTGTGATTTGGCTATTGAGTCTTTAACAAATCTGTGCTTATGTCTTTCACTAATAGCAAGCCCCCTTTCTGCTTCACGTGATCTTTTAACGGATCCGCCCTAAAAAAAGTAACAGAATACAAATATCTTGGTGTTATCCTTTCTAGCAACCTATCTTGGTCTCCACACAGTAACTATATCTGCATGCGATCTTTAAAGAAACTAGGTTATTTAAGACGAACACTGTCCCAATCCCCAGAAAGAACTAAATTACTAATGTATAAAACATTGATTCGGCCCATGCTTGACGACGCCTTCCCAGTATGGAACCCTCACAAGCAGGGCGATATCGATAAAGCTGAGGCCATTAAAAAAAGCCATCAGATTCATTTGTAATCGTTACGACCGTTACTTCTCGCCTTCCCTTGCCCTTTCTTCCCTAGAACTCACCCCACTACGCACGCGCCGATTCAATAATTCTACGAAACTGCTTCACTGTTTTATCCATTCAACTTATCTCATGTCTGACGTTACCTACATTTCATTTGCCTCGCCATTCATTTCTAGAAGAAATCACCATCTTAACATAAGACCTTACCACTGTAGAACTAACATATTCAAACTTAGTTTTTCCCCTTTAACCGCCAAATACTGGAACGGATTGTCTGATGACACCCGTTCCCTTCCGCTCGAGAAATTTATAGTTGCCATTTCTGATTGGTCGTGAATTGTGCTTTTGTTATATTGTTCCGCCGTTCCGTTTAATTGCTGTTCGATCTTATTCTGTTGTATGCTCACTCCTGCGATAGCCCCAGGTGGAGGCTGCAGTATCTGCAAATAATTAAAATAAATGAATTAAGATGATTCGCGAAATCACCAAAAAATGATTCGCGAAATCACCAGGAAAGAGGAATGTAACGATTTCGCCAGGTTGGCATTTCACACTTTGTTAAGCTGCTTGATCGTTGACGGCACAAGTGTCAGTAATGAAGATGACTGAACTCAAAATGCAGCGAATGTAATTACATTCTTCCCGGATTTTTCCTGAGTTGTTCTGATATTTTTTATTAGTGGTGCGTTCAAACCACCGTATTTGAATATTAAACTCCAGTATGATATATATATATATATATATATATATATATATATATATATATATATATATATATATATATATATATATACACACACCTGATCTAATCAGTCGCTATCTGATTTCGCGCTCAACTTCCTAGATCTGTCTATAGTAATGCGTAGGTCCTACGACGCTTTTCTTCATTTTTTTTTCTTGCAGCAAATAATACATATGTGCGTGTTTCTAAGGGCTAAAGGTTTTAACTTTGCCAACTACGCATTTTTGTCTAGATGTACGGCATTACGTGACTGCTGCCGCTTCCCGATTTTTTATTACTGTTCCGGTTTGTTCTTCCGGGTTTTGTAATCTAATGCGGGCGGCGTATAAGAGATGCTTGTTATTTTTTTTGTTTTCATTTCGTTGATTTATAGTTCGTTTTAGATTCGTTAGTCTTAAGTTTAAAGTTCTTTAAAGTTTTACTTTATTTCGTTGACCTATTTTCTCCCTTCGCACTATTCTGACTACTAAATGTGTTAGCTTCTTCAGTTATGCGTTTTTGGGCACATGGAGGGCGCTACACCATTGGTTCTGTTGGCTACTCGGCAAAGAATGCTTACCCTACGCATTAAAAGTCAGGAACAGGAGCAGGCGGTTTTCTCCTCTGTGTTTGAGTCGCACGAAGAGGAAAATGACGAAGTGAAAGCGGTCCGCGCGCATCTGGGCTATTGTCCCGCCCCCAGAACGAGAGAAAAAGGAACCCGGAAAATAGAGCGCCATAAAGGTGCGACGTCAATGATGGCTTGAGCAGACGCCTAAGCTCTACCGTTTTCCGGTGTAAGCAATCCGTGACGTAATTGACACGAGGTCCGCCGAGTGGCCCCAAAAACCATGTTAGGAAAAGCGTGTGTCCTCTACGTCATATGAGAACGACGAGCCAGACTGGAATCTGAACTGCCACGCACGCGTCCGATTGACGGAGTGTAAGAGTGCATATGCGCGTGTTACAGGATATCAATTGGTTTCCATTCATACGTCCCAGGCTCGGTTTTTTCCCCAACACCATTATAAACAATCTTTTATAAAACCGTCTGAACGTTCGTGATTTGTGACGTCACAATTGTCGTGCCGCACAACATGTTTCCACGTGACGAGTCTCATGCACGACGTGGCGATACGTCCAACTAATTGATTGATTGTAGGGTTTAACGCGCCAACGCAACGCTGGCGATGAGGCGCGTCGTAGTGGAGGGCTCAGGACTAATTTTGACCACCTGGGGATCTTTAACATGCGCCTAAATTTCGTACACACGGGCGTTTTTGCTTTCTCGCCTCCATCAGATAAGCGGCTGCCGCGGCCGGGAATCGAACCCGCGTCCTTGTGCTCAGCCGCACAACGCCCTAGCCACTGAGCCACCGTGGCGGGTGTTACGTCCAACTGTCATGTTTTATGCTTTTCGTTTCACAGGTTAAAGCTACAAAAATCCCGAGGACACCTATAAGCATTTCTTGGGTGGTTAATGCGAAATTATTCATTTCAATTGAATGCCTGGGGCGCTTCTCCTGCGTTCCGTGTTCTAGAAGGGCTTCGTCCCCTTGTCGCGCGAGACGATTCGCTTCACAATCTGCTTCCGCCCGACATTTTTGGATGGCTCGATCTTCCCGTTGCGCCGCTCCTCCTTCCTACCCCCCTGTATTTATTGTTAGAAGTATAGCGGAATTCACACTCTGTTCTTCCGCACGCTTGTCTTCATCTGCAGTGTATCGGTGTGGACGGCCACCTGTCACTACTGCAAGGTTCAAAGGCGTGCAATTGAACTCCTCGCTCTATGGAGCGCTTAAAAGATACGCAGTTCAGCAGCCGTTTTATTGTTACAGACACCGACGTCAACGCCGGCTTTTCACTCACTGTGCCATTTAATGCTCTCGCATTAAAGCTCTCAATTTTGAAACTGGCACGAGATACCACAACAAGATCAGGTTATTCTTCTAAGTGGATCGTTTTCTTCCTGTCATCAGTCAATTCCTTCGAGAGCGTACTTGAAAAACTACCCAGTTTTATTTAATAACAATTTATGGTTTGAGTTGTGTCCAACGATATATATTAGCATCACTTTTTCCGTAATGCTTGCTTCCTCACCTGTAGTTAGAAGCACCATGTTTATTATTATGTTATTTTTTTATTTCTCATTTGCCTGTATACTTTATGACACACCCTAAAAGAACGAAAGCCGAGTGAATCCAAAGAGAAACTGCGCTCGGCGGTGACCTAAGCAAACTGCTTGCAGTTGTTCTTGAAACACTTCGCTACCTTGCCATGGAGGTCCTATCCGACTGTCTCTGAGCGCTGCCTTTGTGACCTTGACAAGGCACGCCCGTGCTGGCAGAAACAATAGGCTACTATCACCACGTGCTACATGCTGGGGCACGCATTGGACGTAAGTGAAACGATAAATTGTTTGCCAAAAAGTAACTTTTTCTCCGTATCGGGGCCGCGAGCATGCCGGCCATCCGGCAAATTGTTCTTGAAAAAAAAAAAAAAAAAAAGAAACGCGGAACAATAAGATGGCGTTAGAAAAAGCGATAGACGCTAGGATCACGCCCTGCGCCTTTCTCGTTGTACGAAGAGAAAAACAGAGAGGAAAGATGCCTTGCTTGGCACCTGTAGAAACAATTTGTTGCGGCGAAACCGCAATAAGGAAAACGTGCTCGCTATGAACGGATCCCATAACGTCACGGAAAGCCCATCTGCATCATCCAAAAACGCATACCTGCGGCCTGTAGCCGGCGGCAAACACCATCGAAAGTAGCGACGGATCAGCTTGGTATACAGCTTGGCATGCACCTTCGGAAGTTATCGGCTCCCTCCTATCTCGTTAGTTGAAAAAAAAAAAAAGAAAAACGTATAGGAGGAAGAATTCGGTGTGTTGCGATGAGGACCCCCTACAAACGGTCTTATGGGCGTGAAGTGTGCGTGCTATACGTGCGATACGGTGCGAGTCAACCGCAAAATTACGACATAGGGCTTGCGAATGCGTGAGTGACGTACGCACGTATATGAAGAACAGCGCTAAAATATGTTTTCAGGCGAGACCGTGAAATACGTTCATGGAATGCCATGGTACAGAAAAGGGTACAGAAAACCGGTGATACAGAAAACAGGAGCGCGAGCCAGGCAGCAGGAGGATGTCTCTAAGGGCGACGGACCGTAGAACATAGCTACGGTCCACATAGCTACGGGTGACGGTGCACCAGGCCCTTGTCGCGGGCGGGGAAGACTGAGAAAGAACGCCACGGCGGTAGAGGCTAGACTAGCTTGAAATGACGCTCGTCGTAAGCGCGCCGTCGAGTGGAAGCGGCCATGAATGAAGATGCAGTAGCAGTCCGACGAGAACATCGTAAAAGTGCAACAAAAAGTTCAACAGCAGGTCAACAAAACGCCCAGCTAGGCCCATAATATACATTTTCAGAAAGTTCTAAGCACTTCCGTAATTCTTCATTGCAGCAAAAAGCAACCCCCAGCCTACAGCCACCATGAATTTCTGCATAACACATTGTTGTTCAAGTAAATAGGAGTGCATTCATTTTTTTTCTGTTTTTCTTAAACCATGCTCAGTAACTCAGCGCTTATCACCCGCTCAGGTGTTCGTAGACACACGGAAACAGTTCCCTGAAGTAACAAAAACCAGATGACAGAAAGAAGATTCTCAGTTACCAAAAGCTCGTTAACATTATTTGCTCACATAGTTTCTTGCCTGAGCTGAAATATGTGTCGCTAAAAGTTGGGCATTTTAACGTCTGAATAAAACGGAAGCTGGCGGTGGCTCAGTGGCTAAGGCGTTGCGCTGCTGAGCACGAGGTCGCGGGTTCGATTCCCGGCCGCGGCGGCCGCTTTTCTGATGGAGGCGAAAAGCAAAAACGCCCGTGTGAACGAGATTTCGGCGCACGATAAAGATCCCCAGGTGGTCAAAATTAATCCGGAGCCCTCCACTACGGCGCGCCTCATCGCCTGCGTTGCGTCGGCGCGTTAAACCCCACAATCAATCAATCATTAAAACGGAAGCTGAATTGCTTAACTGTTCTTCTTTTCTGAAAGGAAATTACCGCCGGTTCCAGTTTCCGCATTCAAGGAATCGCATAGCAACCACCTTACCCTGTATCCTAATTCCGTATACCTGAAGGAATGCGTACTCCAGCTATATTCTTTGAACCCTTCACGGATGACCACCGAATCCCGTCCACAATCATTCCTCCTGCTAAGTGCGTCTTGGGAAGGGTTCAATACACACGCGTTGCGTCGCCAAACGAGGAGTCGTGTGTGGAGCGGGATAATACGCTAGTCTTCATGCCTGATGTAGACGCTGACGCATGCGCAGACCGTAAATATTCGATAACTATAGCTTAGTATTGGTTCTAGCACCAAAGTTGCGGTTTAGCGCAGTGAAGCTGTATTGAGGTGCGGGGCATTTCTCCCGGGTAATACATTCCCGTCGCTCATCTCCGATGTTCACCGTAGGCCTATGCCAAAATCTCGGGCGCACGAATGAGTGTTCCAGCCGTCGTGGCCGATAATCAATTGAGCCTGAGACTTCGTGCGTAAGTGGGCAAGATGCCTTCGATGAGCGAAATATAGCGAAAGGCCGCCTTGGGAACAGCGAAACGGCTTTGAACAAGCTCGAGGCGTAGGACAACCCAACTTGCTTTAGAAATAAAGGAATCTCTCTCTCGCTCTCTCTCTATCTCTTTATTGGGGTGTCAAATTGCACCAGGCGTCCCACTCCGCGAGCTTAAACTCAGCAGCACCGAGAGGTGGCCGTTCGCACTAGAACATTGCACACGAAGGGAACGAAAGAACGCAGATAAACAAGGTGAACAGGCCAGCCCCGAAATCCGCCATTATCGTCAACTCTCCTATTGCACGGCGGCCGGACAAGAGCTTTAAAGGAGTACTGACACGAAATTTCAAAGCTGTGATAACTATGTAAAACGCTTCCTTTTTATCAGGAGATATCTCCCAGCAAGTTTCAACAGCGACAATTCAGCGAAACATATTTAAAATCCATTTTAATCTTCGCCCGCACGAGAAAGCCCAGAGCGGGCCGACAGGACATCATGTGCTACTTGCCCCAAACTGCCGACGTCGGGGCTCCCGTGACAAAGCCGACACACTGGTGGTTGGCGCGCGCTGCTCGGGCGTGTGTACACGTCATGGTTTTGAGACTGACGTCACTCTGCCCGGGCCTGTGGGGACGGCGAAGACCTCGGCCGGTCTGGGACTCTAGTCTGGGCGCGCGCGTGCGCTCGCTCGCGCGCGCTTCCAGAGAGGCAGCGATGCGGCAAGAATGGTGAGGTCATGTGATACATCCTGTTATGGCGGCCGCTCGGCGTTTTTCAGTCGAAACCGAAACTGGCACGAATAAACGACGCCGTAAATGAATGTTTACGCTCCGCTCGACCGTCTAATCTGTCATTCTATGATTAGTGGGCTGGTAGGCACGCATAGCAGCGAAAAAAACGTAACACGAAAATTTCGTGTCAGTACTCCTTTAAAACCTGCACCGCGCTGTCTTTGCTGTTCCAGGGCCCAAAAACTTCTTCATGCTGACATATCTCGCCCGTAGAAAAGTACGCGCCGTCGTTCGCGGCGAGCAGAAACTTGGGCAAACACAGAACAGGTGTTCAGTGTCCTATCGTACACTGTAAACGGGACACAGAGGCGATGTCGCCAGACCGATTTTGTTAAGAAATCTTTTGGGATAGGCTATTTTGAGGTGCAGACGATGTATAGCACACTCTGTTGGTCTGGATAAAGGTATACGCCTCGAGATTCGCGATCGCTGCGCCGCCTGACGCCGCTTCTCCGCGGCGTTTGCGGGATTAGCACAGAGTGGCTGATAGGTGGTTATGCGGTGTTTTGGTTCTCTTTAGCTTCTTTTTGCCTTTCCGCTCACTAAACCACTTTTTATGGTGACGTCTCTAAGCAAATCGCACGTTTAGGGCACTTAAAAAAACAGGTGCGTCTTGGTAGAGCGCTCGAACGCCAACAAGAGCTACCCGGGGAGGCGGTTCTGCGCGCTTATTGGCCGCTCTTGCGGCGTCGGCGACGGCAGCAGAATATCACCGCTGTCACCTTCAAACACGTCAGCACAAGTGAATTCTATTTATTGTCGCCTCGTTTAGACCTGATATTGGCCCTGTAAGAGGTTGGTTTATTTTGCAGCGCAGACAACAAAGCCGGCTTTGCTTCGAATATGTACGTCGTAGAAAAATATGTTTCGGGTATGTGATAACCCAATAGCTGACAAAAACTTGTGCCTTCTGGGAATTTAAGCCACGCGAAAATGTTAAGTACACTCAAAGGCTGTGCGTTGTCAGATATGTGCCCACCCATGCCTTATAGTAAGAACCAAGGTATGAGTTAATGAAACCACGAAAGAATGAATGGTCTGCAAGTCAGGAATAAATAGAATAGTCGTACGGGAATGAAAAAAACCGAGTGCAGCTTCTGAAATGCTAAAGCCGTTTGTTTGAGAAGGTAGTATTCACCAGACCAACAAGATGCGAAATGCACTGATATTTCGCTAGACATTGGTGGAGGGGGGGGGGGTGAGGAGCAGGACGCTCAACTATCGTTGTTCACAAATGCGGAGCGAAATCAACGAGTGAACGTTTTAGTAATCGCACACACAAGCTGCGTGTTCAGTTTTCGTTTGTTTTTCGCCTTCAACGAACGGCTGATCACTCGGCGGACGCATCTATTGAAAAATACAGGGTAGACAGTTCACAAGCGACACGAGGTGTCGTTGGAGGAGTTGATCGATTAATTGCAGGGTTAAACGCGCCGACGCAATGGAGGCGATGAGGCGCGCCGTAGTGGAGGGCTCCGGATTAATTTTGACCACCTGGAGATCCTTAACGTGCGCCGAAATCTCGTACACACGGGCTCGTTGGAAGAGTGTCGTATCTGATAAGGGTCTCTGATTTCGGTTTATGCTTGATTCCGCAGTCTCCCTGTGTAATATGACGATGTTTCGAAGAAGAGTTTGGTCGCGGACGCAGATTACTCTATAAGCCCATCTCCGCGCTTCTCGTGGAGGATAAATGTAACAGATGAATCTTTGCGAGCGCTCACCTCGGGACAAGACGACCCAGCATTAAATTTGTCGTCGTGTGCTGACTCCGGAGTGTAATTTTTCATTATTCATCGTACTTCTTTGGAACAATGTTTGTCAAATTTCTGCCGCATTGGCTTGTTCAGGGTACTGATCAATATCTGTTATGTGATAGTGGCAAGCGTAATTTGCGTGCTGTCAGGTATGAGTGCTCCGCTAGATTTTGTAAGCGAACAAAGTCGATTTACATCACAGTGTGTATGGCAGCAACATGACCATCGGAGGAAACACTGCTTAGGGAAACACTGCCACTAAATTTCAGGGCAGCGGAATTGCAATCACCTGCGTGTAAATTCTGGCTTAGGGAAGCCGGCCTGTGACACACCCCCGGCGCTCATATAGATCTTACTAAGATCGCGCCATAAACGTTTATACTCTCGTGAACACACCACGCTTGCAAACAGAGTGCCTGCTCCACGTTATTCGGTATTTCGAACGCGGACAAACGGTAAATCGCTGTCTTGAACGAGCCCCAAAAGCAACGGCGACAGGGGGGAGCGGGCCAGGGACTCCCGCGCCTGCTTTCGGAACGGGCCGCTAGGGGGATTTCAGTGGCGCCCCTACAGGCCGCGCTCGAGGCGTATACGAAACGTACACTGTGGGTCAACAGCGTGAAGGGGGCCGTACTACAGGTCCGGGTTCCGCCAGTGTTGCAATTGCAAGAGTTGTGGCTAGTCCGTTGACCTCGTCCTTTTATAAAGGAGTTGTTCTGTTGAGCTCGTCGAATGTCGCTAGCGCGCTAGCATTACATTGCCCGTGTCTGCCCCACGCCACAGTGCCATGGCAACCACTGCAACGAAATAGTGTGCCCTTTGCGCAGTGCCTCTGTGTGTATGATGATGATTTCATGAATCAGCTGGCGTTGATGACTTCGTTGCTTGAGAAGCGCTTGTAGCGCGGAGCAGGGGTCCAGGAAATCTACCCATGGTTTTGGAGGGCAGTCCTTGACAATCTGCAGCGCAGCTTTCAGGGCTGCCATCTCAGTTTTTGTAGCCGACGTCTTGTGCCCGAACTTCTGGCTCGTACGCCTACTGCGGAAGATTTTGAAGTAACTGACCCATCAGCATATACATGTGTATACCCGCCATAGCAGCGAGATATATGCTGAAGTGTGTAGTAGGAAGCCGGTGGAGGCATCGGTGACTTTTTGCCGTTTCCAGGTACTGTTGTAGTTAGAAGACAGATCGAAGTCATTCGCAAGCGTTTAGGCGGAACGCAAAAGGAACCATATCGAGCGGCAACATTACAAAGCCATTTCAAAACGGGGAGCGGTAGCAAAGCGTCTCATGTTTTCTCATTCACCGCCCATAAGAAGGGCTTAGGTGTCCTCAGACGTTTTGTGGTTGGCACCATCGCACTTCAGTTACAAGCGCTGTCCTCCTTAACTATGTGGTAAGGGCTGTCGATAAACGTCGTCCGCGATACTTTATACTTTAAAATGATTCGACATTTTTGTTTCAAGCATGTTTATACATGCCAAATTGAGCATACCCTGGGCAGTTAGTCGTACTAGGCCGCAGCAATTTTCGCACAGGGTTATAACATTGTATACCATGGCGTCCGCACGACACAACCGCACATAGGCTATTTCGCATCGGAACAAAAGAGGCATTATCGAGAAGCGACGAAAGCGAAAGTGGGACGCGCACCACGTACGCTCTGGCTGCTCAAGGGCAGTAGACCGGAACAGATACGAAGACGGGAAAAAGAAGAGAAAGGGGAGAGAGAGAGAGAATAAGGGGAGGGTTCTGCACAACAGACACCACATCCAGCGTCGCGCGTTATAAGTTCACAATCGGCAATTTGCCTAGCGAAAAACAGAGAGGACGAGAAATAAAGAGAGAGAGAGAGAGGTCGGAACACTCAGCCCGGCGGCACTCGCATTCGTCTCGGCGGTACACATATTCCCATTCGACGATTTCTCGTCGCAAGGTGCATAAAAAAGGAGGAGGTCTCCACTGGCGGCATATCTACGTATAGACTAACCCCGAGCGCGCTCTCTGCGCTGCACCTTGTCCCTGCGCGGCGGAACGGCGCCGAGGTCGGCCTGGAGGGAGGGAGCCGAGCGTTTGCCTTGACACACAAGGCTCGGACCGCAAACACGGAGCATTACGTGGCGCGCCTTGTTGGGGAGCCGTGGCGAGCGTGACATTGCCCGTGCTCCAATGCGCAATGAACCTTGAGTCACTTCGGCGCAGGCGTCGTCTCCTTTGTGTAATGCCTGGCCTCGACTGGCTCGAAGCGAGCCCCGCCGACTATATACTCCGGCAGCCCGCCACGCGCGCTCTCACGACGTATTCACGCCGCGCGAGCGCTTTGGGCGACTGTGGCAAAACTCGAGACGCTGTGGCGACCCTGACACAAAACACGTTTATAGAAGGGGATTGGTCAATCGCTGCAGGCAGCCAGCCTTCTTGAGGGGGGCTTGATCTGTAGTGTCCCAAGCCACCGCCAGTACCTGAGCCTGCCTGCCTGGGTGCATCACGTGGAGCAGTTGGTGAGAGCGAGGAAGAAGAAGGCGATGACGCCATGTGGGTGTTGTGGGAAGCCGTTTGCGAACGTGTTGTAGTCTAGCACCTCCTCCTCTCAATCCTCCTCTCTAGTCCTTGCTATTGGCGGCTGTCTTTGGATGCTGCTGTTCTGCGTGCGACCTTCCAACTGTGACCCCGATTCATCGCCTTCCCAACCTGTGTTCTCTTCTGTTGTACTTCTTCTGCTCTCCTTTTTTTTTTTTTTTCTTGTTCTCACTCTACGTGAAATGCATAGCTGCCAAAGCAACTGTCTTGAGTGCAGGGAGCAAGGTTTCGCGCTGAATTCGTAAAAGATTAGTATTCGGCCTAAGCGGTTTTTCGCAGCAACTATTGTCGGGGAATAGCAGTCGTACTCCCCATACATTTATATGCATTTGCTTCGGCAGCATACGCTGTGTGTGTCAGTAAAGCGAAATTGAGCGCAGGATTTCGCGTATGAAAAGTTGCTCGAACTACTGCTACGCACACGTACAGTAATAGACAAACGAAACGCCGAACACGAAAGTATGAACCAGAAAATGGAAAATTCTAAAAATACTGTTCGTAACGCAATAATGGCGCGCTATTATATTTGGAAAACCACATTTCCCAACTTTTTTTTTCTGGTTCATATTTTCGCAGTCGCGTTTCATTTTTTCATGGCTGTACACAAAGGTGTCATTTTATTTGACGAAACGTACGCGTACGTCACGGTAGAAAAGGCTGACACTCTAGCTGTTCCAAATAGGTTAGGTTGTGAATGCTATAGCAAATAACGACGGAAGTATGCGCTCTAATTAGGGGGGCGGGGGGTGTTCTGTATGTGTACATGAATTAGAAGCAAGATCTGCATGAAATCATTCCTTTCAACTACTTGCATCGGGTGCAAGATTCGCGCTATTCCTCTCCTCGCCGACGGCTTGATCGTGAACAAGATTCACTGATTCAATTTCTCCTCAACAAGCACAAACCCGACACACTCAATGAAATCACGATGTATTCATCCGCCATTGGTTCAGAACTTCGGAAACGCTTTAATATTACGCTTGAGGAAACGGATGTCTTTGGCTTCCTTACGGCACCTCAATCCTATAGTTTTCAGCCCTAAAACTATAAGAACTAGATACCGAAGTCATGAAACCTTCGCTCGTTCAAAAAAGTTAATGGCACTAAGAATCAACCAATCAATCAACCAATCAATCAATCAATCAATCAATCAATCAATCAATCAATCAATCAATCAATCAATCAATCAATCAATCAATCAATCAATCAATCAATCAATCGTTTAAGTACTTAGGGGCAGCAGATAGGCCTGTGTACTGGCGCAAGACTAAAATACAGCAAACAACGCAACAAACGAAATTTTCACTGGAAAAAGAGGACATTACGTAGGGGAACTCGCAACAAAACTGTCATCATACAACCATGGGGCGTAGCCAGAAATTTTGTTCGGGGGAGGCTGAGATTGGACTTCGACCTCCTCCATATGATTTTTCAAGGGATTAAAAATATGAATAATAAATACATAACTATTAAATGATAATATGCGTAACTGTTAACTGAAACTATTCGCTGAAAATACATCACTATTACCTGTCAATAACAAAAAAGTAAAAATTTTTATCAAAAAATGTATTCGCACGTTCCGAGAATTGGGGCAGAATTGCTATCACTGCTTGGAATTTTCTGTTGTCTACATAAGAAGAAATATCGCTTAAAGAAATACGGAAATATAGAGCAAATATAACCGTATATGCTCAAAAAACACGAACGCAAAAAAAAACATGAGTTGATTCAACTAAAGCTAACAAATCCCGAAGCGGACATTAAAAACTGTTGGTGGACTTTTTATTTTATTCCCGGTTTGTCATCCAAGAATCTTTTCTTTTTTCATTTTTGCACACATTCGGCGGCTAGGGACAAATCTTAAAGTACTGTTTTTAGGCCAATATATTGCATAGGTGCAGCTTGTACGGCGGATAATTGCACCAAAATTATTCTCACGCAAATATGACAAAATCTACAGTTGTGGTGAAAACAGCGAGAAGGTTATAGACAAAATCCTAAGATGGTTTCAGGCGCAGGTATTTGCATTTGTCGCCATGCATGACAGCACAACAAAATTTCGGAGGGGGCGCAGGGGGGGGGGGGCCTGCATACAACCAAAAAAGATAACTTCTGGACACAAAAAGTCCACGGCCAGGAGCCTAAGGGGCATCGCATACACTAAGCATACGATAAATGCTGATGACATCAGGACCTGGCTTGACCAGAGAACTAGAGAAGGAAGGAAGGAAGAATGTAGAAGAAAGGCAGGAAAGTTCACCTGGCTCCTGGATAGAGCCTAGTTTGCTATCCTGCACGTGGGGAAGGGGAAATGGGCAAAAAAGAGAGAGGAAGAAAAGAGGAACTATAGCAAAAACATAACTTAACCAGGGGCATGTTCAAAAGCAAGTCAAGCAGCACTCTATAACATAGCACGTGCACTACATGGCAGAGGTATACTCCCATCCACAGAAAAAGAGAAATATATAATTTTCGGAGCAACAACAAAGCAGAAAGACGCATATTCGTTCAATTTGAATATGACTCACATTGAAACAGCCCCAGAAAGTCGGGTAAATCAAAACAGGGGTTGCTGAGTGTGGTGCCAAACTTAAAACGTTATGGAGGTAGTCATTGCACATCATTAGTTTGATAAGTAACCAAGCGGAGATGACCCAAAACAGAAACGTTCTGAATCCACGCGCAAGTATGCAGCATTAACCAGAAAGGTGACATTAGGGGTGGCCTGCTCAGACGATACCCAAGAACCGCAGAAGCACTTAGAGATTCTAGACAGGGACAACAAAGAGCCATGAATTATACAGGAACATGTACACCGCCTTCAATCCAAATAACCAAATCCAGGCAGAAAACTCGAGAACAGAGAAGATAATACAGTTACCCGAGGGTTCGGCTCAGAATTTGCCGTTCAGTGATGGTAAAAGGGACACCGTGCCAGCTCTAACCACTAACGCGAAAAATTGAAGAGGTCGTCACGCTAAGGAAAGACGAAGAAAAGCTAGGGATCTAGAAACGCATAATTACATCGGGTGCATGAACGCACCGTGGGATCCAACAGCGGTAAAGCAGACCTGGTAGCTATGCACTCCAACTGTCGAGTCACTGGCCAACAGACGTGTGCACAGGAACCGTCTCTAGTGCATACCTCGAAGTCATTCTCTTCGCAATGAAGAAGATTGCTGGCTCCAAATTGGGTACGATGACATCAGCGCAAGGGTGCAACACGCCGTTGCGGGATCGCAGCTGATACAGGTGTGATGCGTTCGCCGCCGTTTATCTGTTCCGGGTACGAGTACAACAACGCTATGTGTTAGCTAAATGAACGAGCTGCAATACGAGAGTAAGGAGGGGAAAGAATATCGCGATGGAAAGAAACGCACTGCTCGAAAAGGCTATATAAAACAGCAATGGTTACAAAAAAAAAAACCTTACATAAAAAAACATTAGCAAAACCAACAAGGGGGACGGCAAAAACAAAACTACAACAGAAAGGAAAATGACACGAGAAGGAAGAAAACGCAGTGGGTATTACCGTCATAGGGACGTTTTGCTTCATTAAGGGTCGGTATGTATGAATCCATTTTGTCAGTCATGAGGTGACCTCTAATTGTCCGGACAAGCAGAAATATGTGGGTGCTCTGCGCATTTATTAATCGTCTTCCGGCAACCAGTCGGCACACCGCGGTTACGCTGCTCGTCTTGTTTCTTGGGCCTCATTAGAATTCGTCGCCTTTAGTTGAAGCGTTGTACGTCGACCCTATTGCCCTTTTTATTTTCTACTCCCTCGCGGTGATGAACGGAGTCAGATTTTGGTAATGAAAGGTATGTCGACGTTGCTGGCTCCGAACGCTTATATGTACAACCAAGTGTGCTCTCTTTTCTTTTTCTCGCAAATAAATGCGCTTTGACATGAACTTGTTCGACGGTGCAGATGCGGCTTGGGTCTCAAGTTTAATGGGAAAATTCATTTTAGTAGCGGTTTGAGAACTAGGTTTGAGAAGTTTGAGAGTTTGAGAAGTGTTGACACGAACCACTCCATCTTCTCAAATCAAGGTTATTTGTTTGTTTCTTTTATTTTTTGCAAACATATTTCCATAACCGAATGTTTAAAGAGCACATAAGTAACGATAATACATCCCGCCCTAACAAACATAGCCACCACTATAACTAACTGCAAACTGCTCATTATTAACCGATCTCAGATACCCGCCGTGGTGGCTCAGTGGCTAAGGCGTTGCGCTGCTGAGCACGAGGTCGCGGGTTCGATTCCCGGCCGCGGCGCCCGCTTTTCTGATGGAGGCGAAAAGCAAAAACGCCCGTGTGTACGAGATTTCGGCGCACGTTAAAGATCCCCAGGTGGTCAAAATTAATCCGGAGCCCTCCACTACGGCGCGCCTCATCGCCTGCGTTGCGTCGGCGCGTTAAACCTCACAATCAATCAATCAATCAATCAATCAACCGATCTCAGATCAGTGATCACTAGAGGCCGAATTTTTAGGTAATAAAAAAAGCACGTTTTAGGTGCCTAGAATAGGCAGGCAAAGTAACGTTTTAGGCCCCCAACGTCGCAAATATAGACACCATAAATTTTTACATAAATGCAAATCATTTCAAACCAACACGTTCGCGGCGTTTATCTACGACAGGACCCCCCCCCCCCCCCCCAAAAAAAAAAAAAAAAAAAGAAAAGCTTACTGTTTATGATGGCACCAAGGCGCCAACAGTGGAACATAGCTGTTCAATCGTCCCATGAAACCGCTGAACTAATAAAAATACACCATCTTAATTCAGCAAGCACACTGCTCACATTCTTGAGTAATGGACCACGTTGCTTGATCTAGCGTAATACATACAGTGAAACAGCTTTGAAAAAGAAATACGCTTGAGAGCTGCGAATACTTATTTAGAAAAGCGCTATTTTGTGTATGCCTGACGCAATTAAATCAAGGCTGGACAAAAACACACAAATAGTCAACGCAAGAGACAACAATTTATTAGAATTAACCATGTTCTTCAAAAAAGACTTTTAGATACAACTATGGCAATTTTCTCATGTGTTATCCGACTTGAACAATCAAGACATAACAACACTACTAAACCAATTTCCAAACATTTAAAGCGCCTTTTTGAAAACATATTTACAATCCGAACAAATTTCAAATGGAAAATCGTATTGCAGTATGAATTTTAAGGCGTAACAAGTGCACAAGTGCACCCCCCCCCCCCACACACACACGTACGACGCACGCACACACACACACACACACACAAGCACACACACACACACACACACACACACACACACACACACACACACACACACACACACACACACGCACACACGCACGCACACGCACACGCACACGCACACGCACATAGTGAATCAGAATGGGAAATGAGGGGCTCGTTGAAATAATACAGAAATAAGGATTGGCAGTCAAGAATGCCAAGGAAAAGCATAGGTCATTGAAACAGACAAAGAAATGTTGGAAGAAAGAAAGAAAGAAACTGGAGCAAAAATGCCCGCCGGGTAGGATCCGAACCCACGACCTCCAGAATACGCGTCTGGTGCGATGACCACTACGCTACCGGCGGGCTGTTTCCCCTCCACCTTTTCTGGTATTTCATCATCATCATCACCAGCCTGTCTACGCCCACTGCACGGCAAAGGCCTCTACCATTAATCTCCAACTACCCCGGTCCTGTGCTAACTGCGACCAATTTATCTCCGCAAACTTCTTGATCTCATCTGCCCATCTAACTTTCTGCCGCCCCCTGCAACGCTTGTCTTCTCTAGGGATCCACTCTGTTACCCTTAATGACCAACGGTTATCTTTCCTTCGCATTACATGCCATGCCCACGTCCATTTCTTCTTAATTTCTACTAAGATGTCCTTTACACGCGTTTGTTCCCTGACCCATTCCGCTCTCTTCTTGTCCCTTAATGTTACACCTATCATCTTCCGCTCCATTGGCCGTTGAGTCGTTCTCCATTTAAGTTGAACCCTCTTAGTGAGCCTCCAAGTTCCTGCTCCCTACACTCTAAGCTGGGTAACCCTTAATAGAGGTATACATTTTCGAATTTTTGTAACCTATAATTTATAAGGTACAAATGTAACCTATATCTTCGTAACCTTTATATACGTATACACGTAAGGGTTACGCAGTTATGGGTTACTTTGCAGCTTTCAGCATGTATACCTTTATATAAGTTACATCTACCGCCGTCCAAGGCCACACAAATTGGAAGGTGTGATGTTGCGCGCCAGGCGTGCTTTTGTCGTCGCCGCTGTGGCGACACCCCGAAGGCGCCTTTCCCGTGTGGTAAACAAACATCGCGTTAGTGGAATATATGTGAGACCATGCTGTCCATTGCGTCGTCTAAAATTTTGCGTCGGGTGTCTTTTCTTCGTTCCTTGAATAAACTGCCGGCCACACGGCTGGGGTTAAAAGAGAAGGTACTTTTATAATTCCTAAAACAGCTGTGCCAAAAAGCTTGAAAATGTTCTCTTAATATATATGCATTGCATTACCTGTTCGATAATCGTTACCCAGGTTGTCACCCAAAAGTCTTCGTGAGTATGGGCAACGCTTAGGTCTTATAAACAGGCATAACTAAATTTGATGTTTGCATCAGCTTTGTGCCGTTTAAGAAACCAGTATCAATATCAAACATGCATGATAGGACTTTTGGTAAATTGAGCTTTAGCTAAACAACATTAGGCTTTAGTGAAACCAAGCTTAAGTGGAAACATGCACTTGATAGCATACTTCAAAAGGACGCCAAAGTTATGATAACATAGCCCTAAGCCAAAAATTCTTGTCTGACAACCTAGGCCATGATTATCAAAAGAGAATGGCAATACATGCACACATATTTGCGCATTTAACAGGAGCACATTTCCAGAAGCTTGGCATCAGTAGTTTTGAACATGGACATTTATTATTATGAAACACCTGTGGGCTATTTATTAAAAAGCAAAGCTGCGAACCACCCCAATGTTATTATCGTTCCTTAATGAGTATTAGACGAGTGCGGATTCCTCGACGATTTGGTGTTTCCTATGTCACTTTAGACTTCCAGGTAAAATTCGGTTTATTCATATATCCTTATTAAACCTATTTATTAAATTTTGAGTGAACAGCTTCCCAAATATGGCCAAATATACAAATTCTTCACCTCAATATTTGCACGGATGTATGCAAAGCATTTCAAGTTGTTTGGATACTGCCATTGAACAATTTCAGACGAATTCGAGCTTGAGCTACATTTATAAAATGGTTCTCAGGGGTGCGCTTTCCCAGTACAGCGTTCTTGTCATGGTTCCCCACAGAAAAAACACAGAATGTGGGAAAGTAGAAAGAACATTTATTACGAATTCACTTTTTCATACAAAGCAGTGTTTATGGCTATTTTCCCTATATTCGCCGTTTCACTCAGTCTAATTTTACACTTGGAGTTCACTCGTCTTTACGAATCCATCTTTACACTTCCCTCTTAGGTTCCTCTTTACAGTTTCACCTGAGTTGTGATTCCCACGCCAAGTTATCGTTTTTTATGGAGCACTATAACAAGTTTCTAGGCCGATTGCAATCTGTCTTTTGGACAAACTTTAAATGGTATCTATAATTTCCTGCATGAAAAAAGGCGCTTGGAAAAATTCAGAGATAAGCTTCGCAATTTACATAGTACACAAGCAGGCACAAAATCAGGGCACGCTGAAGATTTCCCGCGGTCATCTTGTTCCCTGCTGCCGCAGATGGAGGTATATATGTGAGGGGCCGTCACTTCGATTTACCCACCTTGAAGAGCCATCTACAGAAAATTTCAGAAAAAGAAAAAATCCAGTGCAACCATAAGCCCCTTACACCAAAGCACAGGCATTTGAAGTACGAAAAATATATTGCACGGAAATGAAGACGGATACCAGAGAATGAAATGAAAGGCCACACCAGAGGAGTGATTTACGGCCTTTCCTAATAATTTCACATCATTTCAGTAATCGCTACACAGAGTAATTTGGCCGCATTGTTCAGAAGAACGCGAAGCCACTGTAGTCATACCGGCCAACCTTCCCGAATTTTAATCGTGCCGTGTTCCAGTTTATCTCGCGAAATCTTTCTGCATGCTCACCCAGAACAGGCAGAAACTTTGGGCTACGAGATAAACTGACATACATTTGTAAAAGAGAAAACAAAAACGGTTCCGCGCCTTCATGTGGAATCACAAGTACACGCAACAGGGCGAACGTCGCACTAAACCCAGGAAACGTGCTTTCACGATGCTGACGCCACCTGCGTCACCTTTTTGGCTGTACTTAAACATCCTACCCCCCCCCCCCCCCCCTTGTACGGGCAGTTTCATTTTGAACAAGGATCCCACGTGGAAGCCGAAACGTTTTTCATTTAAGTAAAGTGTTCTTATCGGTGGTTTCTTCCTCGGCTATCAGTAAAAAGGAATTGCCAACTTACATTTTTTCTTCGTCCAGATGTGTTGTGTAAGAGGATACGTATAGAACTTGCACCGATCTTCAAGTGGCATTCCCAGGAGGTCTGTACCTGCAATGACCCGAAGGGTTATTTGGGTTAAAATGTAATAGGCTTTAGAGCTGGGCAGTTGGTATACATTCATAATGAAAGAACACCTAAAACTTGACAAGACGAAGAAAAGAACACAGCACAAGCACTCACTGACAACTGGAGATTTCTTACAGAGCTATTTTAGAAAAAGGGTTCTTGTTGGCTCTGCAAAACCGCGCATCTTATAGAATAGCTAGAGTTGCTGAAACACTACCAAGCTCCATGCTGAGGAAATCGTTATGTGAATTCATAACGTTCATGTAGTGACGAACTGATAGAAAGAGTCACTAAACATAAGGCAAAATAAGATACGAAGTATAACATCATAACACTTGAAGAAAGGCCTCGCATTTTTACAAGTGAATCATTCTTTTGTCTGTGCAGGCCTGGGTGCCATCTTTAAAAAGAATATTGGAATGAATGTGTTTTAGTTATTGCATTTTCATACCGTTGTTTCCGCTGAAATCAGACTTCATTTCAACTTGTGTCATGCGCAGGGGAGTCCTGGTTGTCATCTCAAGGAACACTGCCGGCAAGAAAAAACAGTAGTGCCGATAAGTCATAGCATAGGTAGCCAGATGCAACCACACTTTTTGAATAGCCAGGATCCGATGAGGGTGCAGAACCCATTTTTACACCTGCACCTGTCTCTGTGTAATTCGTCACAATTTCTGTATCAAAAACAACAATCAAGCAGCCTGCATCGCGGCTCATACATACCACCATTCTGTAAAGTCGCTTTATTGCACTACACTAGGATCACGCGAGACAATCATTTGCCCTGCAATACCACGCGAAAAAATAAACGACTGATTTGTGCGAATGAGAATAATAAACCACGGAACATGGTGGAAATGGCCCGCTGTCTCGAAATGACTACACCAAATTTACCCACTCAAGGAAAAGAATGAAAAAAATGAAGAGTGTTGTACATACGAAAACTTTTTATAGTGCCGTAAGGCAAACTTTCACCAAAAAGAGGCTTGTGCTGGACAAAAGTGAGTTTAGAAATTTCGGGCAGCATTTGGTGGACTACTTTTCTGCAGCACACACCTTGTGTTTATCCGGATATATTACTACAAGACCAATAAAATGGACACCATTCCGAATATATGCAGCGGGAAAAATGAACATTTCCCGACGACTGAAACAAAATCATAATACCCAGAGAATAGCGCGATAATATAAGACTTTAATGGGAAAAAATTCAATTATTCAAACAGAGCTACCTCACAATTACATGGGCCAATAACTCGTCAAGTGCGCCCGATGCAGCGAACAGCGTAAACAAAACGCTCAACACATGACGATGGCGCGCAAACAGAGCAGAAAGCAGGTCACGGGCGCCGTACATGTGCTTTCCCGATCGTCCGCTCTAGTCTGACGCAACGAACGCAAGCCCGTGATTTCATTCAATTGCCGTCGCGGACAACCGAAAACGTCCAGCAAAGCAACCAGTCAGGTAACGAAAATCCCTCTTGAATGCTGCAATTTCAAATTCAAAAGCCCCCAGCGAAAAGATACATCCAATGAAAACACGGAAACCGTTACGGGAATATACTCACCGAGTTCGCTTTCACTGGCGCCGGAGCATTGGTCCAACATGCTAACTTGATGCTGGTCGTAGAACAACGGCCCGTGTAGCACTGCCAGTCACAAATGCGCTCTCCGCAGCCTCCGCGACTCACGCCGACAAATAAGTCTTGTAACAGCAATCCTCGCTTCATCGTAGGGGTATCACAGCGGTAAAAAGGCTCGAGTGGCGCGAAAACGCGGCCACCGGGCCTGCCGCCGCCGCCATTTCTCTATATCCCGTCATGCAACGGAGAAATCAACGGCCGCCGGGAGAGAAGGCACGACGAGCATCTCTTAGAGGTTACAGGGCGTTTTATAGGTTACAACGTAGAGGTTACATGTCAGATTTTGTTGATGTAACCTATAAATCATTATTGTAACCTATAAATCGCTTTTAACCTCACGCTTGTAACCCTTAGAACGGACTGGGATAAAGAAAACATCAAAATGAATCCGTTGTATCCTTTATTTTATAGGTTACTTCCGTTTAGAAGTTACATTATGGGTTACCAGGATTAGAGTGTAGGTGAGTACATGTAGGTAAGATGCAGCTGTCATACACTTTCTTCTTTAGTGAAAATGGTAGGCTGCCATTCATTATCTGAGATTGTCTGCCGTGTGCACTCCAACCCATTCGTATCCTTCTATAATTATCTCTGCCTCATGGTTGGGATCCGGGGTCACAACTTGGCCTAAGTAGATATATTCGCTCACCACTTCCACTGCCTCGCCACCTATCTCAAATCGCTGTGCTGTCCCGAGGTTATTGATCATTACTTTGAATTTCTGCATATTAATTTTCAGGCCCACGGTTCTACTCTGTTTGTCCAGTGCGGAAAGCATCCTTTGCAATTCGTCCCCGAGTTACTTAGCAAGGCAACGTCATCAGCAAATCTGAGGTTTCTGAGGTATTCTCCATTAACCCTTACTCCCACCTGTTCCCAATCCAACGTTCTGAATACTTCTTCTAAACATGCTGTGAATAACATTGGAGAGATTGTGTCTTCTTGTCTGACGCCCTTCCTTATAGGTATTTTACTGCTCTCCTTATGGAGGATGATGGTAGCTGTGGACCCATTTTAGATATCCTCTAGTATTCTTACATAATACTCATCTGTCCCCTGGTTCCGTAATGCCTGAATGACTGCTGAGGTTTCGACCGAGTCAAATGATTTCTCATAATCTATGAAGGCTATATATAGGGGTTCCGTATACTCAGCGCACTTCTCTATCACCTGATTGATCGGTATTTATTGACTGATTGGTATTTATGTTAAGGTAATTTCGTTTCCTGCGCTTGGGGGTGGTAGCCAGCGCCACCCGTACCACTCGGGGTGAAGGGGACCTTCTATTTAACCCCCGGGCCGTGACTCGAGTGTCTACGACATTTCGAGAGTGGTAGACCAGCACTGAACCCTGAGACGCGTATTCTGGAGGACCTGAGTACGGCATGTTCAACCTCAGATGAAGACTGGTTCTCCAGTCGAAATTTCACTAAGCCACTGTTTTTTTTTTGTTTTTAATCGTGAGTCAACCATTTTCTCATATATATATATATATATATATATATATATATATATATATATATATATATATATATATATATATATATATATATATATATATATATATATATATATATATGTGAATTAATATAGAAAAAGAAAAAAAACTCACAAAGCGCACGGAAATAGTATAAGTAAACAGTCGGATACACAGCAAGAACAATACAAAGAAGGTTTACTCGCGTAGCGGCAATGGGACTTCCCTTCATCACCGTACAGTTACATGGTACTGCTGCCACAATCATTTGGAACACATTTCTTATATAGCTTTGCCCAAAACTGTGAGAACGAGAGAAAGATGTTTCGGAAAGGGAGAGTATAAATACAGTCGGGCTATGCCCCCTGTGGTACAACAAGAAAGCGAGCGAAAAAAAAAGAGGTTGACTTAACAACGCAGTTCTCAAAACTGCACGACGACATGGCAACGGACGTGGTGTGGGCTTCAAGTTCAGGCGCCACAGAAGCGCGGAAAATGGTGGCTTCAAAAAGAAGGGAAATGTAGACAATAATCAGTGGGTGTGAAGACGGGTTCGGACGTATTCGTTCTTTCAATTTCACATTGTATGTCTTCTTAAGGCTGACAAAGCTCGTATTGGTTGTCTGTACAAATACCACTCATTCCAGTATTCGGGCAAACCAATTTTCGTTTTATGTTTGCACGGGTACTTTCATATCATTTCATTCTTTGTCCCAGCCCCCGACCACTCCCTTCCCACCCCCGTCTTTAGGTTTCAATGTTGTCCCCCAGATTTCTCTTTCAGACATGTATATTATTTTCGTTTTCCCCTGAAAACCCCACTAGCCTCCGAAGCGTCACCGCACCGATGCAAGAAAAGCAATGCATTCATGAGCTCACGCAACCTCCCTAATGCCCAACAAAAAGTCCCTCGAAAAGCCGCTGAGGGCACAATTACCAGAATCGTTGGCGCCTGCGCGCCCCATCGACGAACAAGCTTGCTGGCTACACCCTTTCGCGCGTCGCGGTCATACCATACGGCGCCCCATCTCCAGGAATCGCCTTTTCTTCGCCTTCGGTCGCCCAATCGACAATTGCTTCTTCAAGTCGCACATATCGTGAACACCCCAGACATACCTCGCTTTCTTCCATTATAAAAAGAAAATTGAATAGGCTGGTTTGACGTGAGCTGCGACAACTCTCTTCAAGTTTTCGTCATCCAGTTTACACAATGTAGAAGCACAAGTGACACCCCCCTCTCTATATGAAAATTATAAAAGCGTGGACTAACCATAACAACGCACTCAAGCCACCTTCACCCCACAGTAACACTGTGTCACTAAGTACAGGTTTTTAACTCTTTTTCATACTTTTCTTCACGTTCCAACGCCTGAAGGAGAGAGGGAGCAAGAAAGGGAGAAATAAACGTTTATTGGCTGAAAAGACTAGCTTGGACCTGGTCCTTGCCGGTCCGAGGTGGTAGGTCTCCTCCGTCCAGAAAACCTCTGGCGGTGGCTGCCGCCTTCACCCGTTTCACCACATTCTTCTGGTTCTCCAGATCCTCGTAGACGAGCAGTGCCTCCCACTTTTCAGCGATGTCGTGGTCACCGGTTGTACGGGCGCTTGCATTGTCTTGTGGTGCGGAAGTCAGTGCTGCTGAGGATGCTTGGCTATCCACAGGTGTGTCTGGACGGCGGTCTTCGCAAGGGCACTCCAGGATCATGTGTGCCAAGGTGTCGGGTATGTCGCAGTAAGGGCAGAGATATATGAAAATTACATGGGGTAGATGCGGTTCATCATTATTCCGTGTGTGTACGTGTTTGTTTGGAGTCGACGAACAATTACGCTTTCTTCCTTGGTGAGATCGGCTGTGGTGAGGGATATCTCCTCCGCTCAAGTCGGTAGTGCTGACGTATGGCCCTATAGGTGATGGGTACGTCTGCTGCACCCGTTGCAGCACGAATGTTGGGTGGCAGGAAGGCCCGGCTGGTGTGCTCTCGGGCTGCAGCGTGCGCTGCTTCGTTTCCCGCCATTCTTTCATGCCTCGGGATCCAGGTAACGTAGGTGTCAGGAACTTGGGGGCGCGTCTTTAAGATATTAAGTGCATCCGCGGACACGCGTTCTTTCTGGAAGTTGCGACATGCCGCTTGGGAGTTGGCGAATATCAGTGCTCGGTCGCTGCAGGTCGCCATTGCCTAGGCGATGACTGTTTCTTCTGCCGTTTCGGGGTTACGAGCCAATAATGCTGCCGTCGTCAATTCCCTGCCTCGTTGGTCCGTGGCGCTTATTGCGAAAGCAGTGTGGTCTGGGTATAAAACAAAAAAATTCCAGGCTGCCGAAGGCAGGAGTGCAAGTACAAAAGTATATGCTTGAATTCGGTGAACTCTTATTTTCAGTGACTCGCAGGTTGTCTTAAACCAGTTGCTTATGCCTTCCTTCCTTTTTTGACTCTCGTACTCACCTCAAATGTTCTTTGGGGGCTAGCTTGTAATTATTCGTAATCTCACCAGTTACGGCTAAGAAAAACATAATTCTACATCACCTCAGCTATGGGAGCCATAAACAGCTGTTTATGGCTCTGTTTAGCTGTAATTGCAGTAAAACATCTTGAATTTAAAAAAAGAACAACATTGAAACACTTTTTCTTTCTTCAAATGTGAAATGTTTTCAAAGCGTAGTCAACAAGCGCATCAAGAACGTAGAACGGGGGGTCACAAATGACCTCTTCCAATGTCACTGCTCTGCGCCTACCAGATAAGATAACCAGATTACCATGAAATAAATAACTTGAAAACTTGCTCAGAATATTTTTCCCTTCTTATCCGTCTTAGCACTGCTTGAGCGCTCGAATGACGTCATTCATTAAGTTGCCGCGAGTTTGGGCCGTTTGCCTTTCAGTAGCAGCAATATAACGCACTCGATAACCACTTCAAAGAAAATTGCAACGATTAGAAACTGAAAGGCGTATCCGGTGCGACGAGCGAATTACGCATGGTCACTCTGTGATTGCGATAACTACATTTTCTGCAGTCCTTCCAGACATAACGGAAGGAGTGAAAGCGTTTGTCGACAGTGTTGCAGGGTCCGTTTAAGGGGACCCTGCAACACACTTTCCAACTTTTTTTTTTCTAAATCCATAATCCTCGCAAAACGCAGCCAACAAACACAACCTGCACTTAGTGTAGGACCGCAAAGTATACCTCAGCCAGAAATTTTTGCTCTGTTCCCATCAGACAATTTAGAAACATGTTCAAAAGATTTTCCTCTCTTTCCCGTGTCTTGGTGTTCTTCGAGCGCTCAAATTATGTCATTACAGCTATTGGCCGGCTTTATTTCACTTGCAGCAATAAACGCACTTGACAACCACTTAAAAAAGACCACAGAAGCAAAGCAGAAAGTGAAGGCGGATCTGATGCGACGAGCAAATTACGCGTTGCCACTCTGGGCTGACAGCCACTACAGCTTTTGCCGTAATTGCAGGCATGAAGGAAAGAGTGAAAGCGTTTGTCGGCGTGTTGCAGGGTCCGCTTAAGAAGAGAGAGTGAATATTTTAAACTTGCCTGCAGATACATGTTAAACTGCCCTTGCCACGCCCCCTCCACTTTCCCCCATTTACGCTTTTCTAACGCGCCCGGAGGTCTGAATCTTCGTCGCGGCATTCTGCTTCCTGGTTAGCTCCGCTCTGTGGGGTTATGAGATACTTCTTTCCTAAACCAAATTAGACTTACAAGTAAGACAAGTGAAAATCCGAAATCGTCTGCGTGAAAGAATAGCAGTTCAGCTTGGGGTGCGTCGGTGCAAGCACCCCAGCTAAGGAAATGTTATTTCTGGATAAGTTTCCGCGCAGCTGTGCTTCAGATACAAAAACAATAGTTTATTCGTAAGGTGTATGCTAAACTCGCTCTTATGGGTTACCCGTAAGAAGATATATTGATAAAAAAATACAGTTTTTTTTTTGGCGCGATGGTAAACCCGAAAGAAGCATTTTTTTGTTGTTATAATTGCTGCAATAAAAAAATTCTCATTTGCGTATCTTTTTTCCTTACCCAGACAACCAAAGTAGCGCCTGAGCGACATAGCGATAACTCGCCGATGACTTATCCATGCACGCCTCGCGTAAGAATGTTGACGAAATAAAAGCGCCCGCTTTTTTTCGCCGAGGGATCGCACCGGGACACTGTCGCGACCTGTCGGGCTCGACGGGCCCACGGCAGCGAAACGGCGTACGCGTCAACCCCGACGCCTGTAGCGACAGGGCATGATTGAAGAGATCGCGTCAGGCGCCCCAGCATGACGCCCGCGCGAGGATCGGCTGACCCGCTGTGCGCGCTGATCCGCCTCACCTGTGGGGGCCTCGAGGGCAGCGAAAGAAGCCGTGATGGATACCGCACTCGTGCCGGCCACCGATTTGTCAGCCGTCATTAAGCGCTCGCGGACAAACCCATCGGACCCGGGGCGGCCGCGCGCGCGCGCGCCGGCGCGGACGCAGGCGGCGGCTGCGGCCTGCGTGCGTGCGCGCGCTCCGGAGGGGAAGACGCGCAGCGCGCGCGCGAGTGGGCGGGGCCGCGGCGCGGAGGCGGGGCGCCATTGGCCGCCTGCCCCCACGTGACGCAACCGGCGTGGAGACCCCGTTCCGTTATCAATCGCGCGAAATGCGTGCTCGGCGTGGCCCCGGGAAACGCGCGCGCGGCGTCGAGGGGAGCGCGCCGCCGCTGGCAGCAGTCGTGGTCGCGCGCTGGAGAGGCAGCATGCCGTGAGAGCGGGACAGCTCGGGGTCGCCCGCCATGGAAGAGGAGACGGGCTTCATCAACAGCCAGCCGTCCATGGCGGAGTTCATGACAGCGCTGCCGCACGTCAGCGAGAGCTTCCACAACGGCCGCGTGCCCGCGCCGCCGCCGGCCATGTGCCAGAGCCCGCTGGGGGGACCCCACGGGTCGCCCCCGGCCAAGATGCCGCCGCTCGGCGTGCCGGAGTACCCCTGGATGAAGGAGAAGAAGACCACGAGAAAGCAGCACCAAGGTGAGCCGCCAGCCCGCCGCCGACCACGTGCGCGCTGCGCTACGGTAAACAAAGCGCCATCCATCAGCCCCGCGCCATCAATCATCGAGCCGCCCCGCGATCGGCCGCGCTAACCGGCCGACGACGCTCATCGCCGCCGCCCGCGCCCAGGGTCCCCGCTCGCGCCGATACCAGCCTGTGCTCGGCCGCGCAGTGATTCTATCGCCGGGAGAGTTGCTCGAAAGTTCGAAGCTGCTGCGGGCGTCTGGAAATACACTTCGTGTTGTGTGTAATAACCAGTTTCGGTTTTGACCTTGGAAGCTTTGTTCGCGGACGGCGCAATATCCTGGCGTGGAAAATACCTCGCTGGCGTGTAGCTTGTAAAGCTTTCAGTGCGCTTTACGGTGACCTTTTCATTCGAGGTTAGGTCGTGTCGTTTAAATATTTCGATTATTTTCGGAACGTACGTCTTAACACCAGTCGTTAAAACATGGCAATTAGAATGTCAGTCTATTGCGGTCCGCCTTCTACACAACTGTATATTGTCTCCCTATATGTCTACCTTTTCCATGACGGCTACTTTTACGTGCGTGCGTGTGTGTAGGCTCTGCGCTACCCAATGCATGCGCAGTGGCTGGACGCCCGTTTATAACGAGCACATTTGCATGTATCAAACGACTATAGAGAACCTGAATGTTGTGGGGAGATGTCCGTGACACTCACTCGCGCAGATATTAGCATTTTGGTTATTTTGTGCAAATTTATGACTCAAACCATCAGTGGATCACGTGTTGTGCCTTGTGAAAATACTCGACATGTCAGAGCGAAGTTTTAGCTACACGTATCGTATAAACGTAACTTGAAATCCTGTCTAAAAGCGCAGGCGGCAAATGAAATTCAATGCAGCCGCATACGCTCAGTAATTCAACTGCTTCTTAGTCACCATTTGAATTTACTTGTATCATATATTTCGCGCCAAATTACGACGCGCATGCCTGCGTCCGAGGCCGGTACACGAGTTCACCGCCAGGTTTATCGACTTTCTTCGTGTTAACACATCGCAGCATTAGGGTGACCAAAGAGCCAACAGTACCATAGATTGATAGAATTATTAAACGTGCATACGCCACTTCGATCTTTAATCGATTCTGTCGCTCCTACACTTTGGTACATCATCGTAGCGACGGGTTTCTCGCAAGCACTTTGGCATGCAGTACGTGTCACAGAAGAAAAGTGTGAAAGCATCGTCTGTATTCCTTCACTGATGACTATTTTAAAACTGGCTGGCCAAATCATGTAACAAATACTTCCTGTTCTACGTTAAAGTGATCATTATTAGACACTTTAATTAGACACTTTAAGAATTTAGCTACTTTAATTCTTGCGCGAGTGGACGTTATTAGTTTGGAGTAATTACCCGCGTACGTTGCTGTCACTTCTTCTGTGGAATCGTAGCAGGTAATCTTCGGTCTCGTACGAGATACTTTTGGCAGTGAGTGTTATAACGATGATAGGAAGTCAATTAGTGTCGTTTTTGAAAAGAGAAGGGGAAAAAAAGTGGCAAGTTCAGTTTTTCTGAACTGCTATGCGCAATCCTCAGCTTTTTCTAGCGTGAAATTCGCAAACGAGATGGTGCCGAGTTGAGCCAGGACAGACACGAGAATCGCTAGGCTTGCAGCATCTTAGGTTGTATAGCAAATGCGAATAGATTAAATGTATGCACACAAAGCAACAATAACAGCCAATAACATAATGTCCGGGTGTGACATCGACTGATATTTCGACCCACGCCGTTCAAAACTAATATTAAAGCGAATTTGAAGTTAGAAACATATGTCTGACCTTATAATAATATTAATACTAAGTGTTTTCGGCACAAAGAAGCAATATTCAGGTTAGGATAAAACTGATTTTAACACAATAATATTAGTCGCAATGAAAACAAGTGTTCATTGGAGCTGAAAAATAAAGGCATTAAGAAATGAATACGAGACCCCATGTATATATAGTGAATATCCCTTCACTACGGAAGTGCCTTAAAACCTGCTCATTCAACCTAGAAAGGTTAGTCGTGCTTGTTTTCCAGTCCCATATGCCTAGGTCGATGCCAACCTCTCACTTTTAGTTTTCTTTTTAAACGCCTTTTACTCATATTCTTACTTAATACAGCGAACTCGAGTTAATTCATACTTCTATAATTCAAACTTTCAGTCAATTTAAACAAATTTTGAAATTTTGGGTGGCCCGCTATGTTTTCAACGTATTTTAAAACCGCTTAATTCACATAGCCTAAAATCGCTTAATTCGTACTTTTTGCTTGTTCTTGCTAGAAAACATCTGCTGCATTAGTCGATAGCTGCACTATTGGATCCTTATATCAGAAAACCATCGCAGAAACATCTCTCAATGAACTGGCTGCCCTTTCTGCAATCGAAAACTTTGTTTTGAACTCTCATGCAAAGAAAAAGCACTCGTTTATTAGTGATTATCCTTTCAAAGTGCGAATACCACTTCGGTATTTTGTGTAAATGTTGTATTATTAAACATATAAGAATGCTCCATTACCACACAAATTGGCATGTTGCCCCTAATCATGTTTATGAGAACTCCTTATAATTCAAACTTCTGACAAATCAAACAAAATCCAGGGTCCCTTAGAGTTTCAATTATCGCGAGTCTGCTGTACTTATACTTACATTCTGCCTTCGTTACTGCGGTGTAGGAAGTCACCCTTGCTTGGCTTTTTAAAAATGGCGGAATTTGGATGTGTTCCGTGGCCTTATTCTACGAACCTGTTGATTGCAGGAAAACCTCAATCATGTAACAGCGATATTTGCAGCGATATTTGCGCGGGAGTTTTCTATTTAAAAAAGTCGTAAATGAACTTACACACGGCACGTGCTTCTATTGTTTACGTGTTGGATATTTTTTAAGACTAGTGTGCAATTACACTAGCTGAGTTTTACTTCTTTTTAATGACAGATATTACACCCCGCAGCAACTTCATGGGATGCTGACGAGGACAGTTGATTTATCGAGGCTGCGGCAGACTTCCTATGCAACTGTTGCAGACCGTGCCTTTTTGGGAAAAGTTATGTGGTGGTGTGACGTGCTACAGAATTGTGAGGCGGAAAAAGCGGCACTTATACTTCGCAATAGAGTAAGGAGGAACGATTTTACACATTTCCTCTTTATAACTGGAGAATTCGCAACGATATAGATTACTGCTCCCACATCAGTCTCGCCGCGTGTATATTGGACAGGCGGAAATTTCACAAGGTTCAGCCAAAGTACCTATATACGCTTTCTCATTTCTTGCATGTAAAAACACGACGCTGCTAATTTCTGGGCGGAAGGGCTGCATTTCCGCGTTGTTTTAGCGATTGATGTATATATAATATATCAAGCTCTCCGTCTCGTCCGGACCTATTTTGTCTACTATTTTTTAACGCGTTCTCGTGAGACACCCATCATGTCCACTAATTACACTACTCGGGACCACGGGGGAAACACTAATTACTCAAAACTAAGCTTTTTAAGTTCGTCGAAATACGACGTTTAAGACAAACAATTTCGTAGTTTCATAAAGAAGTTAGTGGGGACTTGGACACGGTATAGCCTGTACCACATGATGGTGGCGTCCGCGCCAGTGCTCCCAAGCGAGCGCACATTTGTTACGGTCCAAGCACGCAAATTTGGGCTAAATACCGCGAAATGCAAAACACGCGTCACCTTTCCTTTCCCACTTTCCCATCGTCACCCTTGTGTCCCGGTAAGCTGTACTGCTTCCATCGTTGCGGCGGCACTAAGCGGATCATTTAAGGAAAGAAGCCAAGAACGCGCGCCCGTCGTGTGAAGACGCATAGTGTTAAATGCGATGGAATTTATACAGAGCCAACTTCGCACATTCATGGTCTCCATCCGTCATTCGTTCATGGCCCATTCAGTCGACTCAACACCAGAGGCTCGTTTTCTGGAAGTCTTGCCAGGACATGGAGTGTTCACAACCTGGCAGGAATGTGGCGGGAGAAGAACCGAGGAGGTCATGAGAAATGTCCGCCTCCTCCGTTATCTCACCCCCTAAGTGCTAATAGCGCGGGACCCTTCTGCCCCAGTTGCTATCCCTTTACGGCAGTTAGTCACGCGAACAGAGGAGGGCCCAAGTTGCGTTCTTGGGGCACCCCCTCCTGCTACTGTTTGACACAACCTTTTTACACACTCACGGCCTCTTATCCGCAACATTTGCAGGTTCTCCACATCGCACCTGATGCTAATTATAAAAAAAGGACTGTAAAGCACGAAACCAATCTTTGTCGCAAAATATAAAACATGCCTGCGACCAAGCAAGTTTTGCACGCGCGTGCGTATCCCTCACTGATGAGCGGGATACCGATCCATTTTGCTCCGCATGAAACGCATTTACGAATGAATGGACAGCAGAGTTGAATTAGGCATCACTGGGTTTCTTCGATTATCAGTCCGGAACTCACTGCGGACTTCCAGAGAAACAGTCCGGCATTCGTTTCGCGCATACATTCCTGGCGCTTGGAAATTGTCGGACTGCACGCGTACACCGCAACAGAGATCGAACCCGCTTCTTTGGACTCAGCAGCACAATGCCTTAGCCACTCAGCCACCACGGCAGGCACCTGTATGGCACTTACCGGTAATTGCAACGCCAACGTCACCCCATTATGAATAACTGTTTTTCTCGTATGTCGTTATGACATTCGTGCACTTGTTTCTCTGTTTCCTTCGTCTGTCATCTTGCTCGTGACGTAACCTGTTTATCACATCCTGCGCCCAACTCCAGGTGTTTATGTAGGCTAGATGCATTTTCTACAAGTCTTCCCTCTCTGTGTGTGCCTCTTTTTTATTGAATGGTTGTACGGTTTAACGCCCCGTAGTGGAGGGGTCAGGATTATTTTTGACCACCTGGGGATCTTTAACTTACGCCGAAATCTCGTACACGAGGGCGTTTTTGCTTTCCGCCTCCAGCGGAAATGCTGCCGCCTCGGCCGGGAATCGAACCCGCGTCCTCCTCATGCTCAGGAGCACAACGCCTTAGCCACTGAGCCACCGCGGCGGGTGTGTCTCTTTTTGCCACTAGTGACGAGCAAGACGAGAAGCTGGGGGAGACGCTTCCTAAACTCATCAGTGTCATAGTTCAAAACATATAGCGGCCGGCTTTCCGCTTAGAAATACCGATATCGTAATCCCGTAACCGCAGATTGCGCGGCGCACATAATTTGCCGCCTAAAATGGGACGTTGTCAGCGGAAAAATTAGGAGCATATATGTATATAATCGACCATAAAGGCTTTTTGATGGTGCGATTTTAAGCATTGAGTGCCGAAGGCTTAACGATTATAGTTGTTGCCTTTTTTAGATCAGTTTATTTCCATCGTGCGTCAGTGTTTTTGCGTCTTTTGAGGCAAACGAACACGACATTGACAACATGCGGCGTTTATTTAAATTCGCCTTTTCTTTCCCGAGCGCACGTTACCAGGACATCCTGGACTGTCGCCCATACAGAGAAACTGAGCTCAATCATTTTCGGTTTGCACCGGCAGTTAAAAAATGGAGGAAGCTCACAGTAACACGTAAGACTTGAAGGTATACCGAAGCTGTACAAAACCTGCACGACCACCACGACGGTTTAAGTCCACAATTGCTGCCGATTTGCTTTTTTTTTTCTTTGCTGCCGCAACGACCTTTACTCCATCACTGTTGCTATAAGTGTAGGCTTCGTTCACTTTTTTTTAATTGATAATCATCGGACATCACCTTGGAGGGCCGTGCTACCCTTACAAAAATGGGTTCTGAATTTCTGTTGACGTTTCATTGAGTTCTCATTGATTCAACGGAAAATCAACAGAAACTCAATGTTCATTGAGTTTACACATTGAGAACACAACGGAATTTTCGTTGTGGTCCGCACAATGATTTTTCTATTGTGGAGTTCTTGTTGACTTTTTGTTGTATTTTCAGTGACTCATGGTGATTATTTGTGAAACTCAATGTTCATTGAGTTTACACATTGAGAACACAACGGAATTTTCGTTGTGGTCCGCACAATGATTTTTCTGTTGTGGAGTTCTTGTTGACTTTTTGTTGTATTTTCAGTGACTCATGGTGATTATTTGTGAAACTCAATGTTCATTGAGTTTACACATTAAGAACACAACGGAATTTTCGTTGTGGTCCGCACAATGATTTTTCTATTGTGGAGTTCTTGTTGACTTTTTGTTGTATTTTCGGTGACTCATGCTGATTATTTGTGGGCAAGTCATCAGCAACTGATGCCAAATACTATCTGCATGCTTCTTCGACATGGACAGCCACGTGCACTAAAACTTTAATACCCACTGTCCTGGATGTATGAGCCTAATTAGGCAGCATCTTAGCATATTTTTGTGCAGTGTGAGTGTATTAAATAAGTTGCATTTTTCAAGGAAGTTGCATTTTGTACAGGTAGCCAGCTTTCACAATGCAACTCTCAGCGCTTTCTTGTACCGGTACGTATATCCCAGCTGAAAATATGGCAACATATCCATACGACATGCATGATATCATAACGATTTCGAGATGTCTTCAATATCACAAAGATTTCAACGAAAATCATAACTTTTACGGCATGTTGTCGACACCTTATGGATTCAACGACATTTCGTTGTCCTCAACATCATGAAGGTCCAATATCGCAAAGATTTCAACGACTTGTCGAATAAGTATAACGACATGTCTTTAATGATAAGGACTTCTACTAGATGTCGATATACTGCAAGATTATAAAGGTCTAATATCGTAAAGAGTCAAACAATATGTCGAAGATCAACAACATGTTCATGATATAAAGATTTCAACGATGAGTCCTAGACGTTCTGCAATATGTCTTCAAGGTATTCTTACAACATGTCACATATCGCACAAATCAGCGCGTCATGTCTGATACTTTGTGTAACATCTCGCAGACAATATATGTTCTGCCTTGAAGCATTGGAAGCATGCAAAGTACAAGATACAGCACAAGGTAAAGTACAGTACAAACTCTGATAACTTGCACTTTCAGTGTGATCGAACAAAATTCAAATTCTTGTTTATACTGTTGTTTTATCAATGTTTCTAGAGTGCATATTTCAATTTCAGCCATTCAGTTAACCCATAAAATTCACTTGTCCACACTACAAAATATCCGCTGCTTCACCACCAGCTAAAAATTTGTCTCCAGATATCATTAAACAGCAGCGTCTATATCTGGTATAGACGCTACGTTTGCGTTTTGATTTTTCCCTTCTAGACGGACGATAGCATAACGATGTCAAGATATGCTTTGACTCATACCACGGCAAGCACAATCGTTTGTTGCTGAAGCCTCGGTTGCTCTTCGTCAACAACAAACTGAATCGGCCGGACAGTTTTTTTTTTCGATTGCGTGTTTCCATTTCTGCGCAGGCCGGCGGGGGCGGCCCATGTTACATCTTTTTCGCTCGTCGCTGCCGCCCACAGTACCTGTTTGCTGCACTTATTACGTCGCCGCCACCGCATGCTTCGGTCTCTTTAATATTGCCTTGCATTATCCCCAACTTGTTACAAACTCAGAGGTTTTCGCTGCTGTATGCGCCTGACATGCCAGGAGTGACATCGCTTGTAGTTTTAGCGCGATGTTGCTTGTCTGCAAGATCGGTGCGTGACAAACAAGCGTTACCGACGCCACAATTCCAACGGCGCATGCCATTTCCTTCGTGGCTACCGTGGCTTGCGAAGAAAAGATCGCGGGTGACCTGCGATAGCTTTGCTTGAGTCAAATAAGGGAGCTCCGGCTCAATCGCTCGGAGTACTAACAATGTGACCTCGTCTGCAAGATCGGTGCGTGAGAAACAAGCGTTAGAACTGCCAGAATTCCAAAAATGCAGCATTTACTAGACACAAACGACAATTTTCATTGCCGGCTTACGTAGTTATACACTCATTTTAGTCGCTCGCTGAAGTCTCGCCGATATGGCCGAGTGGTTATACCTTCGATTACTATTTTGAGGGTCCATTGTTCGAATCCTCGTCGGCCGGTTTTTTTTTTTTTTTTTTTCCGGTGAAGGTTTTATTACCTCTTCTTTTTTAAAACCAGAGTAAGCGCCTGTTCCTTGCTTTCAATCACACCGACGTTTGCCACCCTCTTCCTAAACCCAAAGTAGTTCGTTTTCTCGCACCTCCTCTGTAGAGAAACCCGCGGTGAAAACAAAACCAAAACTAACTTTAAAACTTCTTTACAATTTAAATATATGTCAGTTATTTTACTTTTATTCACTTTTGCGTTTAAAACCTCAAATTTCAGTTATAAACACTTTTAAGACTTTGAAAGCAGGAAGTTAATTACCAATAACACAATTTTCGTCAAACTTAGAAATGCTGCTATTGCAGTCTGGCAACTATCACTCCCTTTTTGTGTGTTTGTTTATGGAGTTGGTTTTGTGCGGAGTGGTTGCTGGGGCGATTTGTGCAGTTTTATCTATTGCAAGCTTAAATCATAGTTATAAAACGCGTGTGTTGAACACGCGGGAACGGGAAGAACGATCATCGCCTCAACGATCATCGCGCGTCAAAGGTGGATGTCATTGCGTCCGAACAACAAAGTGTGTGGTGTCCTTGAAGGGGAAGACGAGCGTGAAGAAGGATTTTAGGCGGGAAACGTCGTTTCTGCTGGGGTGAGTACGCATTTTTTGTTTTTCTGTTCTTGCAACGGTTCTTGTTCGGAACGAGTTCTGGTGCTTATGGGCCAGTAATTCGGCAGACCCCCATCTCATTTGCTCTCAGAGCCTATACTTGTTTGGCGCCTTGGATTTACCAGTCTACCGTTTCCGCAGCCGTCAGCATCAATTTACGCTGAAGCTAGACCTTTGTTGCGATGCTCGCGCAGTAGAACGCGGCAGCTAATTATTTGACATCACGCAAGGCTCTTAAACACCGGGGCGTTTGTTTGTTATGTGTCTCTCAAACAGTGCCTTTGCGGCGACTGTTAATTCCGTGCAGTGCGCTTCGCAGCTATTACGCTCGCGAGACCGTCTGCCGCCGTCGCGACCCGTCTCGTGGTGTTCGGGCCGCGATATGCGTCGTGGTATGCGTGCCGTACTCGTGAAGCTCACATTCGCATACTTGGAAATTGAAGGTGAAATGCGCGCGCGTGGTCTCGCAGGGGCGCCTGCCCACTCAACTCTATTTATATTGGAGAATCGAACTCGCAAAGGCAAGCCAGGCATTGAAATGGAGGAGCCTCAACTAGTACACACCAGTTCCGATTGAAAGCTAGGGATGCATATGGGCTGCTAGCAAGCGTTCCATGCAAATTAGCATAGCAGTGAGCTTCGCATATATCAGGCATACCCCACTCACAGAACCTGCGTGCCTAATAAATACATTACTGTGACCTAAATTTCAGTTTGGGTGTTGCGGGAATGTTCTTATTAGGGCCTTGGAGGTTACTCATTAACGATTAATAATCTGCTTAATGTAAGCATTCGTGGTTTGTGTGTGCTTTTCTTGTATTTCATCAAGTGCCACCACACTCACAGATTATGCACTTTCAGGTGCTGCTGCTGGCTGTCCGGGTTGGCTGGCTGGCTTTCAGTCCAGTTTCAAAGGCTTTGCCAGGGCCCTCCGTGGCCAACTGACACTGCACCTGCTGTACCCAAGTACTGCCTGGCCTTTCCTTGGTGCTGGGTACGCTTTGCCGCCAGGAATAGTCGATCCTTCATCCATCATCTGGCCGCTTGGACCACCCATTCAGAAGCCAGCGCATTTGCTCAACGCATCGGTCCAGGCACCGCTGCCACATCAGTGCACCCACTGATTATGTACTTTCAGGTTAGTTATTTCATGTTGGAACCTGTCATAATGTATACCTGTTAGCAGTGCTCTAGCCCCTGGTTATTTGAAACAGTTTCATGAAGCAGTGTTGTGCATTTTGAGTGTGTCATTGCTTAGCAGGGATATTGAAGCGAATCTGGGGCCAATGGCTAAAGTGCAAGAATAGAAATTGAACTGACTTTGAAGCAAGTATCCGTATGTAATCAAGCCAAACAAACATTTAGGATTTTCGATATGGTTTTGAATTTGCAATACAAACTGGTGTGGAGCTACTTTCCATTTTAAGTAAGCTTACAATATTATCTACTTCAGATCATACTGTTATTAATCACACTATACCGAAAAGTACATACCGCAGTCTGTAGATTTTGTCGGCACATTTTTCGCAGTCTCTCATGACAGGCACTATTCTCAGTGATTGGAGGATAGCCGAGGTAGCACCAGTCTTTAAATCAGGGACGGTACTTCAGCATTAAATTTTCCTAACAAGCACCATACGCTAGGTCAGGGAACATTTCATCCACTCTCAAGTTGCTAATTATTTATAATATCACATTCGAATATCAGTACGGTTTTCACAAGGGTTACATGAGAATTTTTCGCGTACCCAAGCTGCAGCATAAGTGTCTGATTGATTTTCGATGGCTTCCCATCGATGAAACGGACCAAACATACCTCCAAAGAACAGAAACGTGCGATAAGGATTGAGCATGCGGGTGATTAAACAGCGCTTCCAAAAGCAGCGTACCACTGGGCTCATTCTGGCAAATTTGCCAGGCTCTAAGTCTGCGATTTAGCGCGACGACCCATTTACGGTGACACTCAAGCGACGCAGGAAATTTGTGCAGCCAATAGACTCCGCACATGCAGACACTTGTTTTGTCATGGTGCACTTCGCACGGTTCTTGCATGAGCACTTTGCGCTTACGCTGATTGTTGGTGCAGCCAGTAACGACGTAATCACGCCTGCCCGGACAAGTAGCTTCTGAACATCGCCAAGTAAAAGGCAATGACGGCAATTTTCCCAGAATTCCGAAAATAAACATCAATTGAGGATAAAAAGGTCAGGCGTCCTGCTGGCAGGATGAAACGTGGCCTTACAGGCAATGCCTGTCAGGCAATGCCTGGCCCGCCACCTTAGCGGGTTAGGAACAGAATTGATGGGCAAACGGGACACCTCTTGGAAGAATTAAACGTTCTCCTTAGGCACTGCTAAACTTGTTGCTGCTGAAATGCCAAATAAATGACACCGATTTTCGATGCCGTTCGGGGCGTCTGATATTCACGCATGGCACGGAGCAACAGCGTGGGACTCAGCGTCGTCTGCTCGCCCCGCAGTCCGAAAGAATTGGTGGCGCCCAGTGCAGGATGGAAATTCTTGTCTATCATGTCTGCTGCAAAATATGCCCATGTGGTCGAGATTTCGGCGCATGTAAAGATGCGCAGGTTGTCAAAATTAATACGGAGCCCTCTACTATGGCTCACCTCACAGTCTGTGTAGCGTTGGCGCATTAAACCCGAGAATCAATCAATTATAATTTATGCTTCATCTACATTGAAAAGAAAACACTTGAAAATCTTTGTCCCCCAGGTGGAATCTCTGTCACCGCCACTGTATGTAATTTTATTGCACTCTTACCTCGCAGTCGTTTCCACCCAGATCCTGTGCATAATCGCTCAGCATTGGAAGCTCAGGTGGAGGATGGTCATGCGCTCAACATACCAGAACACTCACTAGAGCACCTCTCAAGCTCTCGTACTCCTCAAGAAGTGCGCAGCATGCCTGGGGGGGCACAGTAAAAACAGTGCCTCTTATCACACACCACCACCACATGAAATATCGTTGCAGCTTTAAGTGCATAAATTTTCCTTATTCGAGCCACAGTCATTTGAAGCAATGAAAAAAAAAATAAGGCAATCAGCGCGCGGAGATGACACAGACAGTGCAAAATTATCTTATCTGAGCCGCTGTCCGCACCTGTCCAATTGTCACGCCAAGTTAGACCATCTTCAAGCACTGCCCTAGCATTTGCTTCAAGAGAAAAAAAAAACTCGCTGTGCTAGCATTCGTCGTGCAGCCTGCTTCGTGTCTGTGGTTGTAGGAGGCGTGAACAGCGCAGTGCGGAATTTCGAACCAAAAACAATGCTGGGTACTCCTTACGACAAGGCATTCGCAAACCCACAATCCTGCAGAAAGAACACCAGCCACACAAAAAGTTCCTGCTAGCACCACGCCGCAAACCACATTTCGCGTATGACCCTCGTGCACTGCTAGCCAATGAAAAAATGAAGGAGCAAATTGGCCTAGTTGTAACTAGGGTTCACTCTTTTCAATTTAAATAATTTAAAAAATCAATAACAGTCTGCTCATTTTATTTTGCTGAATCGGGTACTAAAAAAAGGTCAGTTTTTTATGGATAGTTGCATGAGTCAGGGCAAGTCATCGTACTGCCTACTTTGTGTGCATTACAGCCATCTGACTATTTTAGCCACATAACCTTTCATCCAGATTGACCTAACAGCACCCAAATGGTTTTTTTTTGCCTTTCTACCACAAAGCAATACACCCACGGTGTACTGCAGTGGGCACTTGGCAAACACTTTAATGAATTCTTGAAACGCTTGTTTAAACAAGCCGAAAGCATGTTGAGGTATGCATGTTCACCCATAAAAACTAAAAATATACATTTAAATTAAATCTATTCGAAAAGAATGTTTAGTGGATCAATGCCAAAATCTGTAAATGAATTACCGTAATATTCTGAGAAATTGTTCATGGGTACTCAAACTCTTCATTGTCTCGATCCTGGAGTTCATGTTGGTTCAACTGTTTCGGTTTTATTTTCTGCTCGCAGGTTGACATTGGGGGCGGTGTGCTAATTGAGAAGGGGTACCTGGATCAACTGGTGCATGCGTGTGCGAGTGGCCCTGGCAAATTTGCCAGGGCTCTTTTGCGCCATGTCTTCACTCCGGAGGAGCTCAAGGGGAAAACTCTCTTTGGAGGGAAAGGCAAAGCCCAGGGCGACGCTCCTACAAAGCCAGGGTTGGACCAGGTGCGGGTGAAGGCTGTGGTCGGTGAGTGCACATGATTTGCATTTAGAGTGCCAAGAACAAAGCTGTCATCTTTGTCAACTTGTAGCTAATCACCCGTTTTTCTTCATGTGCACAGTGAGATCAGTGCATCCCTTTTATGCTTTTTGGGAAAGTGTCTATTTTTGCACACTTTTATTACTAATTCTGCGAACTTGCTGAACACGTTTTCATTTTTTATAGTAAATCATAAATTCATTCTATCTCTTGCAGGCTACACGGGCCAGAAGTTTCCAGGTGTGAGCGCCGGTTACATAAAAAATAACCTATCATCGCTTTTGAATCGGGAAATAAAGTAAAAAGTGCACGCTGAACACCTTGTTTTTCTTTTTGCATGTCTGCATGAGGCAGAATTTTTAATCACATGACATACACTACTGCCACACCATAAACTCGTGTATTGGTGGTGCGATAAAATGTAGATTCTTGTTCAACCTACAATGATCGCAAAAACCTTTGAAAGTAATCGCAGCAGAAACACATTGAGCATTCGTGTAAAACTCAACAACATATCAACAGAAACGCATGGGGCACTCGTAAAAATCTCAACAAAATATCAACAGAAACGCATGCGGCACTCGTAAAAATCTCAACAAAATATCAACAGAAACACATTGGGCACTCATAAAAACCTCGACAAAATATCAATAAAAAATTCAGTGGAGACTCAACGGAAAGGCAACAGAAACTCAATAGGAATTCGACGTAAGAAATTCAACGGAAAATCAATGAAACCACGGTGGCCACTTTTCCTGAAAAACTCAACAAATCCTCAACACAATCTCAACAGAAATTCTTTGGATACTCAACAATGTTTGTTGAGTGAATTCAACAAAATTTCTTATGAAACTCAACAATCATTTTTGTAAGGGTATGACGTGTCTTTCTCGTTCCGAGCAAGTGATTGCCACGATTACGGCGAACGCTGGAGTTTTTATTGGCTAATCTTGGCAAATATCTCTAAGTGGGCATGTTTGGCTTGACAAACGTGCGCCGGGGACGCTGGGCGGTCGTCGCGAGGCACGCACATGCCAGCGCTAGGCATTTTCTTGGTTTTCTTAACTGCCGGCCGGTCGCCGCGAGGCCCGAGCTCACGTGCCAGCGCTCGGAAATTTCTTGGCATTTTTAACTGCGGACACGAAAAATTATACTATTTTCTAAACAGCTTCGCTCTTAAAAAACGGAATTCCTTCTCCCCGTTTCAAGTTTATTTTCGCAATTCTCGTGTGGAGACCAGTCAGATCTGCAAAAATTCGCTAAGTGCATTTCAAGTGTCTGTAAAGGGGGCGATGACGTGAGAGCCAGCGTTGTAGTTGTGGAAGTTCCTCTTGCAGGTAGGAGTGTTAAAATTATTCGCCCGCGACAAATGAGTGTGAAAACTTGAATGAACCTAAATATGGATGGAGACTGTTGTGTACTGAGATCACGGTGTGCGTTAGAAAGCCCCAAACATCACTCATGATACCCACATTGCATATAAATGTGGATCATAATGGAAAGCCTCGGTGCGATAAGCCGCGTTTATTTTAATTATCCACCTCGGCAGTCGAGATGCGACTATAACGGTGGCCCTGTATTTTCCTGGCCTGACTCGTGGAAAGGGGAGATCGATACGTCGGTTACTGGTAATCGTTAACGCAATTTTACGTTGGTTTGGGCACCCCCCTCCCTCCCCCCTGCTCCCCCAACCCCACTACCGGTGTACGCTCTTTACAAGCTAGAAGGTAGGTTTGGCAAATTTTGTCCCCTTGAGAATTTAATATGCAAGTATTTTGTAATACTATCCGCCACTATTACCAAAACTTGAATGATTATATGGGATAGTTTCTTTTTTCTCTCTCTCTTTTGAAGGGCTCCTGTTTTCAGCACGCCTCACAATAGCGTACACTTGGGATTTACGTAGAAACGCGCTTCGTACAAACTGCTGACCTTCTTACCCACGTATAACTCAATTCGCACAGAGCAGAACCTTTCTGATAAACAAAATAAAGGCGTGATTTTGTTTCGTCTGTACCGCATCACGAACGTTTAAAACTACGAGCAACGCGTGCTAACATGCAAACAGCGTGCAACGATGTGTAACTTTTAACACATCTATTATCATCGTTGTCCTTTTCGAGCGCTGGCCTACACTATTCGTATAAGCTATTTCCTTGCCGAAATCCCCGCTCTTCCCATATGTTCCGATATCCCTCCACTTATATCATCCATTTACTTGGTACTCGCCGCTTGCTTTCCTGCAGGTGCACGTTTCGCCCAATACTGGTGCATCTACGCTGGGATGCACAGTCGTGTGCCTGTTTGTTCAGATGTCCCGTTCAAACTTACTTCTTACTTGTTCCTTCCGCGAAATGCCCTTCGCCAATGCCCGCTGATTGGTTGGTACTAGTGTCACTAAATAAGCTACGCTTAAGAGTACCGCCACTTCGTGCACCCGGAAGCGTCCGGGAGCCATCTTGTTTCTGGCTTGCAGTGTTGTCATCTCTCCCAACGAAACCGCCGCCGGTTGTGACGGGCAGGGTGTGACCAGCCGCTCTCTAGCGTCCGCACAGCAGAGGGAGAAGAGAGGCGCCCAGAAACAAAATGGCTGCGCCCATATGTAAACAAATATCACGTTGTGCAGACCGACCAATGAAAATCTGGCGGCCCATAACAATGAGAGAAAAGAGTGCCGATACTCTAAAAGCCTTTATTTAGTGACGTAGTTGGTACGTGTGATAGGGACGCCAATCATGCCTTCCATGGCCCTCCGAAAAATAACTTCTTTGATCTCGGCTTAAATGAGTTAACATTAACTCTATAGACCGAGCCGTTAAGCGTACTGGAAAAGTATCACTGTTGCAAGCTGAATTTTTCGCGTTGCGGGCGGGTCAACATGCTAGCGTTTCTGTTGCCCCGTAGCAAGCGTATTGCGTAGCACATGAGAGAGACAGAGAGCGAGAACAACATTTAATGAGGCTACAATGTCAGCTGCGTAAATGCGACCGGAAATACGGCTAAGCCACATTAACGCGAAAAGCGGCGTTCAAAAAACCAAGGAACAAATATTACGAGAAATATGTTGGCATGAGGATGGTGATGACGACGGGCACGCATTCCTAGAGTTATTTACATAGATTGCAGGGTTGTGTATACGTCAGGTACGTCAGCAGCGCGTGCTTATAGGACACGACCAAGGACAGAATAAGGCCCTCAGTTGCACTCTCACGCAAGGCGACCTGCCCATGCAGGACATTGTTGAGGGACATTGTGGGCGCTAAAAACTGCGCTCATTCACAAATGTCGTGAGTTAGGCTCTTGCGTATAGCGCAAAGTGGGAAGTGTAGGGAAGCGGCTTGTTTAAGTTTGAATCGGAAGGGTCGTGTATGGGTGAAATTCAGCCGCAAACGGTGTTGGACTTTTTCGCCATTCTCGGCGACTCCATGGATCATCCTAACTTGCAATGAGTGTTGATATAATGAAGAAGTGCGTACTTGTGTGAAGCGTATGAGAAGCAACGTAATTAAAACTTTTGCCCATTTAAAAAACGTCCGTTTCGTGCGGGCCGTGATTGGCTGAATGCGAACGACACGGATGTGATGCAAAGCGAGCAAGGCGGAGCGTTGGTATCGCGTAGACGTTTGAGTCCCGAAACTGGAACTACGTCATGAATTTAAACAGGCGCTAAATGGACGCTTTTGACACGGACGTAACTAAGAATTGCGCCCCAGGTACGTCGCTGAATTTTCCATACAATACTAGACGCAAGAACTGCGGCACCTTTCCTGGCAAATGGGATTGGTGTTTAAAAAAACATACGAAGGTCATGTTCGAGCGATTCCAGCTGATTGATTGTATAGGCCGACGCAACACGGGGGAAGAGGCGCGCCGTAGTGGAGGGCTCCGGATTAATTTTGACCACCTGGGGATCTTTAACATGCGGCGAAATCTCGTACACACGGGCGTTTTTGCATTTCGCCTCCATCAAAAGTGGCAGCTGAACAGGTCGGCAGACTGCACCGTTACGGACCAATGCAGAGGAAATGGAACAACACAAGGAGAGAGTGGACTGAACAATCACGGAAGTTTATAGAGAGCGTGCGAAAAAATTCGCTAAACCTTATCATTTGAATGACGAAGATGTGGGGATCATGCTAGGTCACCCACGTACCCGTTATTCTGGATGTATAGTACTGTCTCTCCCGCAATGGTGAGCCCGTAACGCTCAAGTTCACGCTTCTTAGAAGTGATAGCAGAGTATCTGCTTGTTGAGCCATCTAAGTCTGCTGTTGCCAGGAACATAATAAAGTATCAAGGGAGTCGATCGCACACCCTCCCCCATCTTGCGCGCAGAACACGACTGTTGCGTCCTAAGCCCCATATGCATACGTCGCCCGCGTATACTGGGAGGTTGCGACAGACTGAGGCCAGCATTTCTCCAGGCCCATAATAGCGATGTCAAATAGTGTCGGGCCGAGCACCCCACCCTGAGGAACACCGTAAATCACTCTATTATTGTGTAATCGCTGTCCTCGAACATGTACGAACTTATGTTGGATAAGTAATCAGTGATCCATAGATACATGCTGCCTAGCCCACGATGCCTGAAGGCCTCATTACCGAGCAGATGGCTTCGTGGTATAGGGGCTGCCGTAGACCGATTTTACGTCAAGGAAGGCATCAGTCGTTATGTTCCTCGACGTTTTAGTTTGTTGCTATTTACAAGAGCCATGACATTGTCAATGTTGCTGTTTCCTTTGCGGAAGCCTGAGCTCTGGGGCGTGTAACCGTTTCTGGCCCTCAGGTCCCAAACCAGGTGGTAGAGATCCGTCTTTTCGATCAGCTTACCGATGCAGCGCAGGAGTTAAACCTTGTGAGTGCGAGTATTGTAAGCACACGTGCAATCTATACTCAATGGTCGCCAAGAGGTGAGACGCAAGAAAAGTGCTGGTCGGATGCAAGAACCCATAGGAGGAAAGCGCACGGTTAAAGGGTTGTTTTAAAACTGGAAACATAAAGCGTGCTTCAAGTTCTTTGCTGCACAGAAATTCGATGTCAGTACGGTAAGACTCAAGCACCCGTGTTGCGTCTACAGCGTACGTAAGATATCCGTGTCGCACGGCAAGAATCGCGTAGAACAAATTCTGGTATTGTCGCTGATTGTGCTGTGGGAAGGAGTTCGCTCATAAAAGCCAGATTTCCCAAAGCGTTTCTTATATGTCAGTGTGCTTTATTTTAAGCAAAAGTGGCGCGGCGGCGCTATGATAAGTAGCGGCAAAGTCAGGCATTGGCGAATGTGTAAATGTTCTTCAGACAAATTTATACGTGAATCAGGCCACGTGGGCGTTCTCATTGTTCAATGAAAGTCTTTGTGCTGACATACAGAAGCTTTTTTCGCGTGTGCAGGCTAAATGTGGGGGTATATACGCTTGTCATTTAGTGACACAAAGTGAAGTATTGCGTCTCCTGGCCATGTACGAATAATTCCATACGCCCTTTTAAAAAATACGGCTCCTCATTCTGTTATTGGTGAGTGTTTTCAAAGGCTAATGGGGCCTAAGAAGAACCACACGTTTTGGGGACTTGAGTAAAAAATGGGCTACAAATAGTATGATTTCTGCCATACCCTGTTTCGCAACCAGACCGAAATTTCCGCGTTTCGTTCCTCCGAAACAACCAGGAGGATTAGCACATTATATATACGGAAGTTGATTATGATGCTACTACGAAAATGTTGACCACTTTCATTTTACTACCTCGGAGGTGTCTGTTACTTTGCCTAAGACTGAAACGAACCTAGTGCGTGTTTGTTAGTATACATTGATGTTACCGGAATACTTCATCCACGTCCAGCGCTTTCTGCGCCAACGAACATCAGTGTAGGGCTGATCGGTAGCTTGAGAACTGCGCTAAAGTGCTTAACGTCTCATGCATATACTGCGGGGCCTGAAGCGTGTAAGAAACAGCAGAAAGAAAGAAACCAGCGTCAATCAGTGCCATGTCGACCAGTTGTATCTCGCGCGCAGGCATTCATTCGTTCAACCCCTCTTTGTCATCCGTCATCGAAACCCGAGTGACGCCGGTGGTGACGGGCTCCGGTTACTGCGCCCAAGGATGCATGGCTCGCAGGCTCTGCGCACACATCGTCTTTCACGCAACGCCGAGCCAAGCGTGACGACCCTCGTAGGCGAGGTCTCTTTTTATCTGGCATTGAGCGCGTACGCGCGCACACGCGCGCGCTGGGAATCAGTCATGCCCCGAGCAAAATGTAATGGCGACTTTCGCGACGATTGGCGTCTCCGCTTACTTGATCCAACTGCTCAACTCTTCAGAACAGCTCCCGGGTCGGGCGCCCACGAGAAAAGTCGGGTGGTTCTTGTCAAATCGCTCTTGATGCAGATAGCCACGCTATGAACTTTGCCCCTTGGCACGTGGGAGCATCTGCTACCGGAAGTGGCGAATGATCGAGTACATCGTGACATGGGATGTTGGCAATATTAGAAATAGTACTAATATTATTACTAATAAATGTAACCCAAAGATTGATTGATTGATTGTAGGGTTTAACGCACCGACGCAACGCAGGCGATGAGGCGCACCGTAGTGGAGGGCTTCAGATTAATTTTGACCACCTGGGGATCTTTAACGTGCGCCGAAATGTCGTACGCACGGGGGTTTTTGCTTTTCGCCTCCATCAGAAAAGCGGCCTCCGCGGCTGGGAATCGAACCCGCGTCCCCGCGCTCAGCAGCGCAACGCCTTAGCTACTGAGTCACCGCGGCGGGTTGTGCAACCCACGGAGCCCGAGCGCCACAGGATGCGCTTTTCTACTGATTTAGTTGCCGTTGTGCCTTGGTGTGTTATACCATTCTCTTACTGCATTGTCTGGCGTGCGTTCTCAAGGGGTGCGGCACAATGAGCTGATCGAAAAGAAAGAGATCACCGTGATGCCGCCCAATAAAAATAGTCATCGCAGACTCGAGTGAGAATGGGAAGTGTGTAAAGAAAGTTTGACAATATTACGGAAATTCAGGCTATTTTAAGCGCCAAATCTGCATTTAAACTAGAACAAATTATTATTCTCGACAATAGATCGGGATGTCAAAAATTTGGTTTGTAGCTTTCTTATTACTGGACTTAAAAATTACTTCCACGCGTTTTAAAAAGTAATTTATGTAGATGTTTTTTTTTTCTTCTAATTCCCACTCCAAACCAAATGCGTTTTCTTGAACGGTGGAGGCACAAGAAGGGCTTGATTTTGCGAAACAGAGCGCCTGGCCAGAAATTGAAAAAGATATGAGTAAACGCAATTCGTTGAGATGATTCTAGAATGAAAATTCAAAAACCTAAAATCTCGAAACCCCAAAATCAAAACAACCACCGCTCTAGGTAGAAGACAGAACTGAATAAGTTAACCTTGTGACTTGAAAGTTTCAATATGTTCGCGTAGCGAACGCAGGTAACAGCGAATCGTGAACGCGCAGATTGGTTTCTCACACCTGACCCGTAGCGCGATAGGGGCGGTAGCGGCGTTTCTATTCTCTTGAGGTGAAATCGCGCTCTTATCCTTTCGCAACGTACTCATATTCACCCTTGTCTTTTGTGTAGCTAATTTCAAAATGTGAAATAGACATTATGAGCGTGTGATTCTGATCGCTCGGCGGGTTCTCAAGAGCCCACGGTGCAGGCGAACGACGCTCTCGTATACGCGGCCGTGACATATGTGGGCCATCTTGACAGAGTGGTGCAGCCGCATGTAAGACCCGTTCATCTTTTCAGCTCTTTCCTTTTCTCGTTGTTTGATCCGGACAACGAATGTTGAAACTAAGAAGCCCACATTTAGGTTGGTACTATCGTGTGCGGTCGCATCGGTGGCGTTTTATTCTTCATTCAGTACTTAACAATCTTCCGGAAGCATTCTATTATCGCGTTGGCTAAAATATATATAAAAAAAGACAAATTTAGCAGCGTGAGTTCAGTGAAAGCTGTCGACACACACCCCTTCAGGGAATACTAATGCAGTGGTTGCGCTGTGTGTACGTTTTATCATTTACGCTGGGGTGGCGTGCCCTCGAAATTACTCGGCACCGCTTCGCGAATGACAGAACGCCGCATTCTGTAATACACAGTCATTTGGCCACGGCACTTGTGGTTTCGCCGTGGTATCTACGGGCGCTTTCTGCTTGTTTCCACCTCATCCACGTTAAAGATCCCCAGGTGGCCATAATTAATCCGGAGCCCTTCACTATAGCGCTCCTCATCGCCTGTGTAGTGTCGGTACATTAAACCTCACAATCAATAAGTTTCTCCCTGTCTTCGGCCACAGCACCCACTAGTTCCGTACTCTTATTCTGACTCACTGCTATGATGACGTCATAGGGCAATGTATTGAAACGGATTATTGAAAGCTGCTTTAGTTTTGACTAATCTACGGACTGGCCGCCACTCGATGCATGACCGCCGGCGTGGCCGTATCGATGGGGCCTTCGTATTCAATTAGTCGCCGGTTATTGTTAGGCACTCGGTTGCTTCCTTTGACTCGCGCCGCTCTTGTGAGCGGGGGTTGCGTGAAGAACATGACTAACACTTTGAAGAACGTTCCAAGTTAGCGATAAAGAAGCCGTCTCGACTTGTGGCGTGCTGGGAGGTGCCCCTGTATTTTACCGCTCTCTAAATTGGTTCGCGTCTTCTCCATCTCGTCGTACCCCGTAATTAGAGGCTGGTGGTCGTTTGGCTCCTCCAGGTTGATGCGTCGTTCTAAATACATGGCCGGAAGTACAACGAAAGTCGAACTGCAATAATCGTAACGGCGGTCATCCCAACCCCCCGGGGGCAGTCATCGAGCAACGTAAGAAACAGGCGGCAAATCAGGCAGGTCACCCGGTGCAAGCACGCGTATACGATACGCCGCGTATAAAGCTCAAAGAAGACCACAAGCCGATGTGCAAAGCATAGCCGTGCTTTATACCTAAAGATTTCGGAAGTGTTTCCATGGTCTCCCGTCGGACACATCGGTCACGAAGAAAAGCCCGAGTTTCCCATCGCAACCGTATAAGCGTCACAAAAAAAATAAAAAAAGAGAAAAAAAAAGTGGTGGAGGGAGGGGGTTGTAGATCAATGCAGTAGAATCAAAAGCGGTGCCCAAACGTCATCAGCTCCGGTAACACGACTTCTGTTTGCGTCACTTCCGGTGATATCCCTTCCGGTGGCGTCCCGGCCATATGGGATGTTGTTGTTTTTTCCCGTATGCATATGAGGCCACCCTTCTCGCTTACAGCGAAAATTTTTCCTCAATATGGGCTATTACGCAACATTAGTGGGTCATGTGACGGACAGACAGATCCGTGTCGGTTACAGACGCGCGGATATTAATTACGTCATTATTTGCATCAGAGTACCATTCTTGACTGATTTAGTTAGCTTTGGCGATAAAGTTGGCTTTTCCGCAATAATGTAAAGTTAGCTTTCTCGCAGTGCTTTTTTCACACCCCTCACTCTCGCTGCGAGATCCAACTCAGGTTCCTATATCCAGCGTATACTTTCTTTTCAAACGTATGATTGCAACCGAGTGGCCGCTTTCAGCACTCGTTCTTGTACGCCTTCTAAGCAATGATATTTAGAGAGAGAGAGAGCGAGAGAACGGAAAAGGAAAGGTCAGAAATATCCCTTTCGTGAGGAAAAATCATGCAACCCTCCATCTAACGACGACGATGGCTGAACGCGAAGCTTTCTTGTGAGGTATTCCTTGGTTGTCGCCTGAGTTTGGAGGCTCGCAGACGGCTTGGACTCTGACTCGTTGAGCTTTGACTCATACTCGCACGCAGTTTAGACCCTTGATCGCAGCGGCTATGACTTTTACCTTTCATTATCTGATTTCTCACGAAGAAAGCCTCGCGGTCAACCATCGCTGTCGTTAGATAGCGGGGTGAATGAATTTTCTAATTTTTTTCACGAGGTCGCGGGTTCGATTCCCGGCCGCGGCGGCCGCTTTTCTGATGAAGGCGAAAAGCAAAAACGCCCGTGTGTACGAGATTTTGGCGCACGATAAAGATCCCCAGGTGGTCAAAATTAATCCGGAGCCCTCCACTACGGCGCGCCTCATCGCCTGCGTTGCGTCGGCGCGTTAAACACAAAAGAAGAAGAAATTTTCCAATTTTGCACGTCCGTGCACCCATCTCCAAATCCAAACTGCTTCGACAGTATGGGGATGGAGCAACGGAACGGAATAGACGTCGGCTTCATTACGTGGGGGACCCAGGCTCGATTCCGATAACGGGTGGCGTTTTCTCTTTTTCCACTTCACCCACGATTATCAGTATCATCAAAGAAAGTTGGCTTTCCTGCATTGCGTTTCCGGCGCGACATACGCCATCAGTGAGCCAAAAAGCTACGCTTTTATAAACAATACCGCCGAGAAGATTAAATTTAGCGTCTTATCTCCTCAATGCACATGTAAACATTAAGGGCTGGGCGACTGACCGATTAACCTTGCGACTAATGCTTTAATTGCGATTAATTTTTAACGGGTTAATCGGTTGCCGTCATGTGAGCAAAAGGAAACAAGAGCTACATGTTGAAATTGTGCGCAAGCGTGTTGAGGATCATGTTCATACTGAAATAACCAGCTTACGTCACAACAGAAAACAATGTATATACACCCAGAGATGATAGTGACTAAAACCGCAAGCTGATAGCCAGGAGAGACGGGAAAATGGCTGTTTTTAATAAAATTATACGCCGCACAAGAAACCACGAGCGATAACTCACACTGTTTTCTCGTTCTATAAACCAACTCTGGCGTAAATAAATTACGATTAATTGACACTTTGCAATGACGGCGAGAGTCGATGTCCCTGATGCGAGTGATGAACGCGGTAATAAGCGACCCACCCTCAGCAGCGCCATAATGATGATTTGCTTGCTTTATCTGGAATGTCTTACGAGGCCGAGGAGCATATTGATATTATTTTGATTATTATATTGCTATGACTGTCATTAAAATATTATTTTTTGTATTTTTCGGATAACCAATGCAACCGATTATTCGATCAATTAACCAATTAAAGTCTGTCGATTAATCGGGTTATTTTTTAACCGACGCCCAGCCCTAGCAAACATAGGGCATCAAGATGAGTTCTCCCAATGACCTGACTAAATATTCTCCGCGGAATCTGGCCGTGCACGTGGGACTTATAGGCATAGCCATTAAAAATTCAAGCACTGAGAGCAAGCCAGCTATTCCTCGGTTATTGGCGCTAACCCTTGATGCCTCATTTAAAAAAAATGCAGAAACGAAGTTTGACACTGTGCTTTTCCATACTGACCCTCAATTCCGGCACTCTAATATATTCTGGATTGGATTGGATTGTGTAAAAACCTATGTCGGCCAGACGGGTAGATGCCTTAACGCAGGCTGAGGGAGCATAAAAACCTCGTAGGAAAGACGGCTGTTTCGGGCCACCTAGCTGCGCACTGCAAATATTGTGCCTGCGTGCCGCTGTTCGGGGGGTGCTCAGTGATTGTAAAAGGAAAGGACAGGCATATGCGAGAGGTTATCGAGGCACTCGAGATTGAACGTCTTGATGAAAACTGCGTCAGCAGGCCATCTGTTGCACTCTCAGAAAAAAGCAAAACAGTATCTGGAGCAACGAGCGTAGAAGGCGGGGCGCGAGATAAGTGTTTGTCATATTTTTTTGGGCCTTGTTATTGGATGTGTCTTGGTTTATACGTCTTTCATGGCGAAATAAAAAATCAGTTGTAGTTCAGCGCTCGTCTTGTCATCTCTTCCTTGTGTTTCGTCGTCTTTGTGCGCTGTTAACCCGTTATGACACTAATATATGTTGCATGCGCGTGGTTTGCGTGCTTTGGCGTGTGTGCATGTTCTTGTATGGAGAGAGAAAGAGGGACAGATATAACAGAAACTGAAGTGGTCAGCCGCGCTAGCGGCTGGGATTTCTCTGCTTAAGATGGAAGCGCTATAGACTTGTGGGCTAAGTTACGCTCCCTCTGTCTCGATTGTATCACGTAAATAAGCTTGAATTGGTAATCCCGGTCATCATACGTGGTTTTTCCAAAAGCCCGCTAAATACCAATGAGCAGGAGACACAATTTGGAATGCACTGCTTGCTCGGTTCTGAATCGCCGTCGTCAAGAGCGTCTTCGTTTTCTCGGCGACCCTCGCCGGCGCCTATCATTGGGCCTGGGGGGGCGGGGTTCCATTTCGCGCAACCTTCGAGCGCCAGAGATGCGTTAGCCAGGACCCCTTACATGTCTGGACCATTTCTTCGTTGACTTTCGCCGTTGTCGGAGCGCCGCTTTTGTATTTCACAAAGATGCATATATATATATATATATATATATATATATATATATATATATATATATATATATATATATATATATATATATATATATGAACACAATTTTCACTTTTCTCGCCTGGCAAAAAATGTAACGCATTTTTAAGGCCGTTACAACAACAACAAAAAAAAACTTTTTCTGGAATTTCTTATCTGCATTTTGTCCCCTGGACCCTCCATTTCTAGCTGAAAAACATTGTTTGCATTCGTGTCGCGTGAGATATCATGGTACTGACGCAATGCATGACTTCTCTAACCGCATCTAATTTTCCGCGATAACGCCATGCCAGCTTGTATCTGATAACTCCACTCGCAGATCTATAACACCAGGGGTTGGCTGGGCCTGTTGATTCGTATAAGGAAGAACTGAACATCTCATAAACAGGTCGACGCAAGGCTGAAGGAAGCGGTGGACACACCGTGGAAATACGGGCGGTATGTGCATCCGCATAGTTTGCTGAGAGGACCAACCAAGGGCTTACTCAGAGCAGCCACAACTTTTTTTTTCCCCCTTTACGAGACAACTGTTTAGACCACTCGCTTCAGTTGTAGGTGATTCACCTCTGCCAATTGTTCGTCTCTCATCGTGTGCGATGCGTTCCCCTCGCTTATAACATGTATTTCGCCGCTCGAAACGATTGCTGTTATTACGGACACGTGCACCGTTCATTAGAACGGCGACGCCGCCAGAAGTAGGCTGTTCTCTTTCAACGCACGAACCAAAGTCGTGTTTGCCGAGCGCACCGAGTCCGAGTTCCCGGATGCGCACACGGGGCCGTGAGCGCTGGTCGTCCTGGGCGTTCCGAGCTCCACAGGGTAAACTAATGCACGAACAGCAGCGCAGCGCAAACACGCCAACCATCGATTTCAAGGTAAAAACGCTCTTGTTTTGCTGGCGCGCGATCCCGAGGTCGACGTGGCATGGTGACTATACGTTTCGTGTCTTGTGTACCTCGACACGGCGCCACCGTCTCCTTTTAAGGTTATGGGGAATATTTTGTTTAGAGTGTTTATTTCGGCGCATGCCATTCTTTTCTGCGCGCGTCCTTCTGGGGGCGTAGTCTGCCGTCATTACGAGCTGGTGCGGTTGCGGTTGCATAAGCACGCGTCGCCTTTGTTTGAGCAAGCGACGCCGCGAAGGCAGAGTTGTCGCAATCGTGAAAACCAGTCGTGCCGCCGACGACTTGAAGCTGAGGACGGCTGACGTCGCCGCCGCCGCCGTGGAAGAGTGCGCAGTCATAGCTGGAGTAGACGCTGCCCTCCATTCACACGAGCTTATAGTATTCAGTATCCGTGGAAAACCTTGGCCGAAACAAAGGCTTGATCCTAACAAAAGTCGGGACAATCGCGGCGCCGGCCGCTTAAAAAAGGCTACTTTTGAACGAAGGCATGGAGCGTGTAAACACGTCGCCACCGACCGCTGCAGGGTTCCCATTGTGGTGTGAGCGACGAGAAACACGGACGGCGAACACAAAATAGGCAGGACAGGCGCGGACTTCCAACTGTCGGAAGTTAGCGCCTGTCCTGTCTATTTTCTCATCACCGTTCGTGTTTTTTGTTGCGCATAATGCCACGCACAGAAGGAAATTTTACTAAGTTGCGGTTAGGCCCCTTCCCCCTGCATTCCCCTCCCTTTTTCTTCTTGCGGTGTACAACAAACAACGCCCAACAACACCAACGTTTCTAGGATATATAAAAAAATGCATGGTTTATACCGTGTCAGCCGAATTCTTCGTCATTGTCTTGGACGTGGCAAGAGGGCACGGTGGCTAAAGCCGAATATAGCCTTCGTTGAATTTAGTTTCATGGATTGACCTAATTTTGTAAGTTAGACAGCGAAAGTTATTGATTTGCACTTTACATAATTCTTGTTTTTTTTTTTCGCCTACCTATTATCAGGTCGAAATTTAGCGGTCCGTATACAAAAGCCAAATGACGAAGTTCCACTGTAACAGAAATGCCTCGAATGTACTAAGCAGGATGGGGCTGGCAAAACAGGAATACATAAGTGGGACTTGGCAGCGTTCTTTTAATCTAAAATAGATGCGCGCTTGATATTTACGATATCACGTCAAAAATACGCGTTGAAAATAATATCCTGAAACAAAAATACAAATAGAGCTCGCGTCCGAGCCTAGACCTTGTGGTGGCATTTCAAATCCTACAATGGCAAAAGGTTCCAATACGTGGCGCGCGAGCAGCGGAACGCGGGAAAATTGAATTGACTTAAGCGAACCTCCACCGTTGTTTGCCGTGGAAGGAGTGAGACGGAAGGTGATGAACGTGAGAGGTGGGCGTGGAGAGAAGACAAGCATTTAGGTGGCGGGGAGGTAGGGGGGAGAAATATATGGTCTTTCGACGACATTTGTGGCAAAGTGAACAGATACTCGGCTACGGCCACTTCTACCTCTTCGAAGTCAGGTAGTTGCTGTCAGTTACCCAACAAAACAATTAACATGATCGAGTTTCTAAACTGAATCCAGCACTGTAAAAACGCACTAGCTGGCCAAACGCGCTGTGATGCACAGAGCGGGAAAATTACATTAAGAAGTTACGGTCGCCTTCTCGAAACAATTGCTAGTCACTGTCGACGAAGGCGGCTTACATTACACTACCATATTCTTTTGACCCACGCCGTAACCTTGTTTACAAGGCTGCTTATAAATTTTGCCTCCATATAAGCTTGAATACGGCCGTTGAATGGCCAACTCCTAATTCCTAGCCCAAAAATACAGCTTCCGGATACCGCTGACGAGCCCAACTGTATACGATGGTGTAGGTTTAATCTTTGTGTAAGCACGGTGGCGGGCACTGGTTGCGATCGGTAGAACAGCTCCCACTACATCGGGCAAGAAAGGACTTGTATACCAGTGCTTGTGCAGCTTCCGAAAAAAAAAAAAGCTGGAGAAATAGATACAGAACACAGTCAGACTAAGAATAAACAGGGCTATAGTTTTGACGGGACTTATTTTTTTCCCAGAATAAGCAGAGTTATAACAGAGCGCCAGGCCTGTCTATGTGTTGTATCTATTCTTTGTGCTTTTTTTAGCAAATCGTTAGAGTTTGTTCTCTGCAGTTAAAAATACCGAGAAAATGCTCAGCGCACGTCAGCGCGCGCACGAGATCACGTGCCTCGCGGTGACCGGGAGTTAAAAAACCAAGCCCGCGGCCGTTTAAAAACCAAAAAAATGCCAAGCGATTGCGAGTGCGTGTTTTGCGGCGACCACCCAGCGTCCGCGGCACACGTTTGTCAAGCCATATACCCACTTAGGAAGATTGGCCGAGATAAAAAAACACTACTCCAGCGTTCGCCGTAATCGTGGCAACAGTTGCCCGGAACGAGAAAGACACGTCATAGCGTACGGCCCTCCAAGGTGATGTCCAATGATTATCACTTTCAAAAAAATGAAGGAAGCTCAGTTACAGCAACCATGATGGAGTAAAGGTTGTTAGGGCAGCGAAGAAGAAGCAAATCGGCTGTAATCGTGGACTTAAATCGTGGTGATGGTCGTGAAGGTTGCGTATACTTTCCAGTCTTATGCGTTAGTGTGAGCTTCCTTTATTTTTTTACCAAATTGCGAACCAACTCCCCTAACTTTATTAACTTTGTCCATCCGTTGTGGTGTCACGGCAGTAGAGGGAACTCATCCTCGCTTTGCTGTGGTGTGGGATTATGCACTAGAATCTGGACACACGGGAGTTCTCATTTTTCACAGCCATCGATGAACAGGCCGCCGCGGCCGTGGTCGAACACGCGTTGTCGAGCGCGACGCTCAGCCACCGTGGCGGTGCCTGCTGCCATGAGAGGACAAGCGCACCGCCAGTCCAGGGGTGCACATGCAACCCAGTCCGTTGGACCTTCGGAGACGGGCGCACTCGCAAGCTCCTCCGGCGGAGGGGCGTCTCCGTAGCCGCGAAGATCCGCCTGCGCACAGCCGCCAAACTCGTTCTTGGAAAAAGATGACGCCGCTGCGGCGGCGGAGAGTTCTTGCCTCCTTTTATTTTCTTTTCACTCTGCGATAAAGAGCACTAACCCTTGCCGAAATGGTGCAACTGTACCGGTTGCAACAAGAAAAAAAAATTAAAAAAACACGCAGTATTCGAAGAAACTAGGGTTGAATTGTAATTATTATTGCGCTATGTAGGCCTGCATGAAAGATTGTGAGTAATAAGTGGGTAGTTTACGGCGTGCATGAAATAGCTTACATTCGTTTGCTGATTAGCCCCCAAAAGCAGCAGAGGGCTCCGTTCTGTAAAGGCAACGTGACATCAGTATACGTAATACGTCACTGCCTAAACCTGTCAAGTCGAATGTAATCGTTCGACAGGAAAGGCAAACAAACAGTAGACTATTGTGCGATACGTTTTCCGAATCTATGTTCTGGAAAACGTAACGACTGATGACCTCAGCTTCCGACAGGGTTACTGATGATACAAAGGCAACTATGGCTCAAAATTACGATTGAAGTTTACCCAATGCACTCCATTGAGAAACCCATGGCATGCCGCTAAAAAAACAAGGCCGGCGAATGACGTTAACACGGCGCATAGCATTTCACCCGAAAATGTGACCTGCTCTGTGGCACTGCTCACTGCAGAACGTTGTGTTTGCATTGCTTGAGGCCACAGCACCAACACACTTTTGATTCAAGTCACAATGAATCCGTCAGTCGAGTGAATTGAGGTGAAACTAACCCTCAGGATTGACTCAGAGTGTAGCATATACCAGTGCAAAAACGTATCGAAGATGAACGAATACACGGGGGTCTACTTTAGTTGTGTTTTGGTTGGTCGAATTCTTCGTTGACAAATACGTATTTAACATTATTAGAGGTTGGACCTTGATCGATTAACTTTCCGACTAATCGAATAATAATTCAGTCTTAACAGGATAATCGGCTGACGTCGTGTGAGTGACATGAATAATGAGTGTCATGTTAAAATTCTGCGCAAGTATGTCGAGGCTTATACTCGTGTTCGAATCACAAGCCTTACGTCGCAGCAGAAACGATGCAAGTATGCTCAGATGTTATAGTGATGACAACCGCGAGGTGATAGCCAACGTAGACCGGAAAACGGCTATTCCTAATACAATGTGAACGATAAAAAAAAAAAAAAACTGCGAGCTGGCACTCATATCGCATTATCCTTGCATGGAGTGGATCTTGCGTAAGTAAACCGTGATGCGTCGGTGCCTCCTGCCATTACACCGAGTGCCGATAACCCCAATTCAATAAATAGTGCGAATTACGAACGTGGGATAAGCCTCCGGGCCCATAAGCGTTAAGACGATGATCTGCTTACCTCACGTGGATTGTTTGAGAACAAGCCTAGAAGCATATTGATATTAGTTTATTCTAATATTATTACTCACTTTATTAAAATGTCTTCCACTTTCCTTCACAAACCTACGCAAAGGATTAACCTATCGATTAACCGATTAAAGCCTGCCGATTAATCGGATTAAACTTTTGAGCCGACGCCCAGCCCTAAACTTACCCCTTCTTCACCAACGCTTTTCCCACGGAGTTCCACAGCCGCAATAACACTGCGTATTGGCCGATACGTCTTGAGCACGGCATTTCGACGAGCATCACCACCATTATCATCACATAATTGCAAGTAACCGTGATGTTAACTTAAGGCTGCTTTTTCTTGTTAACAAACGTAAACTTCATGTTGAGGTGTTAATAGGTCCGTGTATAGCATTCATTGTAGATAGCGCAACCTTACTATAGTATTTCAGATTTATGGTCATATTTCGTAATTTTATGAACCGGAGCTTTTTCGTGTGCCGCCGCGAAGTCGAAATTCAGAAGCTTGTAATGGAGGATTACTTACAGTCGCCGCAATATCAACTGGAATCGTAATCGTGCTACTGTATATACAACAAACCGAAAAGATTTACTGGCGCACGCGAAGCACTTTACAGCCTACGGTGCAACGACAGCGTGGGCGCTCGACGAGCCCCGACAATGGCGGCCAACGTATATACGCCGCGCATATACGAGCGGCACACTTTCGAGACGCTTCTGTAAAGTGGTTGGCCTTAACACGCCGGACCCGCCCTCGCTGCAACTTTTCCGCGTAAACTGTCCGCCTGAGGAAACTGCACCATCTGTCGAAATCACGTTCCTCGTTGATGAAAGAGAGAGAACCTCGGGTGATGGAATGATTTTTGTTTTTTTTTACCCCTGGAAGCCATGGGCTGAATGTCGAGAAAATTATGTCAGTGCATCATTCGGGTAAACACACCAAGTGGAAATCTTAGCGTACTCGAGGCATATACAGCTCCCCTGCCAAGTATTCATGCAAACACACACAGACACCAAAATGTTAGTAAGCTTTTGTGAGTATGTATGTAGTATGTGCAAGCCGAACTGGCTAACATATGCCTGCATGCATGCATGCATTAACGTATGTTGTGTGTATGGATGGATGCATCCATTAACGTATGTACGTGTGCATGCAGGCATGCACGCATGCATGCGTATGTATTAGGGGTGGGCGATTGATCGATTAACTTTCCGATTAATCGATTAATGCTTTAGTCTCGATTAATTTTTTAATCGTTTAATCGGTTGAAGTCACGTGATCGAAATGAAACAAGGGTGTCATGGTAAATTGTGCGCAAGCACGTTGAGATTCATTTTCGCGCTCTAATAACCTGCCTTACTTCATGGCAAAAAACGATGCAAGCATGCTCAGAGATAATAGTAAATAAAACCGCAAGCTCATATTGAAGACAGACGGGAAGATGGACACTCTGAATACAAATAAACACTGTACAAAAAACGGCGAGCGGGCATTCCCACCCCAGGCGGCACAGAAAGTGTGCCCCAAGACCGGCCCGTCTATGGCCGCTTTCTGGCATGTCCGGCCAGCATCCAGGTTCTGGCAGCCACTGATCATGCGTTGAACGGCCAACACTCGGCAACCAGCGCTTCGGCATTTTTCCGTCCGCCCGTGTCCGGACGTACAACGGCAGCTAACCGGCTGCCAGATATTGAGTTCTCTTACGGCTGCCGATGTTGAGAAAGAGAACGGCCGAAGTACGGCCTTAGGGCATCCGTTTTTTCTTCGGGAAGCGGTAATCGGCCGAAGCACGGCAAGCGACCGGCCACAGAATATGCGTATTCTTGCGGCAGTTGGTGTTCGAAAGGAGACCGGCCGGAGCGCGGCTGCCGTGCATTCGTTGTTTCAACGGCGAACCGCGCGTCCGGCGGACGTACGGCCCCAGAATATACGTTTTTCATTCGGTTAGCTGTCCTCGGCCGAATTACGGCAAGCGAATGGCCACAGAATATTTGGCAACCGGTGTTCAAGAGGAGACCGGCCTACGTAAGGTATCTGGTTATACGTCATTTTTTCGGCAAACGGCATACAGCCGAACAACGGCTCGCGCCTGGGCGCCGAGAATTCATGCACAGACGTGTTTGGAAGGAGACCGACCGGTCTTTTTCTGGGGGGAGAAAAAGCCGTTAGGGAGCCGAACGACGGGGACGCGTTTTTCATCGGCTCCGTGTTTCTACGTTTTAAATGAACGAACATCGTTTGTCAAACAGTAATGAGTGTTCTCGGTGAACGGGCAAGGTGCAAGGACTCACTGGACATTAGCAGGGAACCTTTTAGGCCATCGAAATGTCATTTATTGCCACAAGAAGACTGTGCCACACCGACGGGTGAGCTAAGCCTCGCCAGTCATCGCCGCTACCACGCCTCGGCCGCCGGCTTCGTCGACGCATTAGCTCTAGGCTATTCGCCCGCTCAAGAAATGGAGAGCATTGGAGACATCGACCCGCCAGAGATGTCCGATCCGAGATGGAGATGGTTCACCAAAATAACTGGCCTTCAAGAGCGTCGAGCAAGCGGCCACCACGCAGGAGCTAAACCGCCACCATGTCAAGGACTCCCCACCAAAGAAAGGCAAGTGCGAGCAAAAGCGCAAGTTATTCTGCTTACAATTAAACTGCGACAAGCAATGTTGCACTATGTTGTTGGTGATAAACGTAGAAGAGACTCGCTCGTGCATTGGTAGCATCAACTTCATGCCCTGCACTATGTTACTTCAGGGGATTTTACGACTGCCTATTTAGAAAAAAAATTATTTTAAATTTGCGATAACAACAGAGCCTTGTCACTGACGAAGCCTAGCTGTTAATTTAGTTCCGATGTTTGAAGGTGAGCTCAGCTACTCTTGGGATATGACTCATTTGGGTAAACATAATCGCCAGCATCCTAGCAAACACGGATTTTGTCAGGATTTTCTTGCTCAACGCAGATTGTTGAGTTCACGCACGATTTGGCTCTTCCAATAGATAAGCTTAAAGTGGTTGACTGTATATTCTTGGACTGCAAAAAAGCAAATGATGGTGTTGCACATCACCTTCTGCGTAGTTCATTTCATCCTATGAACTGAATGAATCGATTTTTGCATTGTTATTACTATTGGCCCTATAGCTTTGTTCAAAAGTACTGTGTAGTTAACCGGACTATAGCGAATGAACGTGATTCCGTATACCTGCAGCTTTATTCGAATTTAATAACATCCTGGTGTGCTGATTCAGAAAAGTTTTTGGATGTTAAGCAGTGTGTTAACGGCACCTTTACAAGAAAACCTTCATTCCAATTGGATACGTATACCGTAAATTATGCTGCTGTGACAACGGCCGAGGAATATAAATACCTAGGAGTTTATTTAGGGAGTGGTTAGAGGTCAAATAGGCAGGTTCACACCATAAAAGTTACGGCTGCATATGTTTTTGGCTTTCTGAGACGAAATTTCAGTGAACCTCCATCTAACTGAAAAGAACAACCGTATTTCACTCATGTGCGCTCAATCTTAGAGTACGCATGTGTTTTCGTGGATCCATACACCAAAAGCTCGTTGATACGCTCGAAAACATTCAGAATATGTCAGTGCGATTCGTATTAGGTAATTGGCACGCTCAACTTAGCATGAGAGAAAGTAAAAGTAAACTGAAATGGCAGGACGTGAAAGATCACAGACGAAACCACAGGTTGGACTTTTTTCGTAATACCTATCATTCGAAAACTGTTGTAGAAGGGGAGAAGTATGTCCAAGCGCCATTCTACATATCGCAAAGTGGGACCGCTAGCTTAAAGCAAATTATTAACTTTCCTTTAAAGGTGACGCCTTGCGCGATTCATTTTATTTTACATCAATACTGCAGTGTAATTATCTTCGACGTATGATTGCATTAACTGTTTATATTGACGATTTTCAGCGCGCTTTGTAAAATTATTTTGTTATTTTGTCTCATATTTAATGCTTAGTGTTATGTATCTCCCTTCTGTAATGCATGCAAAGGCAAGCATGCATCAAATAAATAAATAAAATAAATAAATAAATAAATAAAACAATGAATAAATAAATGAATAAAAATGAATAAATATACAAATAAATAAATAAATAAATAAATAAATAAATAAACTTCCAGAGGCGCAAGTTTGCCTCCGACGGGTTGAGAACCCTACGCATTCAACCTTGACCAATAAAATATTTATTGCCCTATTCGTTGCAGTATGGAAGGTTTCCTGTATGCATGCTACCATTGCTATGTTATTGGTTTGAAACAAATTATGTAACTCTAATTTTACGCCTTTCCTTGCGCGAACAGAAAGGGATACAACTGCAGCCACCTGAAGCAGGGCGTCATTCGCGACGCGTCTAGAATTTCTTGAACGTAGTATGACATTAGAAGAAAATTAAGCTCTTTTGGACTATTAAGTGGTGTGGACGTATACTCATGAAAACAAAATTAAAATAGATTGAAAATGAAAGTACCTGTTCGCTCCTTCTTATGATCAGCCCTGCGCAAGACCATCAGAAAAGTTGATCGAGTAGAAAATGTCTTTGCAAGAAAAATGGGCAAAAACTGGACATACTTTTTTGTGAAGGAGTTATATTAAATGCTGCTGAGTGTTTTGTTGAGAACCAAAACGCTTCGTAAAGGCATTCACGCCGGTTTTATATACATCAAAATTGGTCAAGCAACTGTTATAAAAATAGTTTATGTAGTCATAGCATGAAAGTGTTCCGGAATATTGCCCTAAAAGAAATTGGCTAAAAGCGGCGCAATTTATCTCTCTGAAATTCAACCCACTAAAGTATGCGCCCTCCGCCGCCCCCCCCCCCCCCCCCTCCTCTTTCCCCGTTTATTACAGGTAAGCCGCCCCACAGAGGATATCAGGACCTGGACAATACATCTATTCAAGCTCTACAAAGAACTGAATATTTTCTGTGTTCGGCAGTAAATGAGGCACAGCAACTAAAGGAACGACAATTTGTGAGCACTGTTTAATAAAAGAATTTTGCTGTCAACTGAGGCTGGTAATTAAGCAAGGCTGCGCTGAAAGCTTGACGGCTGGTGGCTGCGCGCGAGCTCAATTTGATGTGGCTGCATTGGACCCAAAATTCTGGGTTTGTGCTGATTCTGCACTGCGCGAATGAGTCATCTGCTTGCGCGACATGCAGTGACCGGCCTCAGTACAGCTAACGTACTGTGGCTGAACTCCAATGCCCGTAGCACGGCCGTATTTCCGGTAGCTGTAGTCCGGCTGGAGTCCGACGACCGCATCTCGGCTGTCCTCCGGCGGACGTACTTCGGCCGTACACGGGTGTCTTTAGAATGGCCGGAGCCCTACGGCTGGAATCTGGCCGTATGACCGTAAGCCGGTCGACTGGCCGACGGACACTGGCCGTTGAACAGCCATGGGAGTACGGCCGTATACGGCCAAAAGGCCCACATTTGGACATGGGCCGAACATGGCTGCCGGAAAACGGCCGGACAGAAAATCACCGGCCAAAGTACACCGGCCTGTTTTAGGCCGAACAGTCCTGTGCTGCCTGGGACCGTTTCCCCCTTATATGAACCAACAATGGCGTAAGTAAGCCACGAATAATCGAAGTCGCCTGCAGTTAGGAAGCGTACCAACGTTCCTGATTCTAGAAATAGTGCGAGTGACGAATGCGGTGATAAGCGTCCCGCCCGCATCAGCGCCAAGATGAGGATCTGCTGAGCTCATCTGTGATGTCTGATTTGCTAGCCTGGCTTGGCCCTGTTGTTATTCTCTCTTTCTGCTCTATCCTTTCATAACCCCACTACTCCCCTTCCCCCACGCCGGGCTGTATGCAGGTGAGCTCCTATACCGAGCTCAATAATATCCATACTGCACTTCCTTTCCCTTTCTCTTCCCTCAAACCACTACAAAAAGCTACGAACAGGCCTAGGAGCATAGTGACAATATTTATCATTATATTTTTGTAATTATTATAAAATATTATTTGTATCATTTTCTTCGTCAACTAACGCAACCGATCAACCGATTAATTAACCGATTAAAGCCTTCAATTAATCGGATTAAAATGTTTAATCGACGCCCAGCCCTAGTGTGTATGTATGTATGCATGCATGCATACATGTATGTATGCATGTACGCTTTCACGTACGCATCCATGTACGTACATACGTATGTATGTGTGTGTGTATGTATGTATGTATGTATGTATGTATGTATGTATGTATGTATGTATGTATGTATGTATGTACGTACGTATGTATGCATGTATGCATGTATGCATGTATGTATGTATGCATGCATGCATGCATGTATGTATGTATGTATGTATGCATGTATGTATATGCATGTATGCATGCATGTATGTAGGTATCTGTGTGGCGAGAGAGAGAGAGAGAGAGAGAGAGAGAGAGAGAGAGAGAGAGAGAGAGAGAGAGAGAGTGTCAGCTAATTGTGCGGCTGTAGCCCTCGCCGATCGCGAATAAGTGTCAGCAGCCTGTGTGGCCCGTCCCCGTGTTGCACCCCGCGTAACCCGCGGAGTCCCTGCTTACGGAAGAGGCCTCAGCATTCAGCGGGGCCGCCAAGATTGAAGTGGCGGCGCGGCGAAGATTAATGAACGCGCGGGACAGCCGTCCTCAAACACGCGTGTCCCTTCTATCTCGTCATAGTGCATTAATCAGCCCCCCGCTCCGCGCTTCTCCGGGAGGCACCTGATGCTGAGCCCCCTCTCCTTCGTCCGCCGCTCCCGCCGGGACGTGCTAGATACTCGTCGTATACCCCTGACCCTCACAGACTACACTTTCAGCCTGCTGCCCAATAACTGGGGCCTGAAAGTAAATCGAACAGAATTAATCTAAAATGCTCGATTTTTTTTTTATGCAGCGAACTCCGGTGTACTGTACCGTTAACCACCCAAATCGACATCTCGTTATTTACAAAGCGTGCTGACATCATCGCATAGGCCATGGTTTTTGGTCTCAAGAAGGACGTCGTGAGCATTTGGCGTTATCTCTACCCTCCCTTGAGATTGTTTTAAGCGTCTTTTTTTTTTTACTCTGGGTGTTCTTAATGACTGCATGGGTACGTATACTGTATAAGCTTGATAAGGCGCATTGGATGCACGCCTTTTGTTTATAACGTGTAGGATGTGCCCCGCCTTGCATTGTTATCAGTGTCTGAAGTCAGATCACGATAATTGTGAGGTACGCGATTTCAGTAATGACATCTTACCACAGGCTCTGAAAGAAAGTTGCACGCACACACGCACGCATGCACGCACATTATCTCAATGGATGATAGCTTGTATGCTTTTCCGCTGCTGCCGTCACTTCCTTGTATTGCGTTTTGCCTAGCAGTAAAGTTACAAAACAACTTCCCCTGTTGAAAACCAACCTCTCCGAGTCCCCCTAGTTTTTAGGTGTGATGCTTAAAAAACGGATACAACATGCGCGCAACACATCTATTTTATTTCAAGTCTAGAAAATAGACACGCTGTGTTTGAAAGGAGTGCAACACCAGCAATAATTGTGTTACCTGCTTCTCGCTCTGCACTACATGTCAACGCATAAATGTGGGCTAGTTGGTTCGAAGTGAGAAACATGGTTACTTAGCGCGGCAAATACGGTACAATAAAGAAAGACCACATGGGACTGGTGACCAGCGCTAGTCCTGAGTGGTTTTTTCTTATCGTCCCGTCTTTACCGCGCTAAACAACCATGTTTCTCGCTCTGTACACATCGTTTGGGGCTTCTAATGAGGCAGTCCCCTATTAAGGCATCATCACTGAACAGCGTCTCTTCATTTTCTCTTATTTCTGGTGCTTCCTCTCTGGTGATCTTTAGGCACCCTTCAACATCAATGCAGGGTTACTAGCAATGCGAAAGCACTTTTTACTGCGAGCAGGAAATTATAAAGTTCTTCACACATTCGTGTGCGCCTTCTCCCTCTGTGTGGTCTCAACTTTGTGCACTTTGCCTTAACCCCCAGTTCCACGTTCCTTTATTGCGTGTTGTCCTGACCGGTGGCGTGTTGTCGTGATTTTTACGGCTGAGCCGAAGGAAGGACGTGGGTGCCACCCCGGCTGCGGCGGCCTTTTTTCTGGCGAAGGCGAAACACGAAATGTCCGCGTGTCGATATTTCAGCGCACGTAAAAGATGCCAGGTTGCCTAAACTAATTTCTAGCCCTCCAATAGGGCGTGCCAGATAGTTTATGTATAGCTTTGGTGTGTAACCCTCCCCCCGCGCTGACCAGATAAAGTTCCCCATGACATGGGAATTTCGAAAAGCTTTGGAAAAACCCCAAAAGTTAATTATCCTTGCGAAAATTCACGCAGGAACTAGTTGTCATTACATAGACGTAATGGCAGCTAATACAACTCCCAAAGGTTAGACGCAGACGTTGCTAAGTTAGTGTGGGTCGTAATAGACCTATTGTCAAATTGACTTAGCGTTTTTTTTTCGTCAATGTACTCACCGGCTCCCCCTTTTTCTTCACAAAGGCTTGTCTTTTGGGTCCCGGAAACCGGTACAGGAAATAGAAAACAACATGAAAAATTTGCGTAACTTGAAACTGATAGGTTGTACTGCGTCTATTGGGTGGTCTTTATTCGATATCGAGTTATGGAGTTTAACGTGCCATAGCCACAACTGGGATATGAGGTGCGCCGGGCTCCTGATAAATTCTGACCTCCTGGGGTCCTTTAACGTGAGCCGAAATCTTGACACGCGGGCCTTTTCGCTTTTCGGCTCCACCTCAAAAGCGGCCACCACGGCGGGGATCGAAACCGCGTCCTTGGGCTCAGCAGCACCACGTCTTAGCCACTGAGCCACTGTGGCCGGTCCAGTGGATCTTCAAATTTTCTCTAGTTAGTTGCTAATTACGTCGTACACATTGATTTGTAAAAAAATAAAAACAGACACTCACTGCCTGTATCGAGCTATAATTCACAGCCCGGTCTAGAAAACCGACAGCTCTTCTATCCGCCATATAGCATACTGCAATCGTTTTTGCCTACTGCTTCAAGAAAAAAAATAATATTTCAAAACCCCATACAACTTCTTACGGCAGACACAGCTTCACCGTCCTGCCTACGACACGCCTTCAGCCCTATAACAGGTTTTGCTCGCAATGGAAGGGAGATGGAGAGAGAGAGCGAAAGGGGGCAGAGAAATGTATCCCAGTACATCAAGTTTCTCTCCTGCCATCCTTCTCCCCCGAGATGCTTTCTTTTTTCCATTCTACGTTGTTTTCAGCTCGCATCAAAGTGTTGCGCATTTCCACCGCGTCTTCGCTCGACCCTCCGGCGGATTCCGCGCGCGCCCCCGCCGTCGCTCTTTCCTCCGTCGAGTCCGCGACGCCCCCTTCTTCTCCCGTCGTGGTTCGCAGCGTTGTCCCGTGTCCTCGGATCATGCGCCAGCTTTCCTTGAGTCGGCTGGCTTTTCAGGGTGGAGGACTGAGCTCCTCTTTCATTGGAGCAGACGCGTCTCGGAACAGGAGGCTAGGAGAGTCGTCTGAGAGAAGGAGCCGCGGCGTGTAAGAGGATCGCTGCCGGTTGAACGTATAGACAGGAGCGGACGAAAGAGAGACGAAGAGGAGAAAAAAGCTAAGCAAAAGCGACGCGTACACGACCTCCGCACAAACCGCGGCACGTGAAAGCAAAGTTTTTTCTCCCGAAGCGAAGAACGTGGAAGAACGAGAGAGCGGGAGTGCAGACGGCCGTGAGCAGAAGTGTGTGACGTGAGGGTCTGCTTCTTTTCCGGTTAGTGCGTTGTCGTCTTGCCGTCCACTGCGGCGCAAAGGTCCGCTTTGCTGCGCACATATTACTTCGTCGATACCCAACGAAAGTCGTGAAGCCTGTAGCTGTGTACGTCACGTAACATTCTGTTTATAAAGGGAAAATTGCGCGTTATTCCTTCAGTTAGAAGTGTGCGCCCAAGTGCAACAAAGAAGTAGCGAGAAGATTTTTGTGCACTGCAGAAAGAAGCGAAGATTGCGGTTTGCGACAAGCAACGGGAACCAGACTTCGCGATATAAAGGGTTTAGATCAAATTCGCTCCTCGTATACGCTGAAGCTGTCGCTGTGGGGCTTTCGAAGCTTTCGCTGTGAAGCTTTCTTTAACGCTTCCCATTAGTCCGCTGTCTGAATTTTCGTGCTTGAAATTTGTACTGTGGATTACCAACTAGCTCGAACCCACACTTTGTTAAGTTATATCTTTATATCTTTATATCTTTCAAAAGCTACGGTTTGTATGAAACTTCCATATGAAACTGGTTTACAGTTCTCCTACGTCCGCATTTGGAGGACTCACACGAGCGAGTGGTGCTTATTTGATGAGGAATCGCTAGAGAACAGCGCAGCATAGACGTGAATGAAACAACTTCGGGCTTCATTGCGTCGCTGGCGAGTTCCCGCAAATACATGAAAACCGCACATGTAGCATTTACTTAGATAACGGAAGGCCCCCAGAAACAAGAGAGATACGGAGGCGGTCTTCGTTATCGCGGTTCACGTCCGCGAGGATCACGGTAGTTTCGTCTCGTCGCTCCAGATTCTCGCGGAAACATCTGCTGCCAGCCGCTGTGTCACACAGAGGCGGGGGCAGCAGCAGCAGCAGCAGCGTCGCGGACGTGCCAGTTATGAAGACCTATCGCGAAGGCATCTTCTTTTTTCCTTCTGCGTCCCCCTCGCCCTCGGAGCGTGGACGGGCGGGCGAGGGGACAGGCGATCCGGGATGGCGAGCCGTCGCCGGGAAGAGACGCTTTTCCACGAAGCCCCCGACACCCGATAGCGCTCGAGCAAGCCGACTCTCTGTAGACAAGTCTTTGGGACCTCGCGGAGGTCGGATTCGGTTGCGCCTAGCCTCTCTGCGCGTATCAAGTCGTCCGGGGTGCTCCCTCGGTTCCCAGAACCCTTAGCCCCGGTTCGCACCAAAGTCGGGCCGCATATATACCATGACCTCCACTGGACGAGGCGCATTCTCGGCCTCTCCTCGCTCGTTGTTTAACATATTCTGATGCGCAGCGACGTGGGAGGGTTCCCGCGTCCTCGTAGGTGTCGTGGCAGCTCGGGCTCAGATCGCGAGGCTGCTGGCGTCATTCTTATAACGCTCATATCTTCGAATGGTTTGAAATACGTCAAGCTTGTTCTGTTTGTTTTCATGTCTGTGCTTGCCTTAAGTTTGAATAAAATTAAAATATTAATATGTATATATACATATATATAGTAATCCATAACGAAGTCTGCGGGACGGCGAAAAATTTTGTTATAAGCGGTATTTTGATATAAGCTACTACTCGAGAAAACTGGCGTAGTTAAGCTTTATTTGCGCTACAACTGCGAGGAATCAAAGCACGATGTATTTAGTGAAGCAGAACATTATTCAGGTGCAAAAAACACAGTGGGCTTTGGCTGTTTCATGTTCTTGCCGGGCGCGAGCAACCCCGCTCCAATTTGACCAAGCAGTGACTGGCGTCCGAACGCCTCGCAGACTGCTGAGCGAGTGAGGAGAAGGCAGTGGCCACTTTCATAGGGGGGGTGGAGGCGTCACGGAACGCTACGAGAGTTTCGCGCTGGAAAGCGCCGCAAATTCCACAGCTGGAATCAGAGGTTGTGTTTGTTGAGCACAAAAAACGATCACCCGCCTATTGTGGGTACACAGCACAATCATTGAAACTGACCGGATTTGCACTAGAGACTTTACATGATTACTGGGCAATTTTTTTTTTCCCGAGGTGTGCAGTCGTGAAGTTTGCAAAACGAGTTTTCGGGCGCCCGGCTCTCGACGACACTTCTAATTCTACGCTTAGAGTGTCAGCGTTCGCGCACCGTCGCGTCCACATCATTGACCAAGGTCCAGGAACAAAATTCAATCACCCTAACACGCATTTCGACCGTTAGTCTTAAATGAGATGGCGCAAACCGCGTTACCGGCTCGAGAAAATCGCTGGAGAAACACCAGCTTGTCAACTCGCCACATTGACCGCCTGACTCGCCGCTGGGTCGCCGCCGCTCGGCAACGCCTCCGCTCACCACTTCGCTCTAAGCGGGTCCAGCTCTTCGTGCGCTTCGAGTAATGCGGCCTAAAGTGCATGCGTTTGGGTTGGGACCAGAAAAAATTTCGAATAAAGTGACATTTCGAATAAAGCGATTTCGTTATAACAAGGGATTACTGTATGTAGCGAATCAGAATGGGAAATGAGGGGCTCGTCGAAATGAGACAGAAATAAGGGTTGGCAGTCAAGAAAACCCCGGAAAGCAAAGGGGAGGATGTGGTAGGTAATTGAAAAAGGTAACGAATTTGGAAAGAAAGAAACTGGAGAAAAAATGCCCGTCGGGTGGGATACGAACCCCCGACCTCCAGAATACCGCTCTGGTGCGATGACCACTACGCTACCAGCGGGGATATTTTCCCCTCCACTTTCTGGGGTATTTATGTTGAGGTATTTTTGTTTCCTGTGCTTGGGGGTGGTAGCCAGCGCCACTCGGACTACTCGGGGTGAAGGGGACCTTCTTTTTAACCCTCGGGCCGTGATTCGGGTGTCTACGACATGTCGAGAGTGGTCGACCAGCGTTGAACCCTCTTAAGCTACCTTTGGCACCAAGACTGCCAGAACAGAGGCCCTCGCTAAGCATGTAGCGAATCAGAATAGGAAATGAGGGGCTCGTTGAAATAAGACAGAAATAAGAGTTGGCAGTCAAGAAAACCTCGGAAAGCAAAGGGGAGGATGTGGTAGGTCATTGAAACAGATAAAGAATTTGGAAGGAAGAAATAAAGTGTTGAAAAAATTCCCGCCGGGTGGGGAAAAAAAATGCCCGCCGGGTGGGACTTTTTCTCCACTTTCTTTCTTTCTTTCCAAATTCTTTATCTGTTTCAATGACCGACCACATCCTCCCCTTTGCTTTTTTGCTTTCCGAGGTTTTCTGGACTGCCAACCCGTTTTTCTGTGTTATATATATATATATATATATATATACATATATATATATATATATATATATATATATATATATATATATATATATATATATATATATATATATATATATATATATATATATATATATATATATATAGTCTAATCTCGTTATAGCGAAAATTGATATTGAGCATTACCGGATATAGCGAGCTAAATACGAAGTTTGTTTGGCCACGCTTCATATTAATGAGACTTATTATTCTTTTCGTAACAAAACCGAAACCTCGAAAGCCGCGCGATATTGGCTATAACAAAGAAATAATTGGTTTCCGCGAGGCCCAAGACTGGACAGCTAGCGTATTAAAAGCAAAACTACAAAAAAAAGTGTGACAAAACCACCATTTTTTTAGTAGCTTGAAAAACTGCTGAAGTAAAAAAGGCCCTTTATTGCGTGGACACTGTGAAATACTTCATTCGTTTCAGGTTGCGAAAACCCGCCAGGCGAAGGCCACATTCACCTTCGAGTAAATAACAACGCTGGCCCGTTTTGCCGAACGAACTTTGTTCTGTTGTAATTTTACGATCTCACGTTCCGGTCTGTTTAGTTTGAAATGCCACAAGGAGACACATAAGGATTACTTTCTTTATAGTGGGTTCGAAGCCTAGAACAATGCGTCTTTTATCTAGGATTGCGCGAGATAGATTGACGATTAGAGCCGAGTTTTACCTCTTCGGTTATAACGAATATCGGATATAACGAACTAATTTGCTTCCCCGATACTACTTCGATATAACGAGGTTTGACGGTATGTATGCATACATACATACATACACACACACGTACATACATACATACATACATACATACATACATACATACATACATACATACATACATACATACATACATACGAACACAGAATTTGTTTTTGTTTGCTTGGGAGTTCTCACCCGTTCATATAACCAAGTCGTGTCTGACATGTTCACCTTCAGGTGTATTTTGCTTTGGATTTCTTTTTTGCACTTTCGAGATAAAATTATCCCACGTGAAATGAGCTCCAATCCACTCTGGTATTGCACGGAGGTTAACTCAGAAGCGACAGTTGGCCTTGAGGTCCTGGAAAGAAATTTGAACCGGTGCAGCTGGAATCGTGTCTGTTCAATTTGCGTGTTACCGTACGGCACGCGGATTGTGAGATGACACTATGCAGTACCTGTTTGTTGTTTGTATTCAAGGAGCACAATTTCATTATTGTTAGCGCGTATACTATACGCGAGATCGTCAAGTATATCTTCTAACCCACAGCTCGGTGAATGCCCAACGTTTACTTTTTTGAAGGCTACATACGGGCATGTTGCCGATCGAAACCTCCACTGGAAGACAGTCCCGCTCGGTCTGCTTCACCACAACGCACGCGAACCGCCGATCGCCGAAACTGATGGGGCGAATTACGAGTAACCCGTGATCGGGTTAGTGTGTCCGAGCGTGTATCGGTAACGCTTTGCGGTCATGTAAGTCGAAGTAAGTATTAATTTCTGATTTCCTGTGTCAAATCAGACGCACAAAAGTGGCTTAGAATGGGGCTCTTCACGCTATTTGTGCTTTCATACAACTGTTATTGCCGGATGGTGCTGCAAACAATTGAACATTTCTTCTCAACTTCCAAGGTGCCGCATCGTCTTTGCAGAAAAAAGTTTAACGTTTCGCTGAGGGACTGGCCTTCGTCAGATCCTGACGATGGCCGGTCCCTCGGTCGAAACGTTAAACGTTTTCTTATTTCGACGTGGGTTTTTCTTTTTTACTCATACCAATTGCCGGTGTCCGAGTAATATTTTCCTGTTTCTTATCAGAATTTTTATCAGCAGAACGGTAAACGTTTGTGGCATGGCGTGCAGCACGCTTTTTTTTGTTGATGGTAGCCTGAATATTATAAAAATCATCAACAAGCACTTACCTATTTAATTGTCTGAATAGTCTCATCACTTCTACAACAGGAATATGCAAATAGGCATCCTCGCGCAAAAAAGAATAGGGACAGGTATTACGATAAACGATGCCGTAACAATGAACTCCTGCGGAAAAAAATTGCGCCCACCTCCCCGCGAGGGGAACCCTGTGTAGATGCGACGCATCGTGGGGTTCACTTGGTGTTTCCGTTGGATTGATTCTGAAATCGCGTGAAACGTGTCGGGAACGCGTATAATTATTATGTTTTATGATTATTATTATGTTTTATTGGCCATTCTTGGTCAATCTCTCTAAGTGGTATGCTTGGGGCTTCGCTGTCGCAACGACCTTTACTCCATCATTGTTGCTGTAAGTGGGAGCTTCTTTTCTTTTATTGCAAGTGTTAATCATTGCCCCATCATGCGTTGTATCGGTAGCATCTTGACGTAGTTTGAATGAGTCAAGGATATAAGGCGCGTTCGTAGCATTTGATTCTGTCTCGGTTTTGTGACGCATTGGGAAGAGCACCATGTACCTCGCGTTCCGCCCACAGGGTCGTGGGATCGAAACCGGGCGCCGCAAACTATTATTTTTTTTATAGTGTAGGGGAGGGGTGTAGACGGACAACAACGCCGTATGGAGGGACAAGGCGAGTGAATGAGATGCAGTCGCATCTAATAGCTGGTGCAAGCACCTCAAACTGTTTATTTTTTATGCCCTCTTCAAGCCCTGCATGCATTTCTCCGTAGCGCAGTTCTTAAGAACGTAAACATGACGTTAAGGCGTCACACGGAGGTCTACCCCGCACCGCACGGAGCTGGTGACGAGAGGCGTCACGCATGACTTGGGCGCATGCACGCAGCCAAATCACTGTAAATCTCCCGGCGCTGACAGAGAGGGGCCCGCTTTCCTTCAGGGCACCTCGCGGGGCGTCCTCGGAGCCCGCTACCCAACCGGGCCAGAAAGAATGATGTGCGCGGTTATTTATACGTGAGAGGCCAGAGATGGCGCGGTGCGGGAATGTTATCTGCGCGTTTCAACGCGGAAACGCAGATGCAATCCACGTCTTCTTGCATTCGGGCTATGCTCCGTATACGAACAAGTGCTTCATCTGTTTTCCTTGATAGAAATAGAAGCAGTACAGTAAACGACCGTTAATTCGAACTCGGTTAATTCGAACTTCCGGTTAATTCGAACTCACGGCACAGCCCTGTATATTTCAATGGGGGAAAACTCCCGATAATTCGAACGCGTCGGTGTCGAGAACGGTTAATTCGAACTGGGATCCCCTGGCTTCTGTCGCTCCTCGCAGAAGTCGGTCCAGATTGATTACAATGTGTTGCAAGTCCAAACCAAACCAAATTAACTAGGGATGAAAAACAACGAAACATAAAAACAACAGCGTAGCGCGCGCGCTACGCTGCTGCGCCTATAGAGTTTCATACTAATATATATACTAGAGGGAAATCTGTCGCTGCAGTGGCGGGCCGCCATGGGCGGCGTCATTGCCTCTAGCGACGTTCCTCGCCTACTTGGCTTCGCTAGCCATACGGCTTCTTTTTTGTCTCAAAGCCAAAATCAACGAAAAAGGGTGAAATTTTTTTTCTTGTTCATCGTACGTGAAGCTTCTAAACAACTACTGACAAATTAATCTTTTTGGAGGTTCAGTTTTATAGTAACAAAACAAATTACATGAACCATCTACGGTAAAATTGTTGCTCTTTTGCAGCCAGAGCCAACTTTTCAGCCTGTTCCTGAGCCATGCCAAGGACAAGTAGAATGTGCCTGCCGGCATAGCCTGCCGGGTACATGACGGAACGCTCGCTGAAGCGCGGCTCCCCTAGACAGTGGCGCCCGATTTCCCTCTAGTGCATATTAGTATGAAACTATATGGCTCGTACAGCCCCAGAGGGCGCCGTTCCAGGTTTTATTTGTGCCGCGGTCACTGGCCTGAGCCTGCGATCACGTGGCGTGCGCCACAAACGTGTAGTAGCGCCTAATTCGCGATAACGAGTCCAGAGGTGGCTTTTCTTGTGTTGCGCCTGCGCAGTGTGTCGCAATGTCTATTCGTTCTAGCGCCTGCCCGCTAATTCGAACTCCTCTTAATTTCAACTATTTTATGGTCTTCTTCGAGTTGGAATTATTGAGCTTTTACTGTAAAACGTTTATTTGGGCGGAAATGGTCTTTCCTAAAACATGTGCAGCTTTTCCGCTCATGGCAGTCCTTTCAACAGTGATTACTCTGCAAGTGTTTAGCGAAATGAAAAGTCCTTTTGCACAGCTAATATTTGGGGTGAATACTTGCTTTGTGCATAGTTTCAAGTCGCGCACGTTGCGGGACTGGGTTCCTGAGCCGAACTATCCCATAGAAATGCATGGGGAGTTAGATTTGACAGCGAATTACACAAAAAAATATTCAGAAACCTGAAATGTTTTTTGAGCGTTTTAATCTTCACCTTGACCTCTAGCTTTATGCCAAATATCATTTTCCTAAAGTGATTTTTCCAGGTTCCCGAGAGGTTGTAATTTTGAGCGAGAAAGCTGGGTATGATTCACGCAATATTCTTCCGTATTTTTCATTAATTGTTAGAAGCTTGCGATAAAACTGGTTTTATCTAATGGTGGCTCAATTGGTCCACTTGTGTGTCAGTACTTGTTTCTCGTGGGCTGCGCCTGTCACACAAGGCAACTAATTTTTTCGGAGCTACTTTCTTTTTTTCTAATTTCGGCCTTCAAGCATCGAGCCTTCATGAAGCACCGCGATTTTAATGTAGTCAGTTTTAGTGCCACATAGTCATTTGTTTTCGTATGCACGCAGGAGACGTGAGACTTGCGCGCATTGCCCTTTGGTGCACTCTTGTAGGCATTTTTATAACAATAGTTCTTGCTGCAGTCGTTTGCCAGGCAGCTAGAGCTTGAGCGTCCAAAGTCTGTTATACTTTAGGGGCAGCCTGCCTAGCTACGCCTTGAGCTGCAAGATGAGGCGTTATAATGCCCAAATATCATTTTAATGCGTTGCGACAACCCGGCCTGCGTATCGTGTACACAGCTTCCGCTTCCTTTGTTCTGCGACTGGCCACATGGATAAAAATGCGCACTTAATGTATAGCTTGTATTCACTGGCGAGGCACGCCTGCAGGCAACCATGCGAGTGCGGCGTTACCGGTTACGTCGGGCTCCACGGGATGGCGGTACTTGTCCGTGCTAAGCACGTGATTTGTGTTGGACGTTCGAAACTCTACCTCACCGAACGCAAAGTAATGCCTCGGGTCCAATGTGAATACGATTAATAACATATCTCTGTTGACACTACCGTTGAGAATCGGGTTGAAACTCACAAGCCGCGCCATGTCAGTGGCACATCGGCCATATCCGTGGCCGTTTCCAGTGTTGCCAAGCGAAGAAATTGACAGCTAAGCTTTTCAATGATAGAGTTTGGCATTCGTTATCTTGTATTGTAATATCTTGTATTGAAAGTTAGATGGGCAGATGAGATCAAGAAGTTTGCGGGGATAAATTGGTCACAGTTGGCACAGGACCGAGGTAATTGGAGAATAATGGGAGAGGCCTTTGCCCTGCAGTGGGCGTAGATAGGCTGGTGATGATGATGATGATGATGATTGTAATAATCTCAAATTCCGAAGTGCACTTGGAATTTGTTATTTAGTTCATCTTATGTTCTTTTAAACAGACAATTTTTATCAATTCACCGCATTGTTTCCGTTTTCGCACTATTTTTCTTTCCTTCATACTTAATGTGCCCGCGCACGTGCGCGTGCGATTTCACGCATGCGCATTACATGTAAACTAACTGAAGTTGTGGGCAGTGCTGTTTTTTTTCTTTCTTTTTTTTTCAAATGTACCAACCACCTCGCTAATTGAGGGCAGGCCATGAGAGCGTGTGGAATAAGCAGGTAAACAAATTCTATTTTTACCGAACGTCGATCATCGTGGAGCATTCATTAGCAGCGCCGTTAACCTAAGAAATAATTAACGGTTTTTCCGCCCTTTGCCTGCTTATGTCGTTCACGTGAATAATGTTTTGGGCTGAGATAAGGAAAAAAAAGGAGGTCACGCTCAGGGTTCCCGTATTATTATGATGTTTCCCACCAGAAAGTAAACACGGAGCGATGTAAGCTTGCTGTCGTCTGTGACTTGCGCAGCGAGGATGAACAATCCCAAATCAATTAAAAACACCCTTGGTTCGACGTAGAGCGGTGACAACCATATGCGGGACAGTTCGCCACTAACGTTTCTTTCCGGTGTCCTATTGTACAACGATGCTTACATGCATTCATTTCAGTCTGATATATATACCAAGACAAAGAGACGTAAAATCCTTGTGAATGATAAGAGAAAGGAATATGAAGGAGAAGTAAGACTGATGCTCTGCTTTAAACAGGGGAACAATGCGAGGCCTTCACACGCAGCGGTGAGAACTAAAGCGAAGCCAGGCGCACTGTTTTACGCCAACAGCGCGTATCGGGAGGGAGGGGCACGCCGAGGTTGAGCGTCTGCGACGCAGTATAAAGTTGTCTCGTGCCTAGCTAACAACAAACAACCCATAGAGGACAGACTCTGGGAACTGCATCTTCTAAAACTGCCCCCTGCCACCGCGGTTTTACATGTGAGAAACGTCTGAGACGAGCACACAAGGTGCGGCGGCCCTCATTGGGCCCGGCTCTGCGTCGACCTGCGCGTTGAGGATAGCGTCGAGCGAACGCTGAAGGCTGCACATTGTGGGGTGTTCCGCTGTACCTGAGACTGCGCCCTTTCTCGCGGTTGACAGGCCGCGGGACGGATGGAAGGGAAGGAAAAACACGAGTGCGAAAAGACAATCGGAGGTATACACACACAAAATAAAGGAGACCGGTGCGGCTGTTCTCGAAACAAAACTTGGCAGGCGGGCCGCGCGTTTATTTCGGGAACGTGTGATGACGCGCGCCTCCGGAAAGAGTCCTTTTAGTGCGATCTCTGCCATTAATAATTTCTAAAGGAATGACTCTGAGGTGAAAGACGGGTGACTGCGAAAAATTTGCGCCCCGCTCTCTGTGATGAAAAATGTGGTGTTGGCGCGTCTTCGTGCCCTAGGTATATGCAGCTCGTTTGCCACTTAGTGAAACATCATGCGTCGTCGTAATTTTCCCCCGTTGTGTTTGCACTTCAGTGAGAACCGTTGCTCGCGGAAAATGGAACATTCTCTGTGTGTTTCCCATTTAATTAGTGAGAGTAATTAACAATTTGGGATTGACGGAGTGTAGGCGTTATGGTTGAAGTAAAGTTATGCGTACTTAGAACTTAATATCCATGTGGTCACCTGTCCTACGAGGCCGACAAAGTTCACGTCAATGCTGCAAAAATATTTAAATAGAACAAAAAACAAAACAAATGTTGTAACGAGGTTCTGGTGTGTGTGTGCGTGCGGAGGGAGAAGTGGGGACGTTAAGAGCAAGCGGCGTTGACTACCTTCACCTGGTGATTATCTCTGGTACCGGCTGAGACACCCCCCCCCCCCTCACAGCTGTTAGGCCATTTGAGCATTAAAACTTCGTATGACTTGCTTCAGAATACTGTTGTAAAATACGAGTCGCAGCCGTTTTTAGAACCATATATATATATATATATATATATATATATATATATATATATATATATATATATATATATATATATATATATATATATATATATATATATATATAGCTCATGTATTGACGACGAACGGGAAATCAAAATTTTACTACTCTGCTGTGAAGTAACTGATGGCAGGGAGTTGGCGAAACTCATCACAGTTATGTAGTCATGGTCACCTTGAAAATTCCCAATTTTTTTACGAGATCTGGGGATTAGAACGCAAGCTTCGAAGTTTTCTACGTAAGGCTGGCGTTGCTGCGTAGGAATCAGATGAGGGGCGCGGGCAAAATCGGAAGCGATCACTTTCCAGTTACCCTGCAAAATCCCAATGTCGTACACTTTTCCGCCCATCACCGGCTGCGTGTCATTTTACTTATACTTACACTACGGATCCCCTAAAATGCGGCGTGATTCTGGAGTTATTAAAGCACCGAAACTGAAACACCGCTGCGTATAGCTCGCATCGCCTCCATGGCTTTGCATCTTTGTGTCCTTGCAGATTTCTCATACGGAGATAATTTATCCCTCAACATTTGTCAGTCAAAACCAGCTCGCCGTAAAAAGCAATAGAAATTGTGTGCTGTACACTCATCACTAATCAATAGGTGTATGGTCAAGTGAAGCGGAGCTCCATTAGCCAATACCCGTGAAAACGTGTTTGCGGATTTATCGGCGAGTAACTGGCTGTTATGCGCGGCCCTCTTAAGCCGAGAACCTTTGGTGACCGTCGTCAAAGCAGGACCCAATGACTGTCACCGCCGTTTGGTCAATCTCTCTAAGTGGGCACTTGTGGATTGCGGAGGGCTTCCTTGAAGACGGGAGCAGAACACCGTGGTTACGAAAGATCGTGGTGAAAGCGACACCAACAACTTTGTTGCAGTACGGCTTTGGGCGCGAGGTACTTGGGGCTTTAGCGTTCGCTTCCGTTGAGGGTGATCCTATAGATGCGTGGAGACAAAGGCAGGAAGAGAAAAAAAAACTGAAATAGAAGTAGCATGGAATCGCTGAAATTGGGAACACAGACCTGTGCTGTGTAAAGCCAGGAGAGGTTTGAATGCGTGTGATGGAAAACGCATCCCTCTGGATGGAAAAAGAACACAATCAGCCGGTAATTCTGCAAACTCTTAAAGGGTCCGTTAAATATTGCGGCGGTGCTAAGTTTATAACGGACACACAATGATAAATTGTACTAATGTTAGGCTCCACAACACGTTTAGCGCAAACAGAATCATTGAACAACGGAATAAATTAAGCATGGTGGGAGCTCTCTACAAACTGATCTCAAGGAATCTTAACGATGCGTTGCTGCAAAAGCTACAACTGCACGTGTTCTGCCGAAGATCATGTCAACTGGTAAGGTAGCAAGAAATAATGAAGCAATGAAAGTTATTTTATAGAAAAATGCAGTCCTTCTTGTTTACCAAAGTGCGAATGCTGTCATGCAGTTAAAACACTAAGTGTGCAGTTAAGTGCTTGAAAGCACTTCTCTACAGCCTCTTTCATTCATATATAAAGGCCCCTGTCCGGCTTGTCTGAGGCGTTCTCAAATTCGTTCGTATTTATAAGGCTCTTACCTAAATTTTGTGGGAGAAGCGGATTCCCCTGTGAAAATTAACGCAGTAAAAAAAAAATTTCCGGGCCATCTCCACTAACGTGAAACCTGGGGAGGGGCGGAGCATGTAGTGTATAAGTGTATTCTTGCGCCTTGGCGTTTTCGCCAACTGAGATAAAACAGTTTGGGGTAGACGTATGCAGCTTTGCTGTAAAGGTCTCTTCTCTTTGAAGCACCAAGCTCTCTAGTGCGAGGCGTAAACGAGCGTCCCAGTTTTCATTTAGCAGGCGTTACGTTCTAGCGGGAGGCCTGATGGAGTTTCGTGGTGTTTTAGTACCGTGACTACATGCGACAACGATTACGACGACGACGACAGGAAACGCCAACAGCCCCAGCCCCTAAGGGGCGTCGCCCCTAAAATTAAAATACGTTAAAGTAGTTGCGTGAGTATGGACCGATGGGTAGTTTGTATTTTGACATTCTGCAGACACAACGCACTGGAACTAGACACAGTGGAGGGAAGCGGACACAGCGCCGACAAAGTTTATTCAGCAGTGCGCACGTCCCTTTGTGCACTGTTCCAGTGCGGTGCGCCTCAAGAACGTTAAAGTAGTTGTGCCTCAAGAACGTTAAAGTAGATACCACTTTTTTGTCAGAGTGCTACGGGTTAAGCTTTCATTCAGTGACGTGTGCGTCAAACGCCTCTTGCCAAGAATAACATTTTTCCTAAAAAGGAAAGCGGATCGTGATAGCCTGCTATAACAGCAGTAGCAACAAAAAAGCTAGCTTTCACACACGAGCAGATGTACGATGCCCAAACAAATTGATGCTATTATCAGTAGCCCTCTCCGGGCAAGTTCGATGAGTTAAATAACGCCCGTAAGTGCCTTTCAATCTGTCAGGGGGATCCAGAAAGAGGAAATTGCGACATTCTACCTTGGACTTTTTCAGTGCTGGCTAATTGCTAACTTCGTGTTCTGAGACAAAATGGGGCTGCTATTGGATTGTTTGGTTTATGTCATTTTGAGACAGTATGCTGTACAGATGTAGCCGCAGGAAACAACCTCTGAAGTTGTGGGCACTGATTATACATACACACTGGTTATGCACACTTGCTTTGTGGCCGGAATTACGGTGTCTTAATTATTGCGAAGGAAGTATGAAGGGCGTGGTGGGAGAGTTTGATCCTCTTCGAGTCTGTTTTGAAGGGTACTGAGCATGCGCAGTGTGCTTTTGTCGCGCCCAGCTGGTGATCGGGCCCTGAGCAAAAACCCGCCGCTCCTCTTTGCAGGGTTTGCCTCCGCGAAGTCGAGGAATAACGAACTCATGCAGAAGACAGGCGTTCCTAGAAATGGTCAGTACGCTCTTTACTAAATACGCGTCACTCCACCTCTCTCTGCACCCCGTCATACGCACACACCGCCCCGCATCCAACCTGCACGGCGGCCTGACAGAAACATTCGCACGTCATGTTTCTAACGGCCGCCTCGGTGCCATTCATCAGTTTAACGCGGCGGCGCGGGGGGCCGAAGTCGCGGCCTGGCAAGAAGCAGAAGGCGCTACCGTCCGCCGTCAGAGGCAGCTCAACACCGAGATGACCCGATTAGATGCAGCCAGTCTCACATTTATGCGAGAGCGCTCCAAACCAGGGAGCTCGAATTCTGACCCCGCGTAGCGGCTGGCACTTAGCTCTTTTACTAAAAACAGCCCTCGCCGTCCCGGGAAGGCGCTTTTCTCGAGGAGGAAAAGCGTCCATTATAAATAACGGCCGCGCGGCGAAGTCGTTTCTCCGTGATTTGTTTGGGAGACATGGCTAAGCAAGCAGGCTGATAGCGGGCGCAAGCCGCCGCTGGTGAAGCGCGTCGTCGCACGCTCGCCGTCCTGTCTGCCACCGGCACGACATGATTAGGCTTAACACGGGCGGCAACAAATGGTTCCTTTAGGGAGCCCAGCGTGCCAACGGAGGCAGCTGCCAGGAACAAATCGGACTTGTCCCTCGACAGGCACGCGCCCGAACAAAGAACAAGAGCGTCGACGCGCCGAGCAGTGCCAGAGAGAGGAACGCCGCGCCGCTGCATAGAAGGGCGACGCTCACAGGAACGGCTCGACGGCAGTAACAAACACATGTCGAAAGAGAGCGCCGGTGAAGGATGCCGCGACCAGGCGTGTACGCATGCGCACGTCACTGGCAGCCTTCTTCCCCGCTTCAAAGTCGGCCGCTCTTCGTCGCCGCGGCGTGCTTATGCCGGCCAGTTCTTCTTCCCCGTGCCTCGAAATATGCGACAAGAGCCGATGGAACAGGACTGCGCGCTGTGACGCGAACCGCAGCAGAGCCCCTTCTCCTAATTTTAGAACGCGCCCGGCGCAGTCGCCCTCTCCCAGGTGCAGCTCTCCCACCCGGGCACCACCTCAGAGAACCCCGGATCTTCCGAGGGAGGGGAGGGTCCGTGCGCGGGGCTGTCCTGGCCCCGTGTGTGTCTGTGTCGGGACAGACACGATCGTCCCGGTCGCAGCACGTCAGGCGACCGCAAGTGCTGGCAAGAACGATAGGCGTCAAGCGCGAGCAAGCGCAACACGCAAGCGCGCCGTGGGTTGCGCTTTCCCGCAGAGCGCGCGCGCGTTATTCAAGGTGTCAACCGCAAGCCGCGACTTCTTCCCCTGCCGGCGGCGGCGCGGGGCCCTCATCAATTGGCGACGGGACGACGTTGTGTTTACGGCCGACCCATTCCGCTCCGCTCGGCGCGTAATAGGCGATGAGCGCGGAGCCGCCGGGCGCGCCTGTGGACGAGCGAGACAGACGCGCCGACACCTGAGCGCAACGTGCACGCGCCGAAACATCGCCTCCCCCCTCCCCGTCGCCGCTACTAAGCACGCCGCTATAGCTGAGCCTCGCAACGTCTGCGTTCAAGTGCTGCGTGCCTGAGTACGCCAGAGCGCGCCTGTGCGCCTCGGAAGCCTTCGCCTAACACCCAGCTTACGGAAACAGGACTTCTTTTGAACCCGCCGTGAACGCTGGAAAACAGGACCGGTGTCAGTCGAAAAGGCGTGTCAAACAATTGTCAAGCAAGGGTTGGAAAACGTTCCGCTTGTGAAAGGGAGAGTTCACGTGAGGCATCCGGGATGTTCGGAACGAAAGACTCCTTTATTATTTCTCTTGCGCCAGTTTCGGTCTGGCGTGTATTACTTCCTGGGTTCTAAGCAACGTTTGCGCGATCCCGAAAAAAAAAAAAAAAGAAAGAACAGAGCTTTTGTTTGCCTGGAACTACTATAGGCTCAAATATTATTTGATTTGAAACGAAAAAAAAAACGTGAGAATTGATGATGATGTCAGGAACGCGTTTAAAGTCTTGGTAAAGAGCATGGTTCCCGTCTACGCGTGCGACCTGCGCCCCTGCTTTTCTCTATCAATGTTCGATGGTTATGCTTTCCGTGCGTATTCGCCTGCATAGGTTTATAGTGAAAGGGACTCTGCAACACTTCCGATAAAGGCTCTCACTCTTTCCTTCGCGCCTGGAAGCATTGTGAAAGCTATAATTATCGCTAGCACGGAGCGGCTCTGCGTGATTTGTTCGTCGCAGCAGATCCGCCTTCCGTTTCAGCTTTGCTTTTGCGGCGTTTTTTTTTTAAGTGGCTGCCGAATGCGTTCATTGCTTCAACCCAAAGGAAGCCGTCCAATACCCGCTACGCCACTCTAATGAGGTCATTCGTGCGCTCGAAGAACATTGAAACCGGTAAAGAGAGAAAAACCTTTGGAGCAAGTTTCAAAGTTATCTAATGGGCATGGAGCAGCAGTTTCTGGCTGAGGTAGTTTTTGACCCGCTATTGTAAGTTCTGAATGTGCTTATTGACTACGCTCTGAAATAATTTAAGATGAAGAAAAAAGTTGAAGGAAGTGTTCAGCGTCTCTTGAAGGTATTGCGGCATGTGCGTTTACATGAGACATAATAATACATTTCGTTACGCATCTAAGGTCTCAAGAGATTCACTATACACGCTCGACACGCTAAACCGGCAGAAGGAAGCGCCAGTTATAGTTATAAATATGAGTCTTATTTGTTATATTACTGATTTCAGTCCCGGTCACTTTGCTTGATGCCACACGCTTGAACGCAAATCCACGCGATGAAGCTCGTTGCCTTCTTCCATCATTGGCTTACGTGAACTCAGCTTGAAAGGGTACCGCGCTTTGGTTTAGAAAGTTCGTAGCGCTTTTTTCTCTTCTGTGCTTAACACATTCGCTCCCAAACGTTTTCTTTGGAAGCCGGCGTACCACACACCTTTCAGCGATCCCGTCGCACGCAATAATTAAGGCCCACAGCGAGGGAGCCCAGGACTGTCAGCGACGACCGTTGGGGAATTCATTTAGCACGCTCGCTTCCCAAATTAAGACGACTCAAGCGAAGACCGCGGCGGGCCCGAGCCGCCGAGGGCCATTTTCCCCTTTGAGCACGCCTCCCCGAGAGAGAGGCCAGTATAGCGGAAACCATGTGCGCGAAAGTACGGAGTTGATTACTGCCCCGTCGCAGGCTGTGTATAGTAGTACTGGAGTTCACGGCGCGTGCGGGTATGCTTCGAACGGCGGCGTCGCACTGTAGTAGGCCGCCAGGAGCACCGTTCGCGGGGAAAAAACCGGCTACGCGCCGGAAACCCCGGCTGCAGCCTACGGATCCCCTCTCCTCAGCCGAAAATACCCCCGATGCGAGCGCCGACGTCAGCCCCGCCGACAACCCCGCGTTCACTTTGCTCGTACTCACAGAGGGTGACGCCGAGAGCGAGCACTCCGTCCTACTCGGAAGAAGGTTCCTTCCGCGCTGGCGGGGTGCGACCCCTCGCGGCCTTTACCCGAAACCCCATTAAGTTAATGGTAGGGGTCATTGAAGGAGCGTTGTCACCCCACTGTTCCACATTGGCGTCGCCGCCCGTGGCTGTATCGACCTACATGTGTTGCTAACGCGCTTGTGCGAGCGGGTGGGTGTGTAAGCAAGGCGGCGCGGAACCGCGGTCAACGCAGTAGCCGACCTCCAGCGCTGCGTGTGCGTTTGTCTTTGCGGTGGCTTCGTAGCTGTGGCGGCCAGGGTGTTTCCTCGCGGTATTGTGGATGGCTCATTTAGCCTCCCTCCGAAAATGATGAATCGCGAAGGGCCGCAAACGACTGTCGACGCCGCCGCTCGCTTCCGCAGACCACGTGCAAACAGTTTGTGTTTGCTCGCCCGCGTGCATGCGTGCGCGGAAACGTATACGTGCTTGGTTTTGAGGGAGTCGAAGAGGTCCCTGCCCCCATGTCCAACGAAAGAGGCGACAGGTGCCTTTCCATCGAACTGCGGGGTGCTGATGAGACGGGTGCTCAGTCTTTTTCGTCGTTCGTGCGCGGACGGAGCGAGTTTGGCGGCAAAGCCTCTCTCGAGAAGCTGCTTCGCTATGCTCGGATCATTATCGAGAGGAAATGGCACTTTGGCGCGAGTTAGACTGGAAGTGATCTATGCTCGAAAAGGGCTAAAACCGAGAATCGTAGTTAGAATGAAAATGATTTATGTTCGAAAGAGTTAAAGGAAAAAATAAGTGTGACGAATTGCAGTTAATGGTGACAATGCGCCGACTTGCTGTGTTCAGTCCACAACCAAGATGCATTTTTTGCCCCTTACTTATTTCAGAGCTGCAACTGTGGATGTGCTAGTGCTAGGGCTAGGTGCAACTGTGAACATAACTGCAGTTGAGCAAACGGTGGATTTATTTCCGGGACATTCGCTACCAAGGCGCGCAATTCAAACTGCTTGGGCGGGGGGCTTGATGCAACGAACGCAATTATCTAAGGCGAAAAATTCATTGAGCGATATTAACTTTCAAACAAAAATTTCTTGCCTGTTGCGTATTTTTGAGGTCTCGCGGAGGTTACCACATCTTGTTTCAGCCACTCGCAGTCGCCTGACGGGATTCCTTCGTCGAGATGTGCAAATTAAATTACCTGTGCATTGTCATAAATTAGAAAGCTGCAATGGTAAATATACACCAGCGTGTGCGCTTTTTCGATTACTTTACACGGCGTTGAACCCGAAACAGTTTCGGATAGGCTTGTGCGAATAGTGATATTTTAGTTCGAAGCGAATTCGAAGCGAATAGTCCTAGTGGTCGAATACTTTCGAAGCGAATTCGAATAGCTGTCAGGTGTCACTGAGACATTCCGGTAAAAACGTTCTACAGTAAAATCTCGATGATACGAATATCGTGGGACCGCGAAAAAGATTCGTATCATCCGAAATTCGTATGAACTAACACAGACCAAGAAATTGAGCACTTAAAAAAGTTTTCGTTTAATTCTTTTCTTACTTTCGCATGGAGAAATCCGTGACGTTTTTCTGCTTGTTCTTAACCTCCGTGTCGCCGAGCGGTAATTTCTGGACTTTCGTCTATTCACTCGCGGTGCCCAAGCTCACTACAGGAGCGTTTTTGCACGCGATTCATGCGCGTCGGCGTTGCGCGCGCGATTTTAACGCCCGCCTCGGCGATTCCGCGCTCGCGGTCGCCTGTGCCTCTGTCAGAAAATGACGCGCGTGGCAGTGGGAGGAGCCTGGCGCCAATGGGAAGGCGTGCACCTCAGGGCGGCAGTTTTGAAGCGCTCGAGACAGCTGGCTGGCTCCACAGGAGACGTTTAGGCTTAGCACCTCGGCAGATATTTCATAGGCGCTTTCACTCGCGGCGCGGATGATTTTTTATAGCACCATTTTCGCCCACATTGTTAGCTCGTTTACCGCACAAGAAACTTCGTGTGTGCTTTGGGCGGTATCTTAAGTAGAGGTTAGAAGCGGTGGCTCGAGCGCCCCGCACCACTTCGCTACCGAAGGTGCCGCCTGGTTGCCGCGGCCGGCCGGCAGCGTGCGGGTGGTTTCGCGGCGGCGTCAGCGCGCCTGTGGAGTCCGCGGCGCGTTTTTGCGAACAGAAAACAAGAGCTCGGCCGTTCCTGGAGAAAGAGCCCGTACGTCACCGTCTCTCGCTCGTTCGTCAGTCGGGCGCCTCGCCGGCTCGTTTGTATCATCCGCCGTGCCGCGCAGGCCCGTTCGCGAGAGCCGAAATTTTTCCCATTGTTGCAGTGGGAACAATTTCATTGTTTGAAACAACGAAACAGGAGTCTCGACTACCCTGCCGAACATGCGCGAAGGCTGCGACGAAGCGACAACGCTTTGAATGTGGCTTAGCTTGTCTTGGCTCCACATGTAGTCAAGATGTAGGACTGATGTCGATGGCACTGCGGCTTGCCTAACGAAACCGAAACTTGAACGAAGTTTTGATATTCGTTCATCCCGAATACTTCGAAATATCGGAAATTTTAAATTCGAGTCGAAGCGAATTCGAATACTGTAATATTCGTTCGAATATTCGAAGCGCCCGAATATTCGCACAAGCCTAGTTCCGGACATTATATCTCCAGTAGGAAGGAACCGCTCGGTAACGACAGAATAGAAAACACGCACTTTCAGGGACACTTTATACTAGAAGTATTTGTAACCGCGTGTGCTCGTCTGCTCGTGTGACTGCTCTCTTGTTTGTCATACGTGCGTACATCTCTATGGTGCATGCGACTGTGTGACAGAGCCGCATGCCTGTGAGTATGGTGCCTGACACTGGGTGTTAGAGTGCAATGATTCACCGCTGTTATCAAAATATGGTTGCAGCTGGCTATATTCTTAATTCTTGTGGGAAGATGCCCCGATCTGTCGACTGTCGGTCTCTTTTTGGCTCTATTACAAATACTTTCCGGAAGGTGGCCTAAGTAAATCTATACCATTGTGAGGCTTTTTTACCTGAGTGATCCCAGTTGTCATCATTGCCTTTTGTAGGTAGGCAACTATAATCTTATATAACCTCGTGTTAAAGATTATGCATTTGCCCTTCTCCTGGAATTTCTCGAGCGCGGTAACCATACATATTATTATTAGTCGCCACTATCATATAGCCCTCCACGGGATCATAAAGGCCTTGTGGGGTACTAAAAAAAACCATTACACAGCGCATACTACAAAACCGCTTTTTAAAACAAAACAAAGAAACCAACACACACGAGGGACTCATTTTTCGTGACTCTGGCCCTGATTGATAACTGTGTATGTACGCCCTGATTCACTGGCCGGTGTCTCAAGGCTGAGATTGGCCTAATTCCCATCAATCGGGAGGTCGGGAGGAACAAAATCGGGCACCATGATACCACGACAGGCATTAATTGTTTCTTCATTCAGATTTCTTAAACAAATGTTCATTCCAGATCTCGTAAGCCTCCTCACTAATAATTATCTATTTAAAGTGGTCCTTTGCCCCACTATAATTTCGTGAACTTTTAACGCTTCTTTCGTCCACATACAACCTTTGTCACAGTTTATTTGACCATACGACTACCGCTCTTAGCCTTAGTTGCCCTTGCGACAATAAACCGCACATAAAGAAGTTCTTTTTGGTAAAGTAACCCTTCTCACGTCAAAAAAAAAAAAAATCACGTACACGTACGTAACAAATGGCACACACACCGTCCACAGGCAAACCTCGATCACTGATCTTGTATTACAGAAACTAATTCCTCGATTGTATACGCTATTTTTCCTAAATAGTAAAAGCCCTTCTGAAATTAACTGGATTGGAACAAAACCAAGACATCGGCGCACCTTCTGATGTTACCGACAATAAGGTTGCAAATGGCCGTGTCCTCTCATCGAAGCGCATCCGGGCCGTGTCTTTCTCAAGCAGTGAGGGCACCGCAGCGGTATAAGTGGACAGATGAGAGCCTGTCCCTCGCCTCGTTTGGCTTCGAAACCACGCGCACGCTCTTGCCTGCAGAGACATGCGCGCGGCAGACCTATTAAGGCGGAGCAGGGCTTAGCGGGGCTTAAATCGCGCAAACGCAATTTGCAAGTTAAACAGACGCGCTCACCCTTCGGCTGCGCAGCGCTCCCCTACGCGTATACCCTCGCGACTTCTACACGGTGCGTATACAACCGAGATCTGGCGGCTGTGGGCCAGGACCGGGGTTTCCCAGTTCTCTGTGGAGACACGAGGAGCGCTTGCGGTGAACTGGGAAACAAACGGGTCACCGCGACTCATGGTGTTAAAAGGAAGTTGGAATGGCTGAGAGTTCGTAGCTTGAAAATCTCGAGCTAGAAACTACTGCGTTGAAGAAGCCGAAGAATATGTGGCGAAGTAGCTGTTGTTGTTCGCTTTTCTTGGTGAGATACGTATCCACGAGAAAGAGAAAGGAAATGGAAGTAGCGCATTTCGCATGATTACAACGCGCACCTTTTTTCCCCGAAAGATATAGCCCTAAAATTTGCGTGCGCGTTACCATCGAGCTCAAAACCGACATCGTCTTTCAATGCTCCCCGCTTTAGTATTGATGGCAGCAGGATCTGGAGAAGTAAATTTATGAAGCCCAAGGATTTTTCGCTACCACGGTTGCGTGCGTGAAATAAAATGTATTGTGTCAGGTACGTGGTGTCATGTTTTTTTACCTCTGCCCGCTGGAATCCACGCCGAATTACTCTTTAGAATTTCCATAAGTAGACTTACCTGCACGTTAAAATCGGGGGCGTATTAGAATAGCGCAAATACGGTAAATCAGCGAATAGCTGTAGTACACGTGGATAGCTATTTCTTCTGTTTCAGAGATTACGGGTCTCTGTCAAATTCCCAGCTGTATATGCTAGCTGTCGTTTTGATTTAACCGGAAGACGGCCAGTCTGTGTTGTCACCAGAAACCGAAATCCCTTTTTATAGGCATTGAAAAACAAATAACTGAGAAATGTGCGTGTCGTTTAAGGATGGAATAGGGCCTGAATGAGTTTGAGAACATTATAGTATTTAAGATCTACGGTATTCGAAGAATGAAAGCAGAGGGCGATGTACGAAGGCCAAGAAAGGGAGCAAGGAAAAACGGTCAAACAAAGGCAAGAATGTTAACCAGACTTTGGCCTAGTTTGTTGTCCTACACGCGGGAAAGGATAAAATGGGAAAAAAGAAGAAAACACGAAAAAAGGGGAAAGGAGTAAGGTCAGACCGTAGAGAAGTGTGCACAACGTTAGGACACATAGGCAATAGAGTTAAGTGACTGTCCCCAGACTCTATACAGATTTTTATTTTACAGTCTTTTCTGCAAGCCCATCGTTTTTACGAAGCACATGGGCGCTTTTGCCGCCTTGTACGTTGATGACGGAAAAGGCCAGTGGTCCAGAATTTCTACTCAGAGAACGGACGCCGACAGTCTAGCTTTCACAGAATTTAGGAGAGCTGCCTTCTTTCTGAAGAACAATGTGGTCACTGGCATGAACATTCCGTATGGTGCTCGGCGTGCCACAGCCTCCACACGCCTCACTGGCTGCCTTTCCCATCAAATAGGAGTAAGCATTGTGAATGTGACTCCCAGCCAGCGACGACGAAGAACACAAATTTTCTGCACCATTATAATATACTGTAGAGTAAGGCGCTCGTTGACCCTTTGACCCTTTTGACGCTTTGACGCTTTGACCCCTTCCCACTGGGTTGAATTTCCGCCCCCGTCATAGTTTTGTTTTAAAGTTAGGCGGCGTAATTGGTGTCAGCCTTTGCAGACAACATTTACAAATGCCAACCAGTGTACGCTTTCGCCTGCGTAGCAAGTAAGGCTTTCCCGTCGAAATAAACAGAGGAGGAATGACACCCCGCGAAGATGCCCTACTACAAAATAGAACATCTCGTGGTAACAAGTAGTACGGAGCAGCATGCTTCCTGGCTGCCGGCATCGCTTATTACGGCCACACTGCGGAAACTACAATTATCTACGGTTAACTTATTGCCCGCGCACCGCGAACACGGCGGCGCATAAACTGCCAGCACATACGCGGTGTCCCAAAATAGATTTCCCCATGTTTATAGCTTCCTGCACACGCGACGCTGGGCAAGGGAATAAATGTCGCGTTGGCAAACTTCCTTGAGTTTGCACGCCGATGTTGCCGAACTATACACCTCCGACAGCGCCTGTAGGCGAGCGGGCGAAGCACGTGCGGACACCGACCGGGTGGAGAGCCGCCGATGGCCGCGAGAGGAAACAAAGCGGCGCTGCCAACGACAGCCGGCTGGTGGTGGACAACACCGTGGTGGTCGGCGCAGCTTATGCGAGCGCTGTTCGGAGGGACGCTGGATCGCGAGGCAGCATTCGCATTGCACACCGCGAAGAGTCGTTCCCCCGGGGTCAACACGCTTCGTTTGAGCCGAATCACATCGAGTGCTTTCTCCCTCGGGCGTTTCCGCCGCTTTGCACACCAGTTGATCGGAACAGCTTTCCGCGGTTTCTACTCGGGCAGCAAGTACGAACGCGGCGTTTTTGTTACGCTTCTTTAGCAAACAGATGCGTGCGGAAGTAGTTGGAGCTGTTAATAAGGAACCCGCAGCGGTAAGTCACGCGTTGGAGCACCGTGTATTAAGACAGGAATGTGGGAACAGGTGGGAGAAAAGGAGTACGGAGGCATACGCTGCTCACTGCGGTCGATTAGTCGGAGACAGTGAAATTTAAACGCCAAATTTTGCAGAACACTCTCTTTTAAGTGGGCTTTGTCGGATAAAAGCACAAGCCGCTCTGGTACAAACTGAGCTTTCTTAAAGTCGCCTTCACTGCTGTACACTAGTGCATTGCTCAAAAGACATTTTAAGGGGCAATATTAAGGGGAGGATGTCAAAATACTAAGCCCCTCGATCCTTTTAATAAGTCTTTCCATAATACCTCAGAAGTACCTATAAAATGGTATGCGCCAACTCTCTTTAAAGTTGAATCTCTACATCGCACAAATGCATTGCGAGAAAGACATTTTTTTCGACGCAATTGTAGCAGTGACGTATCAAAGAACAAAAACACTCGGGCCTTTTATTGAATAGTTCCATAAAACCCGGTGTATCCTCATAAAGAGATTTTTAGCAAGCCCCTCTAAAGCCAGCTTCATTACTTTACACAAGTGCATTTCTTAAAATAAATTTTTGGGGCAATATAACCAGTATTAAACGAAAATATCGTGACCGTTGGGGCATTTAATAATTGCCTTTTCAAATGCGGCGAAATGTGACACGTCAAGCATGACAGACGCACAGACCGGTCTCCTAGAGTCCGCATAGAAATGCTTAAGCTCTTGAAGAGGCGATGCGAGTCGATTTGGATAATGTTTGTGCTGAGTACAAGTTGCCGGAGTCTATTTTCAAAGAAGCAGTTACAGGGTACCACACACTGTAGCCAGAACAGCTTCTTGATTGGACCCAGTCCAGGATTCTGTCACTCCAGCTAGACATGTTGAAACAGGATACGCATAATACTCACCTATACCGCAACCTTCGCCATTTAAAGTAAAAAATATATATATACTGTGAACACACACACGCACATACACACAAAAAAAACTGGCAGATGACATGTATACGTTTAGGTCCTAAATGAAGCTGGCAGCACCCTGCAAACAATCAAACAATAAATAAATAAATAAATAAATAAATAAATAAATAAATAAATAAATAAATAAATAAATAAAAATAAATAAATAAATAAATAAATAAATAAATAAATAAATAAATAAATAAACGACACGATAGCGTTCGTCCGACGTTGCGGTAGAGTTTTTTGGAACGAAATTGCTGCATTTATCAGTTATGCTTTCCAAGCACTGAAGTTGAGTGAAAAGAGGATGACTAGTCACAATGGTTTTTAGTCGCCGCGGCACGCAAAAGACCATTGCGATTGTGTGGCTTATGCGTGCGGGAAATGTTGCGGCTATGGGGTGTTGGTCACTTCGAGCGAGAAGGCGACAGTGTGAGTTTTTAAAATGTTTATTCTCTGGCGTCATGGTCGTACTGAACGTTTTGGTTTTTTTACGACGAGAGGCAAAGAGGGATATAAAGAAAATCTGTGATGAGTAAGCAATAGTTGGAGACGGGGAAAAGTGGGTAAATAGACTACAGGGTACTTAAAGGGGAAACTAGAAGTCTAGAGCCCTTTCCTTGCTCTCTCGATTATAGGTGACGGAGATCTTTATGACGCGCTGGTCAGCGCTGCCTCCGATGCCACGATGGAACTGGAATGCGTAATGGTTGAGTTGCTCCGCAGCATATCGTTGGAAGTGACCATGTCGTGTGGAATAGGGTGGCACAGTTTTAAGGTAGTGTAGGAAGATTTTTACTGAACATCTTTGCAGGCCTTCTTTGGTTTTTGACAGCATGGTGTTAATCTTTTGCCCTTTTTTATTCAAGTGAAACTATATTGCCGATGGCTTAAGTTCCGGGGGGAAGGGGCGTTTTGATATGGTGCCATGAGTTACAGGCACAGCTGGGAACCGCGCCTGCCGAGCATGCGACTATCAATGGGGCATAGAACGAACCTCACTGAGCAAACGCCGCGCCTGCAGAAACCACGTATCTCATCTTTCGTCTGCGCTGTAGTATCATTGTCCTCCTTTCCACACTTCAGTTGCCACCGCGCCAAGTAAGCACTCGCATCTGGCTGCCTCAGTCCTAGTTTCCGGTTTTCAGCGATGACGTGCTTCCGCAGACGCTTGATAAGCGTGGCTGATGGCGGGCGCCTAGCAGGCACGGGAAAATCGGAAAGTGAGCCTAATGACGCTATCGCGTTAAAATTAGAGTGGTTCCACGTAGTGAATTCGAGATTATAATGCGAGAGCCGGGCACGTGCCCCTTGGTGATTATGGGTTACTTTTGGTTACAAAGCGGGGGGAAGTGGACTTGACGAAAAAGGTTTAACAAAACCGAGACGAATGAGCGCTGACTCCCAATTGCGATTTTTAGTTTGGAAACAGAACATCCATGAATTCATGCCCGAAACAACACTTAGTGCATATGTCAAAAAAGGCCACACGCCACACGCCTATTCGCGTTTTTTTTTTTTTTTAAAGTACGAGGTAAATGTACAGGGGGGATTAGAAGAAATACGAACAACGGAGCACACAGCCTCCGATGCATGGCGCACCGTATGGCTGCACTGTCAGTAAACTGCGCGCATGCGTAGATCTTTCAGAGCGCTTGAGAGTGTCGCCTACTGTTAGAGGAAAGGCTTGATAAAGAAGGGACGCCGGTCACTTATTATAAGGCGTATTTTTATGTTCTGTCGCCACTGAGCGTCATGTTATCTAGTACATTGGGGATCCAAGCGCGCCGCAGGCTGATTACAACTAGCATGATGCGCTTCAACGATCATCCTGCTCAGTGGCGACAGAGCCTGAAAAGTCGCCTCAAAATAAACAACTGGCGTCGCGTCTTGATCAAGCATTTCCCATAAATGTAGGCAATACTCTGAAACGCTCTCAAAGAAGTGCGCATGCGCGCAGTTCACTGACTTGGCAGCCAGACGGTGCGGCATGCGTCGGAGGCTGTGTGCTCCGTTGTTCGCATTTCTTTTAACCCCCCCTCTACACGTGAAGTAATAAAGCTTTCGAAACCAAGAACAATCGGAGCAGTTGTGCTAGCCAGCCTATGTCTATCAGTCTGATCAAGGCTTTGGCTACATCGATTCGAATGAGTAGTTTTGGTCACGATCTCTTCGTACGAAACCTTTCTTGGATTTCTTTGTGTTTGTGCGGAGCGTCGTTCTTGTGGGCATGATGTGCGAATAATGCGTTTTCCAACACGAAAATCGCATTTCAGAAACGGCGATAGTGTGTCGTTGTTTTGTTAACCCTCTTTTGCCCCTTCCACTTCGCACTTTTTCTGTGAAATATGTTTGTTTCGCTAAAGTTACTTAACATACACTCACGTACTCACCTCCTCTGTCAGGAAATTCTGTTTTGAACACTGGCCACAGCTTCTCCTCAGCCAGGGTTAGATCCCGCTGATGCAGGAGTCGATGACACACAGAGCACGAGAATCCGAGCGAAGTTCAGTCAAACACAAAGATTTTGGTATCTATCCGTTCATCCGTGTTACACCACTTCACACACGCACCAGACACAGCAGCGAGCAAATGCAGCCAGATGATGCGGTGCAGCGTCGGGAACGTTTCTGCCTGCATGAAAACGCATTCACGCTTCCTCGCTGCCTCGGCAGTCTCTCACCCTGCAGGCCAGCCGCTCTGCGCATGCGCAACTCGCCTATGTGTTGCCCTGCAACAGAGACGCGTGCTGCTGTTTCTTGCTGGTGCAGCGTTTTTTCTTTTTATTCATTGACTGATTGATTGTAGGGTTTAACGCGTCGACGCAACGCATACGTTGATAGGGCTCCGGATTAATTTTGACCACCTGGGGGTCATTAACGTGCGTGGAAATCTCGTACACACGGGCGTTTTAGCTTTCCGCCTCCATCAGAAAAGCGGCCGCCGCGGCCGGGAATCGAACCCGCGACTTCGTGCTCAGCAGCACAACGGCTTAGCCACTGAGCCACCGCGGCGTGTGCAGCGTTTTTTATTTTAATATTTTTTTGTCGAGGAAGCTTCAAAAACTAAATACGTTTTTTGCACATGGCGCATCCATAGCGCTTTCATGATAGGAAAAAAAGGTATATACAGGTGCCGTCATAAGTAATAGGAACAAGGATTTGTGAATATCACAAAATATGGGTCTTACTGGCTTTTGACAGCCATTACCGGTTTACAAGAAGCTTTTTCCATTAGGGAGGACTCCTTTAAACGCACACCAATGCAGCCAGGCAGTTTCCGGTATGAGAAATTCTTGTAAATTTACGAGACCATGATCCAATTACTTTTGACGGCACCTGTATGTACATGTTTGGGGATTTCTAAACAAAAGATTCACGAGCTATATTTCTGTGAAGACGTGCAGATGGCGTCACTCTATAGTTGAAGCTTTGAACTACAGGAGTAATATTTACACACACACACAATAAAACGAAATTGGCCTTCGTAACATGCCTGCTTAGTCGGGGAGCTAGCTACCCTCTGCAACTAGTCTTTTCGGGCTTTATTCCATTCGCATAAGTTCTTCTGTTTGTATATTTCGTTTGTTTTGTAAGTATTTTTAATCCGTAGAGCTGGTCTTAGCTCCTTTATACACAAGTTTGCGTGTATCTAGCCGTCCGTCATGGCATGGTCAGAGTTTCATACAGCAGGAAGGGAACAGCAATGCACTTGCACGCTGTAGAATGAATGAATGGATGAATATGCTGCACTTCACTTTATTGCGAAAATCGCGTTTACATCCATAGCCCGGGGAGGTCGGCAGCATGTACTTTTTAAAATAAACTATACGATAAAATTACGGCGGAGGCGTCACGCCATGCGCCCTTCGTCACTGCTGAAGGAACAATGTCGTCTTTCATGCTCTCGTGAGAATACGCTGTGTGTATGTGTATGCATGTGCGTGCGTACACTCATGCGTTCCTGTGCACGTGTGTCCGTGTGTTCGTTCGTTGGCATGACATATCAAAGAAGAAAATAGTTAGATGCATGGATGCAGCCTCACTGATATCCTCGTGTATTTAGTCCATATCAAGGTTTGTCGCTACAGGCGATAGCAATTTCATTTCAACTGTAGTGGAAGTGATCTTCGCCTGAATGAAGAAATGATGGGCTAAGTGTTTTCTCTGGTAGTTAACTTTTATTTTCTGATCGCTTTTTTCTCCCCGAAGCGTTAAAAGCCAAAGTGGTAGCCTGAAAGCACGATTGCTACGCTGACCAGTTATTTCAATGCGGCGTAATCAAACAGTTAAATTCAAAAACACCTTACCAAGGGGAACACAAAGATACTTCCCCTGTGAGAGTACAGAGTCATGACAATGCACGTCGTATTTAAGTGCAGAGTAGTATCATTAGACGACCTTATATTTGACCAAATTCCACAATAGACGTTACTCAGCCATACAAAACAATTTTTTCGATCACTTAGTAGTATTTTTAGCAACGAATCGTGGTAACCATTATAGAGTTATAGCAGAGCGGAGATCCGGTTCCGGTACGGTAACCGGTACGGTACCCGGTACACCTGCACATGCGCCCAAACAGTGTTTCCGTCCCTGCGCACAAGCAGCAGTGCACGTCGCCTACCGGGTGTCGTACCGGGACCGGTCTCCGCGCTGCTATAACTGTCTATTATGTATCGAATGATCATCGCTCGACGACAGTCTCTCAAGGACTTCGAACCGCTGCTATCATGCGTGAGCAGAATTCAATCTTGGTTCCCCAATTTTCTTGTCACCTCTCCGGGTGCCTGCTTCTGACCGCGATCCGAGGTTGAATATCCGCATTGCTGCTTTTCTGCCGTTCATCGGCTGCATCGTCTTCGAATGGTGAACCCTGAAAAAATAAGGTGGTGGGTCAACACAGAAATTGATGCAGGAAGAAAATGCACGCGATATCAGTGGAAGCCGTAAACGACAAACAGCCAAAAATAGCACTGCACATACGAATAAAGCTTTGAAAATTTGGCACAGAGAAGCGACGTCTAAAGATTTATTCTATAGTACAATGCAGTAAACGCTTTCGAAGCAGTTCTGGTATAACTGCTTGCGAACAATCGAAACCACTTAGAAGCTGGGGTTTACAAATATACGTACTTCCGAACACTAATACGCTAAATCCCCGTAGTCGCTTTGCTTTATAGTTTTTTTTAGGTTTTTCTCCTTCCCAACTCCTATGCAGAAAGAGAAAAAGTCATCGTTTCTAGCCAAGTACCCGTTATATCGAAGTCATTTTCTAGTCTCGAGGGCTTCGTTATTACAATGGTTTACGATACAAAGTGTACATTGTATTCCACCCCAATTGATTTTGACAATTACATAAGCGAACACTTGTTGTTGGCCGACTATGCCCCGGGATGAAATTATTTAAAAGCTCACCTGATGCTGAACCTACTCTTACTGGTTGGCAAATACAGCGAAGTCTCGAAAATAATCGTCGGAAAGTGAATCCTGCAAGTATCATTCATTAGTGAACGTGAAAAGACCAACGCGTTTTCTGTGTGAAGAAGGGGGTTGCGTTATGTGTTGCGTTTCCTTGTTCTTGCTTAATGTGACCCAAGAGTACCAAAATTTATGTACGTCATTCTTTGTTTGAAGAGATACAGGAGCAACAGCGAAAGAAATTTAGTATATCCATACGACATTCAAGCCCAACTCTTGTATACAGAATATCCATGTCTAACTTGATTCTAGAACTTCACCATGCCACACCCTCTGTTTCAAAGTCTAGTAAGATTAGGTGCGCTCCGCGTAAGTCTAATTTTGGTACATTACTTTTGTAAATACAAACTTACTTATCCCAGTGACACTGAACCATAAGAAAAATACCGCGCTCTTCTCGCACCATCATGTTTCACTCTCCAAGTTGCCCCCACCGCGAAACACCAGCATTTTCGTGGTGGTGCAATCTGTTTCATTGCCCGGGAGGCTGTTTTGGCATACCGTGATTCTCCCTTGCCAGGCGTGCAATAGCCATATTTTTCCATAGTTTTCGAATGCGCTTAACCTCTTTGAGTATTCTACTACTAGCTCAAAAGCAAAGCTTTCATTTCAACCCCAAATTAAATAGGAAGGAACCAAGCCCACCCACAGGTTATGAACAGCCAATTTTTGTTACGGTCTGAATTCTTAGGGGGAGAGCCAACTGTCTATGTCACGTAAGATCCATTAAGTGATTTGTTGTGGCATTCGTGCCAAGAGATTCTCGCGCGCTGCGACAAGTTGGTTGGATGAACGAGCCGGCGAGATGTCTGTCGATAATAATTTGACTGGAACGCACTCATGATGATGATGTCTGGCGCGAGAAATGCACGGCTCCTTATTTCACGACAGTTTCTTTCTGAAGCACACGAGTCCATCAGAGGTTGCTACATTTAGCCCCTTGCACACGGTGCTTCTTTGGGCACGGCAGTTGTGTGTCTTGACAGAAAGCTAGCAAGTGCATAAATTTTCGCTGTAAATGCGGGCAAATTAGCGCAATCAGCCGAGATACCTTGTATTGCGCGAAAGTAGATATTAAAGGGAACGTCCGTGATTGAGCATTGAGGCTTGTCTTCGGATCTGGAATGATCTCATAAAATTGGACCTCATGGCTTTGGCATTAACTGCGTTTATGTTTATACCACATAAGGCTAATTAATAAGCTCGAAATATCACGTAGCTGTGCGTTCCGATTTCACCAAAGTCAGATGCTGCCGCCTTCCGCCGGGAGTCACTCCCACAGCGTTTTGCATTTAGGCGGGCGGCACGCCCTGCCACTGCTCCAGATACAAAACATACACCCTAGGCACTCTACATCCACAGAGTCGAACGTGGATAACGGCCACCCGCGGGAAGACGGCGACATCTGGTGTCAGCACGACGGACTCCCTCGCGGCCGAATCGAGGGAGCAGCGACTAATCGGCCGCGTTGCCGCTAGGCGCGTGGTCTAGATACCGCTTGCCAGTGGCCTGTTAAATTGTACAACGAAGCCTTCTATGTCTCACTGATGGCGCATGCTGCGTTCAAAACGCACTGCAGGAAAGCCAACTTTCTCGGACGACGATAATGATCGTGTATTAATTAAAAAAAACACTTCCCAAGGTCGGAATTAAGTTTGGCTCCCCCCACTATTAAGCCAATGTCAACCAGATTCCACCATTCCGACGCGAGCGAAGCAGTTTGGATTTGGAGAGGGGTGCATGGACTTGCAAAATTAGAAAAATCACGCACCCCTCCGTCTAACGACGACGATGGTAGAACGCGAAGCTTTCTTTGTGTAAAATGAAATGGCGAAGGGTCATATATCAAAACCGTTGCGATGAAAGTTGCAAACTGCCCGCGAATCAAAGCTCAAACTCAGACGACAACCACGGAATTCCTCACGAGAAAGCATTGCGTTCAACCATCCTCGTCGTTACACGGAGGGGGTGTATGGTTCTTTTTACTGCGGCCCCGATTTAGCATACACAGCTTCGTGATCTTCTCCAGTACGCTGTGCGCTTTAGAAACCCCGTAACTGAAAAGATGAAAGTTAATTCTCAATTTGGCAATGTTTCTCAATCTGGCAATGATCACATGACATCACTTTCTGCAGCTGAGGGTATACCTGCTAAAGTGGTAAAAAGATGGGAGGTTTTATAATTAGCCAGACTCAAAACTCAGAAACAAAGTCCGTGGACGCTGCAATTTACGCAAACCCAAAACGAAGCACCGTATGAAATAGGTTCGATAAGTTAAGAACGTTCACACGCACACAAAAAAAAAGTTCCTTGCTCCCGTTGAGAAAAATCGTAAATACTAAATAGAGAGCAATGTAAGGACAGTTCATAAAACAAAATAAGCCACATTTTCTACCCAGGGAAATTTGGCGCTGAAAACTGGCTTCATACCATTCCCGCTCTTTAGTCCCGAACACCAGAGCGGGGTAAAGCTAAAGACAATCGCCGAATTTTTATGGAGCGCACGGGCGGAGGCTCTACACCCAAAAGCGGAGCGGCCACGACGAAGAAGAGGCTCGGAAGCCGGGCATCCCTCGAAAGGGACGGCCAGACACGGGACGCGAACAAAGGCGGCGCGAGAGAGACCGCTCCAGATTCCGGCCGGCGTCTCGGAAGGAAGGAAGGAAGGAAGGACGCCCGGCGGAACAGGAAGTGCTACAAGGAAGCACTCCTCTCAATCTGGCAGGAGGTCCTCCTCTCCGTCCTCAAGGAAGGGTGCACGGGCTTCTCCTTCTTCGGGAAGGAAGACGCGCCGGCCACTTCTCCGCTGCTCCTTTATTTTCCCCGGCCTCCGTCATCGTTCCCCGGGGTTCTTCCTCGAGGAACGGGCTTCCCCTCCGCCCTTTCCCGTCGGCCAGGCCTCTCAACCGCTTCTTGCCGGAAAGAAACGCGCGGCGAGGATCAATCAATCACCCGCCGCCGGACATTCGGTAAAAACAAGAGGCGCAGGGAAAACATCGCCTCCAAGTGCTCCGGAGGGCTTGCCAAGCGGCCGGCCTTGTTGGGGATGAAAGGGGGCCGGGAAAAATCTTGCCATCTCGCTGGGTGTCGATGAAAAGTGACGCGGACGCTTATTTATTGAAGGCGTGGTGCGGGAAGATGATTGCGCGAGATTGGCGCAACATCTTGCGGTAAATGAAGGGGCTTCAATCTCTACCGGAAAAGGTGTGGCTTAGCTCGCAAAACACGGAACTGGTCAGAGGGCGGTGAGATTCGACGGTTGACAGTAAAGCTGCTTGTAGTCGCGTTAACGACCAACCCTCCTATAGTATTCGGGTCAGGAAACAAAAGGCGCCAGGGGAAACACTTACAACGGCGTGTGTTTGCGTAGTTTTTGTTTATTGCTTGCACTGACGCAGTTGTACATGAACCTGAGCGAAGATCAGCAGCGCGTGACCCTGTAAAAAAAAAAGTAGAAGATAGACTCATGATGAGCGAAAACAAAAACAAAAAACAAAAACTTCGACGAGGAGACACAACAGCTCTTTCTCGTTCGGTTTTATATCGGTGTGCTTGTAATCAGGTTCTTGTAGATTGCCAGTTATACAGGCCTTGTACGCTTGTTAGCTTTAAACGAGGACGCGAATGGCTGGTAGCCTCATATCAAGCCTTAATTCATGGATGTGTTGGAAAACCGCATTCCGAGAAAACCGGCGCCAACATAAGTATGCGCACATAAAAGGCGACCCGTTATTGCTTACCTTAAAGCGTAGACGGGTAAATTATTGCGCCTGGTGCCTCCGAACATTGCAAGGTACTGCTCAGTCAACGCGTTTTCGCAGTAAAACGTGAAATGCCAATTCACACGTCAGTTTTAATATTGGGCACGTCCAAACACTGAACTTTTTTTGGTACTTGCAATCTGTCAACGTCGATGTGTAGTGCTCGCGCGAGTACACAATATACGGCGTCTGATAATGTTGCGATACGTTTTCTTGCTTTAAGAGCTCGTTCCTAAGAACACATTCGCACCAAGCTCTTAGCTCAAACAGCGCCGACAGACGAGGCCAAATCCAGGCAAATTTCTCCGCACTTTCAAGCATGCAAATAGGGATACCTCGATCGAGAATATCCCTTACATTGGACGCACGGGCGCGAGGAAAGGGTCAGCGTGACATTCTAGCCCGCGCGCGGGGAAGGGAGTGGATAGAGAAAAAAAGGAAGCTTACTCCAACTTTTGATGGAACACCGGATGGGTGGGTGACAGTCTAGTAGTTTGTCACGAACATGCACCGCACGACCGAGCTCGTCGGAGCGATAAAAGGCAAAATAGACCTCCGGCGCAGGAGCAAAGGGATGACGCCAAGGAAGCAGCAGCAGCAGCGGGCCCGAAAACCCCAAAAGCGCAAGACCGGAGGAAAGGACCGCGGCTGCTGGCGGTGTTCCCGTGAAACGGAGGAAGGAGGGACGCGGGGGGAAGCTGTGGAAAGATAGGGAAACGGGGAAGAAGTGCTGCGGAGAAGCGCGCAGTGCAGGGGTGGCTGGCTGGCTAGCTGCCGGAGGAGACTCCCCGAAAATGACGGCGGCGTGCTGGGGGGGCTGCGCCCGCGGATCCTGCAGACCACGATGGAAGGGAAAGGAAGAGAGGGAAATCATGAAACCGCACAAAAAGGGAGAAAAGGGGATAGGACGGGATAGAAGTGTGGTTACGCGACCCGCGCAGTGAGCGAGTGAACCGGGCAGGGCGATGCGCGCGACACGAACGAACGGGTAAAGAAAGAGCTGCCACAGCGCATGCCGGCAGACTCGGTTTTCACTAGAAATAAGGGAGGAAAAGTTGGGAGGACCCCCGTATCTGCTTGCCAAGCTCCCGCTTCCCGTTCGTCCCCCTCCTCCGAAATCTTCTCCAAGCCTTCACCGAGGGTCCTCCTCTTCATCTCCGCCTCCACTTTTCTTCCTCTTCCCTTGTCATTGCTTTTGTTATCGCCCTGGCTTCCATGCTTTCCCTTCCCCATCCCGCCTTCTCCGCATTTTCTCCCGTCGGGCTTTACGGTGACACGCGTCTGCCGACAATATATATAGGCGTGCTGATCTATTAAACTGTAACGATGGGTTGGTTGCTCCTCCGCCTCTCGACGGCGTGACAGCGGCTGTACTGGCAGCACGAGCAACAGCGGCAGTAGCAGCAGTAACAGCGAACTTGCGCTCCCGATAAGACCACTTCGCCGTTGCTTCTGGCGCTCCGTTGCTTTTGTTGTTGTTGTTGTTGCGAACGCCTGTCAGCATTTATCGGCTGCTTGTTTAGCTCGGCACGAGATGCGTCGGGGTCTAGAAGGGAAAGAGCAGGCTGCGCGTCTGTGGGCCGTAGATCTATCGCGCGAGAGGAGACGTGCCGCTCTACATCCCGTGGCGGCCACCAGCTGCCAGGATACGCCCTTCCCGCTCGCTGTGGCGCCTGGCATGACACAACTTTAGCCTGTCGACATCGCAGGGAGGGCATGTATAATAAGTGTGCACATTTTCGAAGGACCGTCCTCTTTCCGCCGCACGCTATCAATATACTGGAAAGCCACGGATGGAAGACTTATGCTACCCCATCACTTTACTACATGGGTTGCGCGTTGTTTTGTTAGCGCCTACCGCGACTAGCCAGAACCGTCTGCGCTTACTTGGCCCGCGTTATCTCTCACCCTGACGGCACACATTTTACTCAGCGGAGATTACTGGCAGTGGTCGTATTCGAGGGCACCTTTTACGGGTAGCTGTGGTTGAGTCGGTTGGCTTGTAGCTGGCATTTATTAGGGACGTGATCTTCGGATGTTGGTGTTCTGCAATGGGAGCAGAGCAACTTGCTGCGTACCAAAAGCAACGTCGAACTTTGTTTCTGTTGTGTGAATGCGTATGCGGGTTACACCAGTAACTTAATAACATGACCTGGTGTTTCAGACCTAATATAAATGGCAGCGTGAATATTCCGAGCCCGAGGGTATTACTAAACGCTACAGATTATGATAGCTTACCGAGTCGACGCGATTGCGAAAAGAAATATGTAATGGCGCCTTAATCTCTCGCGCTTTTCGAAGCACATGCGTCCAAAAAGGCAGTTGAAAAGCAGAAAATGCACGAAAATGGAAAGACCGTCCATTGCCTACTGCCATTAGTAGGGCGGCTGAAGCGTGGATTATTGCGCATGGTTAAAGGGGCCGTGAAGAGAAAATGCATTTGTCTTTGCTTAATTTTGTCTGCTTGAACGACCTTTTAAGAACATAAATCCCAAATATTTTCACAGTTCATTGCTTCTGGCATTTAGGAGGCGACTTTGGAATTCTCGTTTTGAGACGCATCGCAAGCGACCATGCGCGAACCGTCGGTCGGCAGCGTAACCAGCAGTGACGTCACGTCAAGTACATTCGAGAGTTCAGCGCGTTCAACGTTCTTTGTGTATATTGTTCTGCAAAGCTGCAAACCCCATATTTTAAAAATAATGCATCCTCTATTCGTTGCCAAAAACAGTTTTGTATCCACGTGTGCAGTGTCGTGACAGCTTCAGTTGTCTGGGAGCCATTGCAGCAAAACTCAGACCTACTGGCTGTTCATACAGTTTGTAGCCAGTTTCCCTGCTGAATTTCACGTTATTTTGCCGAATTCTCTTCGGAATCTTGCCTTTTTTGTATGAAATGGCCCAAAGCCGCTCAAGCAAAAAAAAAAAAAAGAAGTTCCCCGTGTGCGCTTCGAATTTGCGGCCTCCGGGCCAGCCTAGTCGGACACTTTATCTCCTACACTATAGACGTGAGAAACGCGCGCGTCGAAAAACTGCTGCATAAAAGCCTCTTCGCATTTGTAACCCAGAACTCTGTCGTGTTTTCATCAATTCTAATAAACCCAGAGCTTCAGCCGCCAACTTACTGTTGAACGCTTCTGCAGTAAGCCAAAGTGGGTTTGAAGTTCCGACTACTCGAAGTTCTTTCGATAAACATGTTTATGTAATAAATTCTCATTTTAAGCGTTCGGTCATTTATCTCGTCAGGTCAGAAGTTTCACGTTCGCGCAACTCATGTCGGCAAACTTGTGCAAGAATATCGGCTAGCAAAACGACAGTTTAGACTCGTAGAAACAGCGTAAACTGTTTACGAATGCCCAGTATAGATTAAACGTGGTTACCTCTGCCTGCGCATCTCGCCGGTGTTGTTGACTGAAAGTTGGACCATGTTGATCAGTCGTATCAGAGATCAGACGTCTCCCGTTTAGTTGCAGGGCGAGTTTCATCATGGCGCCGATGCTGTAGCTTTATCTGACCCTTTGCAAGCCCGCTCTATGCCGACATATTGTGCAGACGAGGGAGAATTGTGATTGGCTTCTTACTGACTTACTGAAACGTCACTTCACGAGTTGAGGAGTAAAGCTTCAGGGAAACCGTAACTGCATTTGTTTTCCTATTTGCCTATATCGGGCAACGAAACGGGTATGCATTGTTTGTTTATCAACGTTCCACGGTTATAAGCGCGCACACAACGTAATTTTTTTCGAAAATCTCTTCACGACCCCTTCTAAGGGAAATACGAACCACTAGATTGACGAAACGAAAGAAGAGATACGTAGAGAATGGGAAATAAGTCCGAAAAAATTGAATTGTAACATACCCCTTGGTTTTCATAATGCGCGAAATGACGGAATCAGTAAAGCAAATTGTTTGCGGCTACAGCCAGAAAAGTCTAAAAGTAAACATTTTCCTTTGAACGTGTTTTGGTCTATTCATCTCTCATACATTCGATAAACCTAGGGGGTGCTTCCTGGTTTTACTCATTGTTCGTGTACAATAGTGTTGGTTCGACGAAAGAAAGACACCTCGAGACGTGTACACCGCTTCGAAAATGCGGCGCCAGCGGTTTTGACTGTAATCTAAGAGAATCTTTTCGAGTATTTGCAACGTGTCCAGCAAAGCCAACAATAGTCCTTCGATCTGAGATAACAACTGTGAGGCTAGGACGTAGAGTTTTACTGCCGTTGCGGCCGTGGTTCAATTGTACGTTGTAGTGTTTGGGGAGGGACGCACCAGCAACTAAATCATCTTTCTCCGCATCTAGTACCTGCAGGCATAAACGACAGCTTCTACGGATAACAGAAAAAGACTGGATAGTGGGACGTGGACTTGGTTTACCGCGGGAGCTGTCGAACTTGTTTTAACAATAAGGGAAGCGTAATTGGGCTTACCTGTTTATCAAAAAGCGAGAAGGTGTTTGCATTTGAAGGAGATGAATAGTATTTAGATCGAGGAAAAGAAGGGAAGTATGATGAAAGAGATTGTGATCAAATGATGAGGCGACAATTAACATACGCAATAATTGGGTAAAAGAGACTAATATACAACCTTACTGATAAACACACGTGAAATCAAAGAAGGTGACGCATGACAGGAAACAAACTTAAATCCCATTGAATTTAAAAATGAAATAAAAAAGAACGAAGCGAAAATAGCATCGCAGGCCTTTTTACAAACCATGAAATGTAAAAAGATCTAACGGAAAGCAAAAATAAGCCCCGGTTAGTCTATCATTACGCCACGTGAGAAACCATAAATTTGAATATTTTTGCTCCCGAGCTAATTGCACCGTATGAGTCTAAAGTCATCAGTCAACGGGAAAATGATGTACAGGGGATTTGGGGCGCTCTGGAATAAACCCGTCTAAGCGTGGACTATTTATGCTAGATTGTATTCGTCCGTTGCGTGGAATGATAAAGACCGTACGAAGGAGTACCCCGTCTAAATCCAGACCAAGGAAATCTTTGATCTCCTCCCCCCCATCTGCTTTCCCAAAGAACCAAAAGAGAATCATCGTACACCCCAATAATGATAAGAACCTTCATTTACCTTCCGCTTGATGTCCATGTTCATCACTGTGCTGTTATGTGTGGGAAGTTGATTGCTACTCCCAGGTATCACTCTGGCGTCCTGCAATAGAGACCAGATAGTTTGAAGAAGGCAACACGATAATACGAGGCATGCAGTCCAGGGGCAGTAAATGCAGCATTCGGGGCTGCAGCAGAAGAGCACAGTGGTTTTAATGCCCTTTAATTGCTAGAGAAAAATGGGAAAAAATGCGCTGCTTTTGGGCAGTGCGCTGGCACTATACGTGGACACACTTTGCTGGAGACGCGCCCCAACAATTGCAGTTGAAGAATTTAATTGATTTTTGATTGATTGATTGTAGGGTTTAACGCGCCAACGCAACGCAGACGATGAGGCGCGCCGTAGTGGAGGGCTCCGGATTAATTTTGACCACCTGGGGATCTTTATCGTGCGCCGAAATCTCGTACACACGGGCGTTTTTGCTTTTCGCCTCCACCAGAAAAGCGGCCGCCGCGGCCAGGAATCGAACCCGCGACCTCGTGCTCAGCAGCGCAACGCCTTAGCCACTGAGCCACCGCGGCGGGTAGTTGAAGAATTTAGAAGTTGTTTCTCCGATACTTGGTTATGCCGGGCCACAAACCATGTAAACGAGTAATATGTCCCCGGTACTGTTATTCTGTACTCCAGTATTCAAAAGTAGTTCTCGCGCAATTGTCAAGGTAATAAATAAGTAAATAAATAAATAAATAATACTCGAGGAAACCAACGTGCACAAAAAATGCACGTTTCTGTGGCCAAAATTATCAGCAACGTTATGTGGGGCATTGTAACTAAACAACAAATTAATTTTTGTAAAACAAGAGAAGGAGTTTAAAAGCTATATTATGTTAAGAGACTAGTAAAAAATGATTGAAGAGAGCGTCCGGGAAAGCTACAAAGCTTTTCAGTCATATGCTGAATTACAGACTTTGACTGTCGAATAAGGCAGCACGTTTTACCAAGCTATAGTAGCAGTTTAAATCTGTGCGAACGGCGAAAAAACTTCCCGTATGTGAAGCTGAGGCATATTCAAATAAAGAAAAAGAGGGTTATCGCAAGCAAAGGGCACACAGTACTGATACTTATATACTTACTTGTGCTCAAGTTACAAAATACATGGAGTCAATTCTTTTCTCATTCTCAAAACCCGCGGAAATTGTTCGGAACATGAGGAGCAACAATCTTATTGGAAGGTTTTTTTTTTTTTTTTGAAGACTTGCCCGTTCTGTTTGAAAGCAAGTAGCATTAACAACACGTACTAGTGCTCTCGAACATTTGAAGTTCCTGCTCAGCAAACAAGTAAATGTCGTGGCAGCCACATAGCATATAGCCGTGTGGCGTTCAATCAATCATGCGGCCAGCAAATTATAACCGCACAGAGATGCATACGTGCAGCTGCCTACGCACTGTATTGCCTTTAATCCCGCAAATATAGAATAAGAGATATACAAGTATGAATACTAAAAATAAAGTAATCAATAAAGTAATACAGTCAAACTTCGCTAATTCGAACTCCAAGTTCGAATTAGCCGGAGTTCGATTTAGCGGGAATTCTTTTGATTGGCGGTACAGCGCATGGTATACCTGTATTAGAAACGCATGCGCGATAAAGCAGACGCTATTGCACGTCCTTCGGAGTGCACTTTCAATAATTACGTGCTGCGAAATTATGGCATGTGCAATGGTCAGTCCGAGATGCGAACCCGAAGAAGCAGGTGCGCACTTCCGCACTAGTATCCATAGTGCGAAGGTCGCATGGCTGTTGCCAACTGCTTCAGTGTACGCGGAGCAAGTACGCGGTTACGGGTTTGGGAAGCTGCGGAGGCTAGTGGCGCACTGAACTTTGGCCTTCGGCTTCGAATTTCGCGAGAAGTAGTCCGTGCGAACGGGGAATTTTGTTCGAATTAACCGTGGCACCTGTTTCAAGGTCAAATTAGTGAGAGTGTTCCCCCATTCAAATATGCATAACTTTGCGGGGACCAATGGACCAGCTCGATTTATCCGTTGGTTCGAATTACGCGACTTCGAATTAACGAGGTTCGACTGTAATAATTGTCGTTACATAGCGACCGTAACAGCCGAACCGGGGGAGGGCGGGGGGGGGGGGGGGTGATTACTTGCAATTTTAGGTACTCATTGTCGTCATAGCAACAAAGGTATACACGTCAACGAATACACATTAACTCACTGGCTGTGGCTTCAGGATGAACGACAAATACACATTGTCTTTTTATGCTTTCGCGACGTGTAGACGCCGACTCTCGTGCAAGGTCTCGTTGGCGCCCCGCTCTTCCATTTGTTTCCCGCCCAGCACTCGTGCATTGCGGGCGGCGGCGGTGCAGGGTACCGCGCGCCGTCTCGAAGGGAAGCGACGGCGACGAGATCGCGTTGTGGCCATTCCTATTCGGCCCCCGCGATCCATCGGCTTTCCCAACATTTTACGTCGGCTCCACGTCATGTTCGCTAAAAAGTCCCATTTTTAATCCTCTTAGCGCCGCCAACGTGTGTGCGCTGCGCGCGCGAGCAGCGCAGGCAGGCGCTGAATGTGTGCCTATCGACGAGACTGCTCGTTATCTTGGGCATTTTTTTCCTCCCGCGCCAACCCCGTGGCGGAGATTTGTTTTTCTGCTTTAAAGGGCCCGGGATATGAGCGGCATGTTGTATTTCGTTTCTCCTTTCTGCTTTTTTGTTTCTTTTGATGTCTCGGAATTTCTCTTTTTCTCTCCGCCTACATCCTCATCCGAGTCTTTTTATTTTTCTTCCCTCCGACGCACGCTCCAGCCGTTTTTTGGCCCCTCTTCGTCGACGCCAACGTCCGCGGCTCCTTCGTCGTGTATAAGATCTTTTAATGCGCCGTCGAGGCTTCTCGGGGAACATCTGTTTGCCTTTGGCTCTGGTGCGCGAGCGATGTTCGGCGGGGGAGTTTCGCTCGGGAGATTTCTGTCACGCGAATGCAAATATTCACCTTATCTCCTTTCGAAGCGTGTCAAAAAGGCGGTAATGAAGTGTCTTCCTTTCCATCTCGCATCACGGTGCAGCCGTATTTTTTCCGCCCCTTTTGCTTCTTCGTCTTCGTTGACGCCGCCGGAAAATTTGTTTCCACCGGCATTCCTCCCGAAATTTGTGTCTATGGAGGCTCCTCCGGCCGAACGCGTGTCGTCGACTCGTCAGCAGTGTCGCAACAGATGCTGTCCTCCTGCAGCTAGTTCGCTGCACGCGATTTCACGCTGAATACATTGTGAGGATATTGCTTTTTTACTTTCGTGTAAAGTAAAACTACATGTCACGCTTGCTTCGTGTGAAAGCTATTTCCATTGATACTAATATTAGTTTACCGCGATTCACATTTACCTACCAACCCGGACAACTTTTTTTATTTGTATGATATGGAATGTACATAACGGACTAGCAGTGCTTAAGGGGCTACGAGACAAATTACAGCCTTGATCAACGTGAAAGAACTAGTCTTTCGCTACTCACTCGGCGATATTCCAGCCACCAAAAACATCTTCTAACCGAAGAAACGCCACAAATATTGAAAACTTTCAACTCTCTCGCTAGAGTGACGCAACATAGTGAAGAGTGACGTAATATGGGCCAGCACTAAAACATAGGTATCAACGTGTTACCTGCACGTGAGCATTCAAGTGATACGCCCAAACGAAACTAGATGCCACACTGCAATCGCCCAGTTTTTTTCTTGGCGGTGGCTTACATCGGCGGCCGTAAATCACACAAATACCTGTGACGTCATACAGACGTCGCCGGGAAGTAGCTGTGGCCACTGCTTCATTTGTTTTTTTAACATGAAAGTGTTTTATTCCGGGATACACAAAAATTTCACAGACGTCGTATCCGTCACGGAAATGATGCCAGTACAACGAAGCAAGTAGCCTGTAAAGGATGCACCCCTGCAGACAGGGTCTTCTTGCGGGGAAGCAACCTTTGGTACTAAAGTGTACTTTATAAGGGTTGTTCGTTTTCTGGTTTTATATTTTAACACGAAAGTGTTTCATGCCGGGGTACACCAAGATTTTGCTTACGTCATATCCGTCACGGAAATGGCGCCAGTACACCTTTGCCGAAGCGACCCGCCAGCAGGACGTCGCTCACCAAACACACCCACAAGAAAGCCGCTGAACCGCAAATCAAGCTCAGCGACAGATTTCGCTGCACATGTCACTTTATGACAGAGGAATCAACCACAGTTTGTTTAAATCTCGAGAATATTGGTGTGAAGGGTGAGATAAACTTGGTATCATCGTTATCGGTGCAAAGCAGTCTTTCTAATGAACCAAATTTCTTCATGACCTCTTTAATAAAGGGAAGACTTCCGTGCTTTGTCGAATGGCAGCAGCGAAAAGTTTGCCAAGCTTAGTATGACCGAAGACGAATCCTGCCTCCATCAACATGTAACAGGCGGCAGTATGGTATGGCTAAAAGCCGCCGTCAGCCTCGGAACGACACCTCGTAAGAACAGCTGACAAGTTTTCCGGACGAGGGTTCGAAGAAGCGACCAAAGCCCGCTCGCGTCAGGCGCGAAGTGACGTGCTGAGCTGCGCGTAATGACACCTCTGTGAAGAAACATGAAGCACACTCGGCGCCTCTGAAAGAAGGAGAAGAAAAAGCGAGGGAAGAACGGAGGCGCTTCGGTGACAGCGGACAAGGACCGAGTTGCCAAGACAGCGAGGTTCGCGAAAGCAGAAACGGGTGGTTGACGTGGGAGGAGGAAGAGAAAGAAAGGGTGAGAGTGAGAACGAGACCTCGGAATAGACAGCCTAGGCACGTGTCAAATTTTTTTCGTGCCAATCATCAGGCAGGTTCGAGTTCGCACTGGCGAGGCATGATGCGTGGCTGCTCGGTGGAGCTACACTCACCTCGCGCTATGGCCGCTTGTGGAAGAGGCTGTGGAGACAACTTCTGCAACGAAACTGACTGTAAAAGTTGGCGGCTTTATTACGAAAACTGAGCCACCGTGTCGTACTTCAACATTTTGCTCTTCTACATGCACCGGCGTTAGCGATGGCCTAAAAGAAATAGCTCTGTCGGCCTCCGAACACTATTCACGGCATCAGCGAAAGGAAGTCTGCACGCTTCCGGGTTCCTTAGCAGATGAAAAACTGTGGAATCGCTTATCAAATCTTCCTCGTCAGCTACAGATGCGTTAAACGGAGTTGTAAGCATTCTCGACATCACTAAGAAGATTGAAGTGTGGATGTTTAGGCCATGTTCTCAATTTATTGGCCACCTTACCCTTGTTTTTAAAGGTCCTATTCAACGCTACTTTCAAAATCTTAAATTCTTTCAGAAAGTAGTTAGAAAGCGCCAATCAGTACTTAGATAAGGTGGCCATAAAGTAACCAAGCCAATTAATATTCTACGCCCATGAGCTAGCTTAGGAACTCCTCAACAGATTTTTCTCTCTTTCTCGGTATGCGCATGTGTGTCCGCGTGTGCGTGCGTGCGTGCATGCGTGCACTTGCGTTTCTTCCTTTCTGTTCCTTTCACATGCAAGAAAAGCCGCTCGGTGGTTTGCGCAATGCGGGAATATCTTGTCCCAAGTCATGAACAACACTCTCAGACTAAAGGATACAAATGTTGAATCGGGGATGGGGAGTCTACGAAGAGCCCTGATCAATACGTCTCTGGTCAAGTAGAGCTATACGTTCACTTACATCTGTCCATTGTTCAAGTCAGAAACGGCATATAGGACCGCTGTATACAACAGTAGTTTTCATAAATTTGTAAAGATTGTAGTATTTAACGCGCCGACGCTACACAGGCAATGAGACACGCTGTATTGGAGGGTTCCCGATTATTTCGACCACCTGGGGATCTTTAACGTGCGCCGAAATCTCGAACACACGGGCGTTTTCGCTTTTTGCCTCCACCAGAAAAACAGCCGCTGCCACCGGGAATCGAAACCGCGTCCTTGGGCTCAGGAGCGCAACGCCTTAGCCGCTGAGCCACAGTGGCGGGTAGTTTCCAGAAATGCCATCGCGTCGTAAAGTCGGTCACTGTGCTCTTCGCACAAACAGAAATAATCTAAAATGTATTCGACTGATGACGCCAATACGTTATGCGTTTGTTTTAGATGATTTTTCCGACGAAAAAAAAAAATTCATCCGGGAACTTACGTGCATTGAAGGCGCAAGCCTGGCGATACTTATTTACAACTTGTTTACTGCGACATCGCATTTGGGTCGCTTTCCTTGCTTTCGTTCCTTCGTCTTTCGGCGCGAATTACTTCGGTCATCTTATGTTCTGCTACTTACCAATAAAGGCGTCTCTCTCTCTCTCTCTCTCTCTCTCTCTCTCTCTCTCTCTCTCTCTCTCTCTCTCTGTACCTCTCTCACACTCTCGTCGCTTTCGTTTCTTCGTTTTACGGCACGAATTGCGCCAGCAGGCAGATTGGCACACGCCAAAGCTAGTGAGGGTTCTGGGTGGCTGCTGCGCACCTGTTCTAGTCACGTACCATCACTTTCAGGAGTCACGAAATTTTCTACAACCTTTATGTCCACAATTCGTAGTTTTGCTAATTTTGTGAAGTGGGCACATTGCCCCTCAAAGCTCCCGATTACTGGCCCCCTCAAGGTTGTTGTATGTGCCGCGACGAAAGGAATAACAACAACGAGAATTTTGTTCCCCACTGGCGACGTGCACACTGTTCGTATATCCGTGGAGTTCTGTTCCGCCACTTACAAGCAGTTCGGCCTACTTGAAATTGACCTTTGTAAGGTTTTCGATCGACTGCGCCACTCGTTTCTGTTTTCACCCCTGGAGCATGTGAACATCGGTTCAGTAGTTTTGAATAGTGTACGCCTTTGCTATGAGTCTTATGACGACTGTTCAAGTATAGTAATTGTTAATGGGCACCTCTAGATGTCTGTGGTGATACAATCGTCGGTTAAACAAGGATGTCCTCCACCCCACTTCTTCTTTCCGTTTATTTGGAGTCGCTATCCTTGTCAATTCTTCAATTCCTCAGAGTTCATGGTTTGCAATGAACTTAACATCTTGGCATATGCCGATCACCTCCCCTTTTTCTGTGCTTACAAACCAAGTATTGACAAAGGTGCTTTCATTGACCGAGGAATTCTGGGTAGTTTCAGGCGCCATAATTAACTTTACTAGGACTTTTGGCCGTTGGTTTGGCTCACGGGCGCTCCCCCCATCCCGATTTGCAGGTATTGAATTTTCATGTCGGCCGCCATAATACCTTGGCGTACCAAACGGATGCTATCAGAATAACACGATACTGGCGGGAGAGGTGGGTGGACAACACTCCGTCGTTACTCTGAGATTTTTGTGCCGCATAATCTTTCAATTTGTAGTAGAGCTAGGGTGTGAAATTTGTTCCTAGTTACAAAATTACTGTATGTTTTACAAATTTTTCCCTGCGAGCAGCTCCCCACTCAGCGTTTTCACATGACCTTCACGACATTTGTATGGTCGTCTTCTATGGAGCCTATGAGACGGTATAGGCCCGTCTTTGCTGGAGGACTTGGGCCGACGCACCTCTATTTGAGGCAACTTGCAGCGTGTTTTTGGTTTATTCGTGACTCATCCCATCCTAATATTAGAGCCTTTTGTCAAGTGAGTCTTGTGGATCTTCTTTCTGGTATTATTGTTTCTTCTAGGTTTTCCTCACTGCCATATTTGTGGCGATTCATGCATGAGGTGTGTTCTTCTGTCCGATATCATTGGCACGCTTTTCCACCGACTATTTATTTACGGTGGTGCGTAAAACAATTTACAGAGACTTCATATCGATACTATTCCCTGAACCCCTCTTCAGGTCTGTACGGTGGTTTACCCAGCAAGGATGTGCCTAAGCGAGTTTGTAAACTGCCTCTTTCTCTACGTACAAAATATTTCTTTTTCAAGCTACATACGGAAACCTTGGCCGTTAAAACATGGCTGCGTAGTAGGAACATTTTTGTGTTTTCTATTAACTGTGGACTTTGTGATACTCCAGAAACAATTTAACACTGTTTTATTGACTGCATTGTTCTGGAATGTGCTTTGAAGGACACTACAAACGTACTTTGAATTAACACCCCACAGTATGCGATACCTTGTATCTCCTTGCGATGATGTCCAATTACGACCTGTTTTTTTTTTCTGATGGCCTTACAAAACTTACGGAAAACGCGCATGTTAGACAGAAACACTGAGTCGATGGCATCTTCCAAGTTGCACTTTAGTCATACGATAATTAAGCTAAAAAATCATGCACCCGTCCGTCTAACGACGGCGATGGTTGGAGCGATCGAATAGACGCCGACTTTGTGACGCGAGGGACACAGGTTCGATTACGGTCACGGGAAGGGCTTTTTTCTTTCATTCACCCACGATCATTCATCATCATCGTCAGAGAAAATTGGATTTCCTGCACGACGCATTGGCGTACAACAGCATCAGTGAGGACGCTACAGCTTCGTTTTAAGCGGCTACTCTGACCAAAATTATATTAGACCTGATTGATACCCTGTTTTGCACCGGTGCGTATCATGGCTTCCTTACTAGCGGGAATTTTCGTATGTTTTGTTCGCCGAATTGGAGATTGCCTGTTTCACCTTGTTTATTAAGCGCCATGATTTGTGAATAGTTATTTTATGTATGTTTATCTATATTTGAATTACATGCCATGAAAAAAAAAGAGATAGTACAGTTGGTAGAGCGCCAGGCTGTTACTGAACAGACCCAGGTTCACATCTCATCAGGTGACGCTTGTGTTTTTTATTTCTTTTTTCCTGCGGCGGCCATTTCCTTGGCCGGACACCTATACAACACCAACCACAACGGCACTTTTTCTTAGAATGGGGCACTATATATGCCTTAAAAGAACTTAGTTTATAAAAACTCCGGAAGAAATCGTTCCAAGCCAAATACTTTTCCGCTTTTGACTCAATGCGAAATTGAGGCCAGCAACATTTTATTCCCGCAAGCAAGTGGAGTGCTGGAAGTAAAACACAAGTTTGCCTACACACTAAGTGCAAACAGCACGGTGCACCGGTAACCGGCGGCATCGACGACACCTTGGTTCAGGACATTTTCTACTCCGCTGAAGACGCTCGAAAGCGAGCAGCGAGTTTCTCGGGCTCCATTTTGCGAGAAAAGAAAGAGCCGCGAAGACACTGTGCGACACGAGAAGAGAAACTATAACACGAAGCTGGAAAATAAAAGCGGGGGAATAAGGCGAAAGGGATGATGTCCTTCTCGGGGTTCCGCAGTCGCAGAGTGACAGGCCGGTCGACGGGTCCGCAAAGGGAAGGGCCACTGACGACGGCGAGTCTTCTGTGCCCGGGCAGGATCCCCCAAAAGTGCCGGTCGTGGCGGGTGAGCAAGCGAAGGGTGACGCGATCGGCTGGTTCGAAGCGGTGGCCACCAATTCGTTCGGGGAGGGGGCTGCCGCCAGTGGAGCAGCGCTCAGCGACTAGCCAGCCCTGTCCGGGCCGTGGCGGCGGCGGCGGCAAGCCTGGGGTGCATCCTAGGAGCCGGGACCCCGGGCCTGACTTTGATGGAGATGGATGGAACCGGGCGCGCGGCTGTCAGGGCCGCGGCCCGCACCGCGAGGCGCTGACAGTGCCAGCACCGCCCGCGTCGCGTGAGTCTGACACGGAAATCTGAGGCGCGCTGCTGCCGCAGTGTGTCCCGCGAGCCCCGTGCCCCACCACCCGGAAACAGGTAGAAGGGGCCTCTTCCGCCGACGCCGAGACGATTACACGGGGACTGCGCATGCGCCGTTACGCGCCAATAGAAACGCGCGTCGTCCGACGTGGCAGCCGGCCGCGACAGAGGGCTGAGACGTACGTACGCCGCGTTACAGTGCCGACGATGACCAATACACGCACTGTATACTACGAAGTGCGAGTGTGTTTTAAGACCCGCCTCTTTTCCTCAAATCATGTATCGGATACTACGAATAAGATACGAAACCTCGCTATACTATCAGCAATCGGGGAACACGTGTTAGCATGATGATCGGGGAGCTCGATCGAGCGAGGACCCGTGCGGACGCATTTCATGTCTGTTCCAAATCTTGTGTCGAATGATTTGACTGGATGCGATTCCAGAAATGAACAGCACTTGAAATTCCCGTTGGTTATCCTCAACGTGTGGAAAGTTCTTATAAGTTGGAGATAAAGTCAGCTACAACGGTGTTTCGGAGCCCAATAGATATTTAGAGGTTCCTTCCTTCCTTCCTTCGTTTCTTCGTCCGTTCCTTCCTTCATTCGTTTCTTTCTTTCTTTCTTTCTTTCTTTCTTTCTTTCTTTCTTTCTTTCTTTTTGGTTTGCTTTCTTCCTTCCTTCTTTTCTTTCTTGAATGACCATAGGGTGCTTGCTTTGTTGAGGTACTTTCTTGTTTCTTACTTAGACAGGAACCACACGGAATGAATGTCGTATAAGAACTTACTCAGAAGACATCATTCGTATATCGTTTTCGCGAAGTTTGAAACTAACACAATGTCGCGGTTTGCCACAAATGCCCGGTAAACGCTATTTCGGGGTGGCGCCCTCGCCGAGAAAACACCGTGTGATATCTAGGGGTCTTTCGCATCGAAACGATGTGTGCGCACGTACGTACGCGCGCACGCACGCACGCACGCACGCACGCACATACATACATACATACATACATACATACATACATACATACATACATACATACATACATACATACATACATACATACATACATACATACATACATACATACATACATACATACATACATACATACATACATACATACATACATACATACATACATACATACATACATACATACATACATACATACATACATACATACATACATACATACATACATACATACATACATACATACATACATACATACATACATACATACATACATACATACATACATACATACATACATACATACATACATACATACATACATACATACATACATACATACATACATACATACATACATACATACATACATACATACATACATACATACATACATACATACATACATACATACATACATACATACATACATACATACATACATACATACATACATACATACATACATACATACATACATGTTGAATTATGTTCTTCGATTCCCGGCTCCCGCGGCCGCTTTTCTGATGGGGGCGAAAAGCAAAAACGCCCGTGTGTACGAGATTTCGGCGCACGTTAAAGATCCCCAGGTGGTCAAAATTAATCCGTAGCCCTCCACTACGGCGCGCCTCATCGCCTGCGTTGCGTCGGCGCGTTAAACCCCCACAATCAATCAATCAATCAATCAATCAATCAATCAATCAATCAATCAATCAATCAATCAATCAATCAATCAATCAATCAATCAATCAATCAATCAATCACATACATACATACACACATACATACATATATACATACACACATACATATGTGTGTGTGTTTAAACCAGACTCTTACTGGAAGCAGGCTGACTGCTCAAACCGAATACGAGGTGAATAATTGCTAATACAAGAGAATTGCAGCCAATAAATAATGAAAGGAACGGCAATATCTGTTACGTTTACATGAGTTTCAAGTGCCCAGTTTTTGCGTTGTGTTAGGGAATAACGATCGCCAGGAATCATGATCGAAGATAAAAAAAGCAAACTTTTTGACACGACTCCCAGTTTTACACTTTAGCGTATACGCCCTAACCTTGAAGGTTCGCTTCCCTGGCGTATAAATCTCACCGATAAATATTTGCAGAATTTTGTCGCCGCAGTAATGTGTCATCGCGCTGTCTTGAAGTGGGTTAAAAAATAATGAAGTTAACTAGACAGCACCGATATAAGCAACTAGATGAACAATAAAAGAATAATCAGGTAAACAATGACGACAGAAAGGACAATAAGAGGCTCACGCGAAATACTTCTTCACTTCCTCGAACGACCCTTTGTGCGTGCGTGCGTGCGTGCGCGTGCGTGTGCGCGTGTGCATGTGTGTGTGTGCGTGCGTGCGTATGTGTGTGTGTGTGTGTGTGCGAGAGAGTGAGTGAGTGAGTGAGTGAGTGAGTGAGTGAGTGAGTGAGTGAGTGAGTGAGTGAGTGAGTGAGTGAGTGAGTGAGTGAGTGAGTGAGTGAGTGAGTGAGTGAGTGAGTGAGTGAGTGAGTGAGTGAGTGGCTATATAAAACAGTAGCAACTCACGTTACTGGCGACCCAATCGGCGTGTTTTATCAAAAGAAGCAATATTCAGTCGCAATTTTCTTTAACTTATACATTCGCCACCATGTTAGTGTTCGTTTTATATATCGATATACACCCTCACGTTGAAGACGGAACGATGTAATCCGCTGAAATACACCGCAGAAATCACTACGTCGCTGTGCTGGGAAACAAAAGAAGAAAATTGCGAGTGAGGTGCATTGCTCGCAGCCATCGGCTGAGCCAGGTTTTTAAGCCCAGGCCGTGTCACTCACACGTATATATAATTTTCCTGGCAGCAAGGGACGGTCTTTCCCGCCACCCCCCCTTTCCTCGTTCTTTTCCGGGACGTTAGAAAGAAAACACACTTGCAAAAACGCGGCTGCTGAGGTTTTCAGAAACTGTCGCGCTCCGGCGACACGGCTCAACGTCTTGGTGCAGCCACGTCCACTTATTTTTGATTTCCGTGGCAAACTTTAAACTATTTTTTAGGCCTTGACTGGGAGCTCCAGGAACGCGGGCAACCGTGAAGCAAGAGACAGCTTCTCGACAGCTGCAGCGACTGCGGCTCTTCGTAAACTTGCGTAGCCAACTTTGCCGCTTTAATTAGTTTCTTGCTTTGCGACGGCCCGGTGCAGCCTCGTCCTGGAGCGGCTACCCTCTGATGGTGTTTGTAAGAAAGGCGCGTGCAAGGCATTCGGTTCGCAGCGGATTTGACCGATACGAGACACGAGTTACGCCGGCGCAGCTGTCATTACTGTTTGCAGTTCCCCGCGGGGCCATCGGGCAAGTAGCTATAATGAACAGTGGCGTAGCCAGATATTTTTTTCAGGGGGTGTTATACGCCGCCCGTAAAGAAAAAAAATGAGAAAGAGAGCCTGCGCCCCAAAAATATCGTAGTCATTTTTCTTGGGGGGCGTTGATTGGGGGGCGTTGATGATGCTTATGATGATGCTTAGTGGCTTCCCTTTTGTAACGTGATGGCGTTGCACAGCGGCCTTAGTCGCAACGCCACTGTACAATAACCTCGCCAAAAAACACAAACAAAATAAAAAAATAATGTCAAAATAAAAAGAAAAATACTTTTACGAAATAAAACGCCCCCTGGCTGCGAGTCCGTGCCAATCAACGTCGCATTTCGCTGAACTATGGAAATTTGAAAACTAAGCTTTTAAGTGTTTGCTTTCTAGCACACTTTCTAAGGGAAGATGTTAAGGCCTTTATTAACGCAAACAGATATATTTTTGTTTCCCTACTTCCGCCTAAAGTTCTGTTTATAATAGTTAAGCGCTAGATCTCAGCATTTCACCCACCGTGGTGGCGTAGTGTCTAAGGCGCTGTGCTGCTGTGCACAAAGACGCCGGTTCGATTCCGCTGCCGGCGGCTGCTTTGCTGATGGAGGCTAACAGCAAAAACGCCCGTATTTCAGGATTTAGGCGTGTGTTAAAGATCCCCAGGTGGTCAAAATTAGTCCGGGGTCCTCCACTACGGCGCGCCTCATATCCCGGGTGTAGCTTCGGCGCCTTCAACCCCCACATTCAATCAGATCTCTACCTTTCACCGCATAAAAAGTAGCCGCATATCTGCTTCGTTCGCTGCAAACAACACCGCAAGACTGTAGATTCTTGCCGCCCTTGGCACGTAACAATCTCTCCATTGTCCTTTTCGAACCTCTCGCATTATTCCTCTTCACCTTTTGCTCCTGACACGACGAATGAAATGGAGGTATCTGCATTAAGCTAGTGGTTGAGCGGGCAGAATTAGCTCCGCAAGAACCCCGCGTTTTTACTTAAGAAAATTGCGTATCTTATAAAAAAACTGGAGGTTGATGTAGTTGGTGTGGTTAGGAGAGCATGGTCGTAAGCATTGCAGGGGTGGTATTTGTTTTTGCGCGGATTAATTTATATAAGTCAGGGCGCTGAGAACGTTTAGACAATAGCTTAGATGTGGAAGTTAACTCATAAAAGTGAAAATTACGGGATGTAGCTAAATCCCCCCCCCCCCCACCCTCGCGTTATAAGTTGGGGCAGGTAACATAAATTGTTTTTTTCTATCATTTACTGTCTAATGAAGGGTATGAAAACTCGGCAATATTATCAAGACAATATTAACAAATCTGCATTGAAATATAAAGGAAATAAACACACTGATGCCTAACGCTTACACGCCTTCCGCGCTCAATACCACGATCTTATGACCGCTATTTGCGGTCCCTTATTTCGGACGTAAGGATCTATGATGCTCTGGGGCAAATCTTTGTGTTTGTGCTCTTCGCAAAGCTTGAAAATTCGCGTCCTTTTACGAAATGAAAAGTAGTAGCAATAAGCAAGAAAATGCTTCACAGCCTGGCATTGTGAAGAGTAAAAAAGAAAAGTGCTATTCGGCAAAAACTACGGTTAGGTTTATTCATGAAGCAAGTACCCCGAAAACTGGAAGTTGTGGCTTTACCGTAACGTGCGGAGTCTACACGTGTGTTGCGGGGAACCCCGAAACCGAGAGCTACAATTGATTGATTGTAGGGTTTAACGCGCCGAGGCAACGCAGGCGATGAGGCGCGCCTTAGTGGAGTGCTCCGAATTAATTTTGACCCCCTGGCGATCTTTAACGTGCGCCGAAATCTCGTGCACACGGGCGTTTTTGCTTTTCGCCTCCATCAAAAAAGCGGCCGCCATGGCCGGGAATCGAACCCGCGACCTCGTGTTCGAATCGAGAGCTGCAATTGAAGTATATACACACACCAGGGGCATTTCTGTCCAATATGTCTGCAAAACTTGTACGCACGTGCGTTCTTGTATTTTGCTTTTAGGCGAGAAACACAGCCTTCGCCGTTGTGAATAGAACACCCAACATTGTCAATACAGCAGCACAGACTTAGGCGCCGCCTTCCACTACACTACGGTGGCAAAAACTGTGAAAACTGGACTCCTAGAACTGATGCCCGGCTGGAGTCTTGTTTTAGAGTTGTCATTTTAAGGCCATGGGGGACGACAGAATAGGATGCCGAACTTTAAACACCGTTAACTCCAATATTTACTACCTACGTGAACTGCGTTTCAGTCGTTACGTGTGCTTCAAGAAAGCGAGTTTTTGTATGGGGCTGCTTTTTTTCTTAACACGAAAATGTTTTATTCCGAGGTACGCGAAGATTTTGCTGACGTCATATCCGTCACGGAAGTGACGCCTGTACAACGAAGCCAGCGACTTGTAAAGGGTGCACCCCCTTCACACAGGGTGTTCGTGCGGGGAAGCAACCTTTAGTACTAAAAAGCGCGTTATATTTAGGGCTGTTCGTTTTCGGGATTTATATTATAACACGGAAGTGTTTTATGCCGTGATATCCCAAAATTTCACTGACGTCATATCCGTCACGGAAATGACGCCACTAGACCTTTACCGAAGCGACCCGCGAGCAGGACGTCGCTCACTAAGCACACCAACAAGACAGCCGCCGATCCGTAAATCATGCTCAGCTGCAGATTTCGCTGCGCATTTCACTTTCGTGTTTTACTGATTCCTATTGCAGAGGAATCAACCATTTTTGTTTTTTACGGAAGGCTAGAAGGGGCATCTATTTGAATCTGGTGTAGTGAAAAAAAAAAAAAAAAAACTTGTTGCAGAAATTGCGTATGTTCACACTAATATTGCCAACAGCCTAATGCAGAAGCAAGTGCCTTGCTTCTTAACCCGTCGTTTGATCGCCGAGGCCCGTGCTGTAAGGTTGGTTTCACCTATCAAAGCGTAGTCCTGCAAGAAAGCACGCTTTAGGGGCAGCGTTAAGGAAAGGGGAGGGTGTGAAGGTTGTTTGCCTTATCGAGGAGAAAAAACAGAGCAGAGAGACAGAGAAATAAATGAAAAATAGTAAAAAACCGGCTTTCAGAGAACGTACGCTTCTACGAATGCGTTCTAATATGAACTCTAGTTGGGATACTCAAGATGAGTGGAAAACCCCTACATTTTGCTAACTAGCGTGCAAGCGGAGAGCGATAATTGTTCGGATGATCTGAAAGCCTGCCCACTTAATTTAACATAAACTAAAGCGATGTGACGAAAACAATACGCTTTAAAATACTCGGCAATTGGCGCGCATTTACTTATGACACGAGCTGCTCCTCGTGTTCAATACAACCATGAACTGCTGAAACAGAACCGCAGAGCTTGCTCAAGTCACGCACTTCTACACCCACTGTCAGTTCAGCCCGAAGACCGGGAGACGACAGTCGATTTCGCGGTGCTGACTCAGACGTGTCATCCCGAGCGGGGCCTCGCTTAGTTCACAGTGCGCCATAGTCTCTCCTATTGCGCCACCTCCCCCGTCTTTCGCCCGCCCTTTGGCCTCCCATTTCGTCCAAGCAGCTGCGCTTTCGCGTCGCGCGAGAGGTCCGCCGTCATGGGGATGGAGACCACCCGGTCATACGCATTTTTGTTCCTCCACGCATTCTTCCTTTTAGTCCGCCCCAAGTAAAAGGAGCCGGCAGCAACAAGAAAAGAAGGAGTCGAAGGAGGAACCCTCCCTGCCTGCCAACTGCCACGGCGGCAGCAGCAGCAGCAGCGGCCCCCCGGCCGGCTAACTCGGCGTCCGCCCGCGTATCTGACTGGGTACTAGAAATCGTTACTTTCATTATGGACTGGAGTCAGTCGGCCGTGAGCGCGGTCGGAGTCAGAGCTCCGGGGCTTTCTCCTTGCCTCGGGAGGAGGGCGGAAGGGGCTTCGGCGCGAGCAGCGCGCGCGTCTCTCGGTTCTTCCTCTCTTCTTGCCTCCGCGGCAGCGAACGCGGCGACCGCTCTGACTGGCAGGCCGGCTTCGTCGGAGGGGAAAGGCGGCCGGCCGAGTATCGCTCCACTGAGGAGGCCTCGAAACAAAAGGCGACCAGCGCCAAAGGAAAAGAAAGCCCCGGGGCCGCGTTGCGCGCGCGCGCGCGCGAGCACACAGAAAGAAGGGAGGCATTTAATTTGCTTTCGATCCAAGAAAAGGGGGGGTCGGCGCGCCCGCCTCCGGCAACGTGGAAGCGGCAGCCGTGGAGACGGCGCGGCGACGGCGGCGGCTTCAAACTACCGAGACGCGTTAGCAGGTTCACGCTCCACGAAACTTTCCTCCCCTCCTCCCCACTTTCTTCCCCCCTTGCCCTTTTATTTCTTTCGTCGGCCCTCCAGCGTCCCGTTTTATTCCCCGGTTTTCTCTTTGTGGACGCCGCTTCGGCGTTCCTTTTTTTGAGGCCCGTTACAAGGGTGCGGACACGGGTTCTCGATGCTTACGCCCACCGATCATTGGGTTGCGATCCCTGAACGCCGCCGCCGGCTTCTTTCTTGCGTGTCCGCGCGGGTGCCTCGTCTTCCGCTGCCTCGAAAGCCAAGACGTCGGGAAGAAAAATAAGGAGCGTGGCGGGAAGGGACATAAATACGACCGCTGAGAAGTCAGGACCCACCTTTTGTCGCCCAGCCCTTTTGCTTCCTTTCCTTCTTTTCCGATTTGTAAAAGGTTGAATGCGAATCTTGAGGAACGTTCTGTGTTACTGAGACAGTTTTTTTTCTCGTCATCTTGTTTGCGATTTCCGAAGCAAACCTGCTTCTCGTTCTTATTTTTAAATTTTTTTACAAAATGAGGGAGTAAGTTGGATGCAACAGCGCTTTCTCACGAAATAAGCCGATACTCTGAAGAGCGACGGAAAAAAGCGAGAAAGAGGGAGAGAGAAGAGAGAGGAAAAGGGTAACGGCTGATTGCTTGAACGAAATAGCATGGGCCTAAGTATCGAGAACATTTACGCTCGAAAAGGTTAGCATAACGTGAGAGCTCGGTTGAGTTAGTATTTAAAGCGCAATGAAAATGAAGAATGGGCATTGGAGCGAAAATGACAGAAAGAAGCACCGTCGGTCGAGGCCGGTTCTTGAATCCCGCGAGGAAGTCGAAAATTGCGATAAACGGAGGAGGTAAGACAAAATCACTCGAAATGGGAAAAGGGGAGCTTTTTGCATTTCAAGAAATTAAGCGCGAAAGGCAAGGGTGGAAAGCAGCGAGCCAGAAATCGTAATAAAGAGGGTATGCAAAGAAAAAAAAAACCAGACATGGTGAAGGGGACCGGGCTGGATCTCGAGACAAATTGCTAAGATACCGCGAGCAGAAGCGTGAAGTTTCTTTTCTTTTGCGTTGAAGCTTTCACGGCCGGACAGTTGTTATAGAAGTAGGTGTGGGAAGCGCAGGGCATGCAGGCATAAGAAAGAGGGAAAAAAAGGAGGGGAGGGTGGGGGTATATACTCGTCCGCCCTTCAGCAAGTCCTTTAAAGAGAGGATGGAAAGTTCTGATGAAAGCGATAATTAGCTCGATTCGCTGATCTCGAAAATGAAAGTTCGCGAGCGCGCGGTGCTGACTTCAGCAATCGGCTTAGGAGAAAAGTCAAATAATCCTCCGAGGACGAAGACGAAATGCAGGAACGACGGAGGGGAGAAAAAAGGAGCCTCTTTTGCGCTGAAGAGAAAAAGGAAAAAGAAAACTCAGTCCAAATAAAGTGAGAATAAGTGAAAGAAAAGTGTCATGGTTGTTTCGCCACGACTCATGCAGTAATTTTAGATAGAGAGTAAGTTTAGTGAGTGCGTTTGTTCACGCGTATGTGTCTCTAGAGTTCTTCACCGAAAACCGGCCGGTGGATTTCTAGACTTTCCTTGAATCTTTTTTTTTTTTCCCTCCGCTTTCCGGCGTTCAAAGTTCGTCGGGTATTTCTGTTCTGTGCTTTTTCTCTCTCTTTTTTAAACTCTCACCCCCCCCTCCTCCTCCCCCTTCTTCCGCCAGGAAACGAGCACACAGCGCTTTAGTTTCGCGCGCACATTTGAAATAAGTCAGATACGCTGATCTGCGCTCCATGGAGTCGCGACGGACAGACGCACGCGGGGCCAGAGATATAGCAGCGTGGCATCGACGTGTTACCACTTTCATTTACCTTTTAGTGCCTTCTTTTTCTCTCTTCCCCAGGCTTTTTTTTTTTTTTTCATTCCTTTTTAAGCTTGTCGTCTCGGGAGGATCGTTACGTCGTTAGGAAACTCAACGTCCTGTGAATGCAAATAGGGCCCCAGCGCCGCCGCTGCTGCCTCCTGTGAAACAAAAACAGCCCTGGAAGCCCTACTGGGTGTACAGGGCTCGCCAGGTTTTTCCCTCTTCCTCAATTTTCTCCCTCTACCTCTCTCTCTCTATCTCGTCTTTTGGTTAGCGCAGTTTATTCGCGATTATTTTGCGCTTGTTTCCCTCGCGATCCCGCACTTTTAGCCTCGGTTTCTTTCACTACCGGCAGAGAGCGGCTCTCGTCCGCTTCATTCTTTTTGAGGGTGTGTCTGAAGAGCGAGCGAAAAGCTACACAACCGGGGAGAGTATTTCTGCGCGCATCGAGAATTTGCGCCGAAAAGCGCTCTCTGCATAATTTGCGTCCAACGTTTTACTCTCGCTTCTTCGTTTTGTTATTTCTTCATCCTAATTTTTCTCGTCTTCTCATTTCACTCACTTTCCTCTCGTCCCCGGAATATGTATCTATCTATTGCACGTATAAAAAGAGGCGAAGAAAGACGAACTCCCTTTTCGATACCTCTGTTAACATTCCTCGTTTTTTTGTAACAGATCGCGAGCCTGCTTTTTTTCTTGTTGGCCTCTGGGGAATGAGCTTCGCGTGTGTGCAGGTGTGCCTTACGGTTTAGTTTACAAGATTTTTTTTCTGCTGTAACAACTTTTCATATTTATACCTTCTGTCGGCTGCGCTGGCAACACCGCTTACTGTAGGCCGCGAATAGGGACGCCGAACGACACCAGCTGGCGGTGAAATCGCTTCCCGGCGGTGCCGCTGCGGTATTTACTTCGGGCTTAAAGCGGTGCGAGGCTTGCTTCATTTTTGCTTTGTCGCTGCGGTGGTTACGCCCTTCTGGGCTGCTGCAGCGGCTTTAGGCATGTCCGATTCGATCACGCGTTAATTTTTCCGGTAGCGATTTTTAAAGACACGCTTACTAAACCAGCAGCAGCAAAGTGGGGCGGAAGGAGCGGGTCGTGTTGGAACGGCTCTACGCAGCGTTTTGCCCGCAGCTGTTGCTCGGTTTGAAAGTGTTGGTTTGTTGATGGGGATATTAATCTCCAGTGCCCGAAAGACTGGGCTTCTGTATGCGTGAAACACTGCACTGGTCGGATGAAAAAAAAAAAAAAAGGAAATTGAAAAAGAAAATAAACAAAGGAGGAATGAAAATGAAGGTGTTTAGTTTAAACACGGTTTGCTTCAGCATTAGTGATAATGTCTACAGCCACTCAACTTCTCTCCAGAGCCTTACGATTCACAGCTTACTCGTATTGGTAGGATAGAACAAGCAACAATGTAACTGGCTGGCTATGGATGAAAACGTGATCCAAAATACGCTTATGAGTAAGGCCAAATATTTAGCCCACAGAGAAATAGTCAGCGATAGAGCTACTAATCAAAGTGTTAGTTGGATACTCCTCATGCCCTGCGGAAATCTCGGGCTTGATATTTTGTGTTTGAATAAGGTTTAACTGGATAACGAATTAACGTTCGTGTTCAACTCAGTTTGGCCACTGTCGATGCTGTATACGTGCCACGAGATGTGCGAGTTAACCCATTTTTCTTTCTTTGTTTTCGTGCGCAGAGAACGGAGAAAACGGAATGCCGCGACGTCTGCGGACCGCCTACACCAACACGCAACTTCTGGAGCTGGAAAAGGAGTTCCACTTCAACAAGTATCTGTGTCGGCCTCGGCGGATCGAGATCGCCGCGTCGCTCGACCTCACCGAGCGTCAGGTCAAGGTGTGGTTCCAGAACCGGAGGATGAAGCACAAGCGGCAGACGATGATGAGCAAGCAGGACGAGAAGGGCAACTGCGACGGGGCCTCTGAGGGAGAGGCACCGGACTCAGCCGCCGCCGCCGAGCGGCTGCTCCAGGCCGCTCCGGGCTCCAGTCCCTCGTCGGTGCAGGGCGCCGCGATCGACGACGGCGGCCGGGACGGCGGCTGCTGCCCGCCCGCCAGGGCCTCTTCGCCGTCGGGATCCGAGCCGGACTCGGACTCCAAGGGCCACCTCCACCCGGCGCTGGGGCTGGCATCGCCGGCCAGCTCGGACAAGACGCCCACGCCCGGAGCCGTCAAGGAGGGCTTCGGCGAGCGGCCCAGCCCGCTGGGACGCGCCGCCAGCCCCGGCCGCGCCGCCAAGGCTGCGGCGGCCCTGTGCGCCCTGGACGCGGCTAGCCCTTCGGCCGCCACTTATCCTTGTCCCAGCGCGCGTGTGGCTTCTTCTCCCAAGTGCCAGCTGCCGCCGCAGCTGTACGGGAACCACTACGGCCAGGAGCGCGCTGGACCGGCGGCCGGCGCCGCGCAGCCATACAGCGCCTCGGCGCCCCAGCACCACCAGCAGGGCGCATACTGCGCCGCGGCGTACCGCTCGCCACCCGCCGCCAGCACCGCCGTGGTCGGACCACAGCCGGCCAGCAACGGCTACGTGGCAGTGCTGCCGCACGGCTACAAGCCTATGTACTACCACCACCAGCAGGGAGGAACTGCGGCGCAGACCTGCGGGTACGCACCCGCGGCGGCCGCGGGGGTCGCGACGCACGTGAACATGATCGGCGCATCTATGGACGCACATCAGCAGATGCACCACTCGCAAAGCCAGCAGCAGCAGCAGAGCCAGCAGCAACAGCAGCAACATCACCAGCAGCAACACCAACGGCAGCACCAGCAGCAGCACCAGCAGCAGCATCATCAGCAGTGCCCTACCCAGCACCAGGGGACACCAACACAGCCGACAAGTCAACAGCCGCCGACCCACCAACAGCCGTCGCCGGAGCAGAGGCCGTACATGTACGGCATGGAGGGCATGAGCCAACCCACCGCGCCTTCCCAGGCCTACGTCGGCGAATACAGGAGTACGGGTCAGGAGTACGGACGTGGCTACGCTGCCGCACCCTACAGCTCCGAGGCGGAGAGTATGGACGAAGGCCAGTACAACGGCGCCAGCGATAGTAATGGCTACTCATACGCTTATCGCCCGCCAGACTGCTACCCGGCCGAGGAGACGAGTAATATGGTCGCCTCACCGAGTGGCGACACCGGCATTTACTACGACATCGGCTGCAACGGCGCTTCCGCGAATCCTGTCACCAACCGAACGCCCGAATATGCACCTTCGGGGAAGCCACCGCCTCAGCAGCAGCAGCAACAGCCGTACCAGCAAGCGCCGAACAGTTACTACGAGATGCAGAATGGCACGGCGTCTAACGCGGCGGCCAGCTACAACCCCTCGCCGGAGCACTACAACGGCCAGAGCTCTTCCGACACCGACCTCAACTTGAACAGCTTCTACTACGGCGATTCCAACGGCTACTCCGGTCCCGGCTCGTGCGGTTCCAACGAGTTCAGCTTCCTCACGAACATTGCCAACGAGTACGCGGCGCCAGAGTACTACCAACTGAGCTGACTGCAAGACGCCGAGTGAGCCGAACATCCGGGCGTGTGTGCGTGCGTGCGTGTGTGTCAGCCACATCGCTTGGCCGCGTGACGAACGAACGGTGTGCGGGATATCGGGCAACGAGGGGGCCGAGACGCGAATGGCGGCGCGACCGTTGCATGCGAGAGGTGCGCGGCTCCAGCATGGCGAACTCCTGTCTTTGATGATGCTGGAGTCAGACAAAGAAGCGCGTTGCAGGTCGCCAGCTGTGGGCAGTCGGTCTCGCCCTGTCAAAAGCTTCTTCTGCTGTCTTCGCTTTACAGGAGGGGCAGGCTTCGGCGCGGTGTCCCGTGGCGTGTGGGCAACGAAGGCGAAGGACATCACCCAGCACATGTTGTATCTAGACCTGTACGTATGCGCTGGAAGAGAACAGTGTATGCGTCTTCACGTCTCTGAGTGGGGAACGTTCAGCTAATAACCGTACACAAAACGCAGCCATGCTAACCCTTTTCGGAGCATTATTATTCTTTTTGCCCTGCAAAGAGTGCAATAATTACGCGGCTGGTCTGAAACATTGCCAAGCGAGCAGAGAACACCACACACGGAGCCCTGTTCATCACACGCATGAGTCTTCTGTGATTTTAAACGTCTTTGTTTGTGTACACGTGTAAATATAACTTAAGAGGCACTGTGCAATCTTCACGAAACACGAAGCTGACCTTAGGCACAGATTTGTTCTCGGCAGCGTTTGGCTTCAGCTGAGCTACCCCAGTGCAGCTCGGTGGGGTCGCAACTTACTCAACTTTCTCTGCTCCCTACCTTCCTCAATTCCCCGTGAAAAGAAAATGCGTGTCTGAATAAAGGGGCCATGAAGACCAAACACAAGTTTCGTTTTGGTTTATTAAAAGACTGCTCTCCAGTGAAAAAAATGATAGCCATGTTATCGCAAACTTCAAACAAGCAATCGAGTTATCAAAGAACACAGACGAAGCAGTGGTGACTCCCCAGCCATTTTCTATGACGCCACCGAATCTTGTTTGTGCGATTTGCAGCCGCTGACCTAAGCCACGGCCAAGAAACATGGCTAAGTGATTTAGTAGGTCCTTTAGAGTCGGTTGATCGTAACGCTTGAATTCTAACGTGCGGTTCACACACTGAGAAGCATGATTTCAGTGCTGTCCATATTTCGTCACTCCTATCCATATTACGTCACTGTAGCGCCAAATTTGAAAAATTTGCAATATTTCCCGCGTTTTCTTTTTTGGCCAAAAAAACATCTTTCGTGGCTGGGATGTAGCTGAGCTAGTTACCAAAGGCTAGTTCTTTAACAGTGAACAAGGCTGTATTTTGTCTTCATGGCCTCTTTAAGTTGACAACCATAACGAAGAAGATTGTGTCCTGACACCCTTACCCTCCTTTCTCCTGTACCCAGTAGTCTTTGAGAATTTTCTTTGGCCGGTCACAATTTCTTCCAGCATCGCAAGGATATTGCACTTTGTTCTTATGTATAGCATGTATTGTATAAAACACTGTTGTCTATCGTGTCCACACCATGTGTTGAAGAGAGTTAGTCTGTACATATTGTTATAAGAAGTGGCACCACCGTACTAATCTGTGTTTTCCAGTCTCTCGACGAATTAGTTTTGCTGCACAAATCCTAAGCAAGGGCAGAAAACGTATACCATCACTCCGTGTGAGTGCCGCCTGAATGATAAATGGGAAAAATAAGTGACGGAGTTATCTGCCGAGTGAACTGAAGGCTGTTTTTTTTTTTAGTTTGGGCCTAATTCGGCTCTTACACGGACCTAAAATATTGTACACGTTAATTAAACGTTCCCAAATGTTCCCGCAGGTGTAAATGTCACCTTCATGAATCAAGTTGGTGTGAAGAGAGTGTGTACGACAAGTGAATGCTGACTGGATCACAATTAAAACCTTCCTGTCCCACGAACATCAACGGTGTCGGTCTCCATTCAAAACTTATGATAAGAAGGCGTCCTTGTTCCTGGAATGGCCAGTAATGTCGTATATTCGCCATTCTCGGTTACTAATTTTACATTAATGTCTCAACATCGGGTTTTTTTAGAGCCCACGATAGCGATGGGCAGCGTTTGGTTTCCAGCGAAGCTTATTACTCCAGGTACACAGCTACGAAACGCCCGGTAGCGTCGCTCTGACCTTCAGGCTTAGCCAAGGTCAAGCAAACGCCTCGTATGGTTCCCTGGCGCCCGTGGAAGCGCCACCAACCACGCTTCGGCCGCCGAGAGAACCAATTCGTGGCACCGACGGAAGCATCTTGGGGCCTTGCGAGAGCAGCGCGTCCCGTTAGTTATTTCTCCGCGAAAAAAACTTTGTGAGAGGCGAATTCGAAACGGTATAGAACTGAAGCTTCGCTTCACGTCGTTTCCCACCTGCGCGGTATTCGTCATTTTTATTTACATTGGCTTCTTTCAAAGATGTAAAGATTTCTCTGCGTTTTTCCTTTGATTTCACATAGTTTCAGCATATTTTGGTTTACTAATGGGCTGAGTGGCGTGCGAGGACCAATTGCATCTGTACTGGCTGCAGCAGTGAAAGAAAGGGAACACAACCGCTTTGTGCCAGAAAATTAGACGCTTAATAAAGAATCCTTAAATTTGAAAATACTTCTCTCGTCACGATTGCGCCGCTGTTCCCAAGGACGCGGGTTTGATCCCGGCCGCGGCGGCCGTTCTTCTTGTCGAGGAGAGGAACGAAAACAGCCGTGTGTTGAATCTTCAGCGGACAGTGAGTACCCGCGGCTGGTCGAAATTAATCCGTAGTCCTGTACTATGGCGCGTCTCAAAAGCCTAAGGTTTAGCACCGGCGCAAATTATCCGCACAAAATTTGAAAAATTTGAATTTTTCGCCCCGCGAGTACAGCTGCAGGACTTGTTGCTTGGCATGTCGTAACCACTCAAAAAAGCAATTCTCAGCCTTTTACCGCTTAAACACAACGTCGCTATATTGATATAAAACATGCGCAGGAAACTAGTTTTACAGGTTATCAGTTACTTAACCATGCTTGTGGATTAAGTGGGAAACCAGCCACGCAGGCTGAATAAGAAATTCAACCTAATTAATCCGAATGTGAGCGGAGCCGTCAATGTGTTTGAATAAAAGGTTATAATCACGAGTACTCTTACTTGGACGGCTACGATTATACTCTGAAACTCACCTGAGTAATACAGCGATATATGAAATAAGCGATTTAATATTACAAGCATTTACTTATTCCTCCTCCAAGTCCCGCAAACATTTAGAGAACAGACAAAGTAACCAAAATAAGCACGAAAAGTTGCTCTTCAAAGAAACGCAAATTAAAATACGGCTAAGTAAGAAACCCTCTCTCGGTTTTGGACCTTTCAACAAATTCGCCATTTTTTTTATTTGAACTAAGGTCGAAACACGTGAACTAAAGTCAAATTAATCCAAACCTTTACTTCGAACATAGATACAGGGTGCACTCCACCCACGAGGGAAGGCGAAAGAAGATCCAGGCTTCGAATCTCCTGATGCAGTTATTTCGTTTACGTATTTATTTTTCGTCAGGTAAGATTGCAAAGTCGCTGTCTCCGTCCTTGGAGAAGGTAAGAGTACCTTGCTATATCAAAAAGCAGCAAGACTGTGCTTCATTGAGTGTTTCAATAAAAAAAAGAACACTACGGCATTTGCATCGTGTTTTCTTGCCCGTAAATCTACAGAACAGAATTAGCCTGTTTGATATAGGTACCCCGGCCAAACCCTGTTGAGTGTAACTATCTGGAAGTACATTTCTCATATCTGAGCGGAATCGACGTAATTCAGAAAGCTTTATATTACCCACACACAGCCCCAGCGTTATTAACGTTCGTAGGTCAAGTAGAGGTTTTAAAAACGTTGTGGGGCAACAGTAGCTGCTTATTTCTCAACCCTACTTCCCTCTTTTCCTCTCTCCATTTGTTTTGAATGACTGAGGAAACTACGATGACGATTTGGCTTAGGTGTTTCTAAATCCCCATGAGTAAAAAAAAATCAGTATAAAATGATATACCAGATGATATAACAAAGAAAGGTATGGGTCAGTAATATTTGTACATGCAGGAACTCAAACCGCCAATGAGTTCTCCGCTGGCCATGCCATTTTGTCATCGGACATCTCCCAAGATACGTGATCGTCAAGTACCGGTTGCGAATTTTTCGATTCGCCCATTGGACATATTTGGGCAGAGCACAGTTGCCCAGTCAATATACAGCAGGTTTCTAATTGTGATTGTGGCCAACCAGAAACCGTTGAGCATGCACTGTGCTCCGCTTACACCGACGCAAGGTTCCGTCTAGAGCAGGCGATTGAATGTCTCAACTTTAAACCAATTACATTATACCCGATACTCGGACCTTGGCAGCGTAGATTTTCATACTAATATATTAGTGTAAAACTCTATGATTGGCACTTTCCAACCTTCCAGCGGAAGCCCTAGTCGCATTATTTGACTGCTTGTAGGACATTGGCGTCGCTATACGACGTTATAGGTACCCCTTAAGTGCGGATAGTTTGCGTTATATTCAGTGCCCATAAACACAACTCTAACTTGCATTTCTTTCTCATTTTGCTGCCACTCTTCTTTTTGCTAACCGGCTGTCTTTTTTTTCCCTCCTCCTCTACCCAAAGGAGCATGTCGGCAAGTGCATGTTGGCAAATCTCCCTACAGTTTCCTCTGTAATAAAGATCTCTCTCTCTCTCTCTCTCTCTCTCTCTCTCTCTCTCTCTCTCTCTCTCTCTCTCTGGGAACTAATTTATTATTCCTCTCCACTCTCATCAAAAAGAAACGACAGAAGTTTACAAGACATTTGATTCGCAATTCACTCCGTTAGGAAGTAAATTCCATCTTCTTTTTCTACCAGCAGAGGAAAAGAGCAGGCGGAGACGAAGGCCCGTAGCCTGAATACGTCGACACGACACAACACGTCTGTCAGGCACGTCTCTACACATGGGCGGTCCAAGGAGATCAAGTTGGTCGAAATTAATCCGAAGCCTTCCTTCAAGCGCGCCCTGTACTCTGTGCGTATAGCAATCGCGCGTAAAGCCCGAAAGATGAATTTCTAAAATCTCCCGACGTTTTCGAAAGAAACGAGTGGACGACACACACACGACATAAACAGCATGGCTCACAGCGGTGAAAAATGCCAATGTATGCTATCTGCTCGTGAGAATTAAGGAACTTAAAGCTCCAAGGGCCAAGCGCCAAAGTTCGAGAGAGGCTAGTGGCACACTTTTAAATACCAGCTTCAGCCGGGTTGTTTCATTCCAGGAATCGGTCTAACAAACATGCCATGCGTACACTCTGACGTGTTTGCTCTCTTAAACATGAACATGTCTCACCCGCGATGTTTTTATTTAGATCAGCAGAGGTAAGTGAATAACATTCATTTAAAGAGCACTTTTTATTTGCATGTTACTTCTATTGACGTCTACATTATCTCGTCCTATCGTGGGCTAGTAAGAACAGCAAGAGGATATTCTCCCGAGCGCAGATTCTGCGGGGCAGAGAATACAATTAGGACGTTGTTGATCGGCAATGAGCTTCGAAACATTACGGCTGAACTGCGTTGCACACAAACTTTTGCGAATAAATGGCTCGAAGTACAGGAATGTTCAAAGGCGCCTAAAATGTAGGCTAGTTGGGGTAGCTCTTTAGAGAAAGGGGAGGGGTGAGTTGTTTCATATGATTGGAAATTAGTGGACACCTCAAGTTCACGGGAAAAAAAGAAGGTTGCGTTAAGATGAACGTAAGAGGAAGTGGGGAATGCATTTTAATAATGGGGTCGATAACGGAATAGGAGTGTCCATCAGTTTAACGCTGGAAGATTTATGACTTCTTTCAGAGAATGTTATTGGGTCCGACTGCAAGTGCGGCACTGGCTTTTGAGACGATCGGAATGATGCTGAGTCTAATCATTCTGGTTTTCTCGCTATATTATGAGCGGTGGGATGAGACAATAATTTGTATAATGAGGCGCTGGGTGACCCGCTGGCGTACCCCACGAGGAGCATCTCTACGCGCAACTCGCGGTATACGATTAATGGGAGAATCGTCAACTTTTTTGAAACGACGAGCACTATCATGGTCCACGTTCCTCCTCCTACTGAGAAAAGTATGTACCAACTGTCAAATCGAAATCCGTAGGAAACTTTTACAGCCGTATGACTCCTCAACTGTTTTGAGTGCTTGTTGGGCTTAGCTGCTGTTTGGCGGAAGGGATTCGGCGTTTGAGACAAAATGGGGAAAAGGGGATATACGAGACAGAAGGAAAAACGAAGGAATGTATGCTGCACCGTCTACCGAGGGCGACCCTTATTGCATTCAACGATGCTCGTTTCAAGTACAAACGCAGAGCAGCTAGGGTCTATTCGCCGTACGGTCGGCGTATAGGTGGCGACAAGTACACGCTCGTGGTGTGGATTCATCACTGCGGGGTATAGGGAGCGTGCGACACCTAAAGAGTGCGCGCTGCTCCGCCGAGTCGGCGCCCTCATCGGCCGCGCCGGCGTTCCGGGGGCGTAGCCCATCCAGCCGTCATCCGAGCTTGCTATAGGGGTTATATCGCAGCATAAACCTACATCTAAAGCAAACAAAACCACCCGATGTGAAATAAATAACAGCCAAAACGGACCTAAAAAACATGAAACAATGCAATTGTAAAAAATAACGTGCGCAGATGCTCACGGCGGCCAGGTCATCCACATCTTGTCTGACCTATATGGAGAGGCGAGACCAACCTAAAGCGAACAAAATCAGCAAAATTGAAAACAAATGTGTCCCGAGCTACAGGAAACAACCACGATGTTTAAAAATATGTAACACAAATAGTCAAAACCGACCGAGAAGACGCAAAACCACAAAAACGTAGAGAAACAGTAGTTGAAACTCACCTAACAGTAATAAAACAACCCTAAATTCTATTTACAGTGCATAAAAATGTCGCAAATAAATTGTATGCGTGATAAAAATATGAATCTTTAGGTATGACAAACCACCAAAAAATGAGGGAAAAAAACAGTGCCGACGGGATTCGAACCCGGGTTTGGATGTTTGCTACGCAAAAGCACAACCGCTAGAGTAGTAGTAGCAGTAGAAGAAACTTTTATTTTGTCCGTGATGGGATTAAAAAGGAAAACACTACAAAACTTTGTTTCCTTTATTGCCGGTTTCAAAAATCTCTCAAATCTGTGCTACATGGTATAAAGAAAACGCTGGCTTTCCTTATTCCAGCGTAGCATACCTAAAAACGAGCCATAGACAACACTTGCTCGGCTTCAGGCAGCCACTCGGGAATATATGGGGGACATCTCCACATCTCTACAATGCTGTGGCGAAACTTTCGCAAAAATCATCAACGTCCGAGTATTGCGCCGCCATTCGAGAGACTCACATATTCTATGGAGGACCAATAACACCAGGAGGTCATAGAGCACTCCATTATCGTTTTGAACAGCCAGAAACCGTATGCAACGAGGATCCAGTGGTAGATCCTTTTTCAAAGTTCTCTGGAGAAAATTCCACAAGAACACCGCATCGCAACAGTAAAAAAATACATGTTCAACACTTTGGTTTTTTTTTTTTACATAATTCCAAGGCACAAACAAACCCTTAGCAAGCATCCATGTTTTGACAGGTAGCAGGCCAACATGAAGTTTATACACCCTATTGTACAGCCAGTGTTTTCAGATGTTTTGAAACATCTTGTCCTGGGCCCACTAGAAACATGCATGGGTCTGTATAATGAAACTGGAAAACCCATTTCCTAAACGGTTCTGAGGGATTAATTTGAGAGCCACAAGCTCGTAGATATAGCTTTAAACAATAATATAATACGTTTATTTCATCATCATTGTGTACATGATGACAGGTACCAGCAGTAAAAGCTGCAAAAGCTAAAAAAAAAAAAGCTCCAGTAAAAGCTCCGAAAAAACTGCTTGGCTGAAGCTGCTGACCCCTAACTTGGCGAACAGCAAGGATCAAGAAGAGAAAAATACAACCAAATGTACATAACACCAATACACAGGAACACTGGGACATTCATCTGCATGGCGCAATGAGACACTTGGCTGTACAGTTCCTGCACATACGCGATATACAGAACTCTGCTTCGCCCAGGGTCACGTTGAGAATCCCGACCATCCCAGTACTGACTAGTGTCCGGGGGCGGGATAGGCGCGCGGCAGCCGCCTACTAGAAATTCGTTTGTGAAGGCGAATAATGTAATCAAGTGAGCTGAACTTCGCCGTATTGACAGCTCTGGATTTTTTATTGCACAAAGGAGGAGCAGAGCCTGAAATTTCTCGAGAGCAAGCACGTTTTCGACGCGTCTGGGTAATGCGGCGACGCACACAAACTGTCAAACACGGCTGTATCCGTCAAGAAGACGTAAACTCTGTAAACAAGGGGCCTTACGCCGCTGCAGTTCAGGTTCATGACCACTTTTATTTAAACTTTAGAGCTGTTTACATGGAAATAGTAGTGCATGTGATTCAAGCAAGACCCGTCTGACATAAATACTGGGCAAAAAGGAAGCGAGTTCATTCTAGTTCCCTCTGCCCTTATGAACCAACACATGCTTATCCCACGGAAAAAAAAGGACGTGCTTGTGTATTGAGAAAATTTTTGTAATAAATTGGCCAGTTGATGTCAATGACATTCTCGGTGACAAAGGTGCTTACTACGTGCGGAAATAACCTTGAAAGAGGTGGCTGCTGAGCTCTTCGTGCTACGTCCGCCGCGTGCACTTTGCACTAAAAAGAAATCGACGCTTTTTTACCTCGTTCCTTGTTCAGGTGTGTGCACAAAAGCTGTGCTTGCTGTTCTGCCTAGCCCATTGCCCTTGGGCAAAACAAATTGCGATAAACAGACACCAGGACATGTGACCAGCGCTGTGATAGAACGCTGTTGTCCTATTTTACGTGAATCGCTTTCAGGAGTGAGTTCGTTGAACTGATTGATTGATTGATTGTAGGGTTTAACGCGCCGACGCAACGCAGGCGATAAGGCGCGCCGTAGTGGAGGGCTCCGGATTAATTTTGACCACCTGGGGATCTTTAACGTGCGCCGAAATCTCGAACGCACGGGCGTTTTTGCTTTTCGCCTCCATCAGAAAAGCGGCCGCCGCGGCCGGGAATCGAACCCGCGACCTCGTGCTCAGCAGCGCAACGCCTTAGCCACTGAGCCACCGCGGCGGGTGAGTTTGTTGAACTAAGGTGTAGATATGGCTGATCAAAAAATAGTTATCATTGCATTGATTTCGGTAGCCACAGCTAGCGACGAAAAAACGTGATAGATCCAAAAATTATCCGCGCTGCTGATTCCTGCTGCTGAACACAGTTATAATTAAAGCAAAAGAAAAAAGAAAATAGGTGAGGTAGCAGATCGCAATACCACACAATACGCGCACATCAACATGTATAGGTGTTGATTATGAAATCTTTAGCTTCAGGAAGTCGCATAATGGAGTAAGGCTAAGCAAAAACCACAGTGCACAAAAAAAGAAGGCTACATTAGTGTTCGTAGTCGTCAACAAAATGCTCTCTAATTTCCAAAGCCCGGAATAGGTAACAAAATTTCAAGACACAAAAGTATTACCTAAGAAATACCAAATGCAGGAAACAGACTGGCAGTTTATAACCGGATCATTCCCTGTCTTGAGCTATTTTTAAGGATTTGTGTTAGTCCGGTGGAAAAAATCGTAGGCACGTATGGCAAAAATCTTGGATCCATCAATTGTCTATACACCAAGGAAACGTGCACTGCGTATTCTTATCCTGTTCGCCGGCTACCGTTTGGTACCATCGCTCCCATGTTAAAAAGAACAATTTACAACCGCTTTTTTATTATATTAAACAACGAAAATTTATACAACGAAATGCAAACAAGCTCTTCCTTTACGCGACGCACACTGCATATCCCTCGTGTTCGCCGGTCAATGGGGGGTTGAACATGCTAAAAATCAAAAGAACTTTGTTTCTAGAGGGGAAATAGAGTGAGTATTTGCACAGTACACAACATAAAACTTCTTGCCATTTGATTCGATTCGCAGCCCAGTTTTCCCGTTCAATGTATTCGAAGATTTGGAATATTCGAATTTACGAACCATAGAGTGGTGAAAGTTCGCTCCCCCGCACCGCATGCAAACTTTCAGGCTTCACCTCACGGCTTGCTTTTTTGAATTGGCTTTTTTACACGACGTTAGAGCTGTGCAAAAAAGCTGTACAAAAAATTGGCCGCGTATCTGCTACTTTCGTTGCAAATGTCGTCAAAAGACGATAGTCTTTATTGACTTTTGCCAAGTAAATGCCTCCCTTCGCATTCCCGCTCACCTCTCTCGTTGTTCCTCTTGCTTCACGCTCTTACCAAGGTAAAGACGCCACAGGTTTGCTTAAATCATTTTAAATTTCCCGCGTTCCACTGCTCCAAACCGGGTGTCTCGATGCCAACGCTGCCGTACGGCGAAGACGCACGTGAATCGAGGCGGCCTTCTTCAACGTTTATATAACCACGTTTCTCTACTCCACGTGTGTTGCGAGCAGAATGTGGAACCTATCTAGTGGAACCTTTCGTAACTGTTGCCGGTTGATTTCTTAAAATGGTGCCAGAAGCTATAGGTGCGCGGGCGACAGCAGGCGACGGCGGAGGGAATTTTATTCTGCAGTTGATGAAGTGTTTAATTTCGCAAAAGTCAAGCGTGTAGGATTTTGTATAAAAGAACACTGCAAATATCACTTCTGTATTAACTTGTTGTCTTATATTTGCGTAATGTCTTGTTCTTCTTCAACAATGTTGACAAGTATGAACATTACACCGGACTTAGACGGGTAGATTTAGCTGTGACTATGTAAGACTATTGCGCAGGCATTGTTTTACTTTGGCCGGGTGGCTGAATCGAGTCACAGACAGACAGACGGACAGACATACAGACATACAGACAGACCAAAATTTCTGGGTTTAAGTAGCCCAAGAAAGACTATCATCTTTAAAAGTGTCTGCTAATTTTTGTGTGTTTCAGCTGAACTGAAGCGCTGCCTGTGTAAAATGTATAATCTAAATGGAAGCCTTCTGTCCATCCAATGGCGTGTGTGAGACACCATGAGATATTATTGGCAATGTTCGAAGTACATTACTAGTTAAATCAGCTTTTTTCAATAACTGCAGAAGCTGCAGGCAGTAAAATATACTTCCTGTATTCAATGATGGTTGAAGCACATTTATTTCTCTATGGCATTGAGTGCCAAATCTGCATTCACTCCTTCACCGTTTTTTGGCTAATCTTTTAGTTTTTGGGCCAGTTCTTTAGAAAACACTAGTATATCAACAATAAGATGTGTTTGTCCTGAATGTCCAAGTTGTCTTTCTTGAAGTTAGTTTTTAAAAGCTGTAAACACAAAAACAAACATATTCGTATTGAAAAATATTCGATTCGGTTAGCAGTCAATATTTACTCTTTAATTTCAATTCGCACTCCCCAATTTGATATTTGCACACGCCTAGTTTTACACAGAGCGAAAGATGCCCGTCCAGGCCATTATACTGCGAATACCCCGCAAAAAATCTTGGAAACATTATTCGTACCACAAAACTCGCAGGAGCACTCAGCGGCGTCAAATTCACAATTTGCTTAAGTGTCTAGAGATTTCTTTTTAGGCGAAGCTTATATGAATAGGGTTTCATCTATTTTTCATATCTGCGAACCAAAACCTCCATTTGTGTTTTAAGCACGAGGTGTTTTAGAGCGCGATGCGTTGGAAAACCAACGTCCCGGTGTACGCGTGCTATTAGCAAGCGGCCACCACCAAAGTTGCACACCGTTCAAAACAGGATTCGGGCCTCAAGCTTGTGCACCTCATTACTTGAGTATGCATCTCGGGCAGGTTAGTTAATAATAAGCGACATTTGCAAGATCAAAACGTGACTAGGACCTCAAGCTTACAGGTGTGATAACGTGGATTTGCACTCCGAAAGCTAAGAAAACGCCTGCCTCTGAGGAACAAAGATTAAGCAGTGCAATGAGTACCTTATCAATAGGCATCATTTTCAAGATACGTTGAGTTAAAATAAAGGTGTGTGTGTGTGTATGTATGAATGTCTTTCTTAGGGATAACCGCCGCTAACACCCAACAGGAATAAAAACGAAATAAAAGTTCCTCATACATTACCCCTACGTTTTCTGCCAGTCTATGTCATGTGCTAAAGAGCTTCTCTGGACATCCATCTTAACAGACTGGAATGGCTCATGCTTTTCGCTTCACTGCAGAAGCACATGTATGTCCTTATGCCCGTTACAAGTGTCCGCTAAAACAGTGCAAAGCCGTTTTCTTTTAGGGGCGAAGCCCCTTAGGGGCTGGGGCTAATGGGCTGAGACGTCGTAATCGTCGTCTCATGTAGTCACGGTACTAAAACACCGGAAACTCGTTTACGCCTCGCGCTAGAACGTAAGGTGTACTAAAAAAAAAACACCAGTACACACTTTCACGCCTTGCGCTAGAGAGCTTCGTGCTTCAATGACACAAGACTTTTACAGCAAATCTGTATACCTCTATCCCCCAATGGTTTCATCTCCGTTGGCAAAAACGCCAAGGCGCCAAGAATACACTTATACTCTGCATGTATGCGTCGACCCTCCCCAGGTTTCGCGTTAGTGGAGATGGCACGGGATTTATCTTTTCGAATCAAGTCAGCCATCGGCTATAACCTCGGACAGCTGGCTCAGAAAGTATTTTTGTTGCAGGAGGAACAACCTCCAAAAAAATTTTTTTTCACCTCATGCCAAATGGCACTGCATAATCTTTATTCCCAAGATACAGGCATTTCCTCAGCCTTCGGCGTGCAGCTCGCACTCGTACGTGTTTCCACATAAACGTTGCAATATACCTCCAAACAAGCACGAAGAAACCTGTTCTGCGCCTATGGTGTATAATAGCCACAGCTATTTGTAATTCGCCGTTATTCGTACATATTTTGGAGCCATCGGGTCTTGAGCGTTTGAGTGTGTACAGGCGTTCTGCGCCCGGGATCCTTGAAGCTATACTTTTCCGTTAAAGAAGAATCGGCGCACAATGAATGCCGGGAACAGAAAAGAACGGAACGTCGAAATGCACCGTGTCTGCCCAGTTTCGACCCGTGCGTTTGGAGAGCCATTAGGTGGCCCCGTTACTCCTTAAAGGACAGTCCAAGGCTATAGCCTAAAATCACGTGCAAGGTTGGGACCATTATGTTTGCAGAGAACATTAGGTTCCGCTTCGTCGCATGGATTGCCGGTCGCAGCACGACGACGCTTTTTCTCGGAGCACAACGGCGGCCATTGTAGGTCGGACGCGTATGCAAAAAGGTGCTTAGACAAATCACATTTCAATAGATCCTGGCCCTATTCATCAAACGGTATTCGCAACACTTAAATGACGTTTCGGAGGGTGAATCGCGACAAAACGTTCCGGCATGGAAGCTTCGAAGTAAGTTTCATACGTGGCCTCCACGCCCCGATAAATGCATATCCAGCTCCATTTGTAGCACGACAACACGACAACAAAAAAGGTGGTAGAAATGCGAAGTCCAAACCCAGCCGCCATCGCAGGCGTGCTACCTTAATCGCTTCCGCAGTGGCCCTTATTGATATTGCGCCAAAAATATATGCATGCGAGGAAGGCGACGTTCGGTGATTTGTCCAGAATCGAAAACATGCATCTGTAGTATACTGGGTTTTCTTTACATAGTTTGGACATTGTAAAATACGCTCTTTTATGCGTAGAAGCAAAAACTACAATCGCATTTTATGCGCAAGGATATCGCAATTGAGAGTGCGGATGCGTGCAGGAGCTGGCTCGAAAGAAAAAAAAAGAAAAAAGGAAGAGGGAGGCCCATAACGGTGCATTATACGGATGTCCCAAGAAACAATTTCTGGGCGCATTTTTGGCGGAGCGTTGTTCAGTTTAAACGAAGCTGTCGAGCAGGCAACTTCACATGTTGTTGTCTTTTTAAACAAATAATTAAATGTCTAATTTATGACAAGTTACCAGAGATCTATTTTAAGTGACGAAAGGAGAATGGAGGCTCGACAAGTGATACAGTAAGCCCTACTTGTAACAAAACCGCTTTATTCGAAAACTCGATTTATTCAAAGTATTTCACAGCCCAACCCGCATTGAATCCAGAGCAAACCTTCTTCGCTTTTAACGAATTATCGCTTATTACCAAGCCAGTTTTCTGTTGCGAGAATATCGCTACAACTACGATATAGTGAAGTTGAATTTTAAAGGGACTCTGCAAAACTTTCGATGCAATGCTTCCACACTTTCCTTCCCGTCTGGAAGTACTCGGAAAGCTGTAGCTATCGCCAGCATGCAGCGGCACTGCGTGATTTGCTTGTTGCAACAGATCCGCATTCCGTTTCCGCTCCGCTTTTGTGGTTTTCTTTTCAAGTGGCTGTCAAATGAGTTGATTGCTGCAACTGAAAGAAAGCCAGCAGATAGCCGCTGCACCGCTGCAATGACGTAATTCGAGCAATGAAAGAACGCCAAGAGCGGGAGAGAGAAAGAAAAATCTTTTGAGCAGGTTTCTAAATTATCTGATTGGCATATAGCAGTAATTTTTAGCTGAGTTACTTCGCGACTCCTTTATCTAAGTACTGGATGTGTTGGTTGAATACGTTCTGCGAGCATTAAAGATTTCGCAAAAAAATTGGAAGAACTGTTGGAGGGTCCCTTCGATTATACTGCCGCGAAGCAGAGTGTGTTACTGCTTTGTTTATGGTCTGTCACGACACCATGGTGGCGCACGGATCATGACATTACTAAGAGCAGAGCCTACGGGAGACACCCTCTGATCATAGAGTTTCTTACTATGTACACTAGAGAGTAATCTGGCGCTAGCGTCTATGCGGCTCACATCAAGGCCGTCTGTGTCGTCATGGGCTGCCATTATACCGCGCGCTCGCCTTGGTTTTATCATTGGCTTGGATTGAAACATTTTAGTGGCCGTATATTCAAACACAGTGTCACAAAAACGCAAAGAATGCTATGGTACTATATAAGTGGAAAATCAAACAGGCTGTTTTAAAGCTGTGAAGAAAAGAAGTAAAGCGTATTTTTGCCGGAGCAGTCGTGCCTGATATTATGAATAACAAGCTGGTAGTTAACAACGATGTTAATATTTTGTGGGAAACTTAATGGAGGCTGTTATTTTATTAATTTTACCATTATTTCAAATAATAAGTTGTTTGAAGAGCTTGGAATTGTTTTTGAGCGGGCCTATGGCAACGTCGCCTTCGTGGCGAACAGGGGCACGACCGTCAGCTACAGTTTAACAGAACTTGTTGCTGAGCGAGTTGGTTCATACTTGAAGAAAAAAGAAAACGTGGAGTTAAACATTTGTGGGTGAGGACAAGACATGGACGGCCGCAGGCACCCCTATCTGCCGTATCTGGTCTCCCTCGAAGTACGTTTGGTTTCGTGTTTTTTTGTCAGATACAACTTTCGCGGCGGCATATTATCCGCGTCAGTCATGTGTTCCTTCGATTGCGGGATGACCACCGTTAGGTGCCATCACGCACTGCCTGGCCTTTCAGCGAACACAAAGTTGCCATGGCTCACGGCTACCACAGAACAGGGAGAATTTCGGTGACCTCGTAGCTCGTAGACGCGTTAATGCATAGTGAAAAAGCAAATCCAAAAAACCGCTCAAGAATCCAATTGCCATGCCAAGCCCAAGCCAGGATCTGGGGTCTTCCCATAACTCTCCACGACGACATGGCTTACCAAGTGCAGCTGCCCCTCTAGTATAGTTATTATGACAATCTATGCCTCTGATTAAAGTTGTTCAGATGGTGTTTCAGCAGTGCACGCTTGGATATCTTGCTTGATAGGGAAAGAGGGCAACACGCTCGTTACTCGACTAGATTGTTCTGGCTCGGTCGACAGCTTTCTCAATATGGTAGGATATACTGCACTACAACACAAACATACACAGACAAAACTTCGCGGCATTCGATTAGGCGCCTCTTGACAGAGCAAAATAAGCTATTCTGTTTGGCTGTCTAATCGAGGTTCGTTTATTGGTCAGTTCATTGCGGAACGTAAGTTCACTCAAATAAACCGCCACCAAGTACGGCAACATTTTGTCATCTCTGACTTTGTGGCAATGTGGATAAAACTTGGTAGACACCTGTGTATTTGAAAGCTGTGAGTGAAAGGAATTGTTACAACATTTCCCCGATATCCCGGCGAAACAGACACTCGTCCCCCCCTCCCCCCCCCAACACACACACACACACACACACACAGTTTTAAATACCCGTTGTCTGAACGAAAGCTCATGCTGCGTTAAAACCGGTCATTTTTAGTGTAGACTGCTGCACCCGACAAGCTTCAATAATCTCAAACAGTGTCAATCTGAATATTCTACTATCAGCCCTCAGGTACTATGGCTCATATAATGTCGCGGCACACATCCGTATTTCCAAGCTTTTTTTGGTTTCAAACCCATTTTACAATTCTGGTGTTTTTTTTTTTTTTTTTGCATTTCCATCAACCACCGTTAAACTGTAGGAAGTTGACCACGCTCTCACCTGTAAAATCGACATCGATCCACCACGCGCTAATTACGCCCAGTCCGTCGGCCGAGTCCACCTCTGAGATTCCCAGGAATCGAACTTGTCACCCGCTGAAAGGCAGAAGAAGAAAAAAAAAACAATGAAACTCCCGAAATCCGCTGTTAAAAGTTGCACGAAGGTGAAGAGAGCTCCAGATCAGTTTTATCTGTACAAGCAGAGGAGAATGACGGTTCGGGATTGGAAAGTGTGGCGCCAAGCAAAAGCTAACTCGTACAAACAAAATCACACCGGCTCGTGACCCGAAATACAAAAATCCAAAAGGAAGGTCGAAAGAGCTCCGGTTATCTTAGTCGCGCCGAGCTTTCACCGAGGGGATTGTTCTTTTAATGCTAATAGTATTACGCCAAGCCTCACACTAGGACCTCCGAGAAAAAAGAAATGGAACAGCCATGACGGGGTCATTTTTTTTTAATTGAGAACACGTACGAACAGAAACCTCCGTACGAGGTACGTCTTTTTATTTCCTACAAGCAACGTTTCTTTAATCTTCTTGAATCGTCTGTACAGTGTGGCGACATGGAATTCCACGGCAAAAATTAAAATCCTTTACTCCTGAGGCACCATCAAGCACTAAACAATCTCAATGCCCTGCCCCTGCCTCCAAACCTCCTCGCTCATTGTTTTTTTTTTAAGGTTAGGGGTCATTTTAGGTTTCTGTAGCAATAGCTTCTTTTGGTGTGTTCCTCCGGGTTATTTTTTTTTTCCTTCTCCTATCCCCAGGGCACGCTTTCAGTTTTACTTTCTCTCCACGGCTATGTGAGTCGTCACTTGCTCCTCTCGGTTTGCTCATCGGATCGGCTCTCGTTTTTTTCTTCTTCTTCTTCTCGCTTGTCTTTCTTCTTATTTATTCTCTTTCGCTTAATCCTCTTCCTCTTTTGTTTTTGCCTGGTAGATAGGAGCTTTGTAGGAAAGGAGAAGGTGAAACTGAATAAAAAAAAAAGAACAAGAACTCCCCTTCGCTTCAGTTTTCACCCCTTCGTACTTTCACTCAGATTTTCTCTTCTACCTTCTTATTATGCTTTTTATAGCACTCTCAATTCCCCCTCAGCTATATGTTCGCGTTTTCATTGCAGCCGCCACGCAAGCCCGGAAAAAAAAAAAGTGACACCGACAAAGAAAAGCAAGAAAAGAATCCAACGAAACGAAGGAAGAAGAACGCGCGTGTGGGCCGGAGGGGGTGTTGCTTTCATTTGTTTCTCCTCCTTTTCATCATCTTTGGCCCCGTCACACCAGCGGGCCCCCCCCCGCAGTCTTCATTTATCTGTTTTTTTCTGTACTACTTTCCTTTTTCTTCCCTTTTACTTTCGAGCAAAGCTGTCAGGGGCCCCTCTTGATTTCGGGCCTTATAGATGTATGCACACAGAGCAGTGTTACTGCATTAGTTGCTTCGAAATCGAGAGAGTGAAAAAAATAAGAAGTAGAAACTGGGTGCGTGTGTGTGTGTGTGTGTGTGGGCTCGAAGAGGGGGATGGCGACGATAAAGGGCGCTGCGTGTTGCCAAACCATGATTTTTCTTCAACTCCTCACGCGATCATTATTTCGCTCTTTTTTTTTGTGCCTTTTTATATGGCCGTATAGAACAGTGCTTTGTGAGTGTTTTCTGCTGAGATTATTTTGCCTTCCTACGGACTTGTCATTTGATTCGCTCGCGAATTTCTTCCCATGGAGTCCGCGTCTTAAAGCCCGCAGTCGTTCTGAAAGGAGGGAAGGATGGCGCTTTAGCCAAACTGCGGCGAGAAAGGTCACTGGTATATGAAACCAGGGTTACAGAAAAAAAAAAAGAAAGAAAACCGGGGGGCACAAGCCTCTGCTGGGTTACGTAGCCAAGTAAACGCCTCCAGTCATGCGGTGAACGCATGCACACACGCACACGCACAGGTACACGCACAAGCACATGCACGCACGCGCGCGTACACACACACAAAGAATACGATAAGTAAACCCCACTGCGGGCTTATCCTTTCTATTTTTTTTTTTCATATCCGTGCTCCCTATGTTGCGTTTTTGTTTTCTTGCCTCTTTTCCCTCTAATTATTTTCACCTGTCTATCATTGTTTCCCTTTTGTGGAAGCTAGTATACCATTAAAGCCCTTACGCCGGCGTATCAGGAGATCAATAAACGGAGAGAAACAACTTCCGCCATGTCGTTCATTCTTTGCCATTTTATTTTTAATTTTCTTACAGCACAAAAAAAGGACACCCCATCTCCCTAAAGAAACCTTCAAAACGGGCGCTTACCTGAGCAACCACTGACGCCGAATCTTTATATATACCGTGTAACCGGTATTCGATCCGCGAACAGGGTGCTATTACATGTGAGGTCACAAGTTCTGCTTTCTCCGCAAATTGTACGCACGTGTGTTATATACCAGACCTGTCATTTCTTGCACTCGGTTTCTAAATGATGCATTTTTATAGTTTGTACACTTTCAGTTTTGCACTTTACCCCACACTTACAGTTCCTACACTATAATTTTATACAGTTTCTACAGGTCTGCGTGTGTGGTACTTTTCGGGCGCTTCAGACCGCGTTTAGTTACTCGCGGAAATTCAGTCATGTTTGCGTTTTGTCCTGCAGCGTGCTTAGGTTGAGCTTTTGACAAGCATGCGACTCCTGCCTGTCCGCTGCGAATAGTTCGTACTTTGTGTGCGGATCTTGCACGGCTTCATCTGAGCTGTGGGAGCTAGGTTATCGCTTTTTATCTTATTACAGCGAAGCTGTGTTGCGCTGTGTTCCGACTAATATTTCGATCGTCTGTCAGATCACGTCGACAAAGTACCGCACGCGCTCGCTTCATAGCTAGTGTGAAATGCTCTGTAGCTGTCAACCTAATAAAGGCATCTTGAAAAAAATCACGCCCCATCTCCACTAACGTGAAACGTGGTGAGGGGCGAAGCATGTAGTGTATTCTTGGTGCCTTGGCGTTTTCGCCAGTAAAGATGAAACCGATTGGGGGGTACAGGTATATAGCTTTGCTGTAAAAGTCTCTTGTCTTTGAAGCACGAAGCTGTCTGGCGCGAGGCGTAAACGAGTGTCCCGGTGTTTTTTTTTTTTTTTTTTTTTAGCACGCGTTACGTTCTAGCACCAGGCGTAAACGAGTTTCTCGGTATTTTTTAGTACCGTGACTACATGAGACGAACGACGATTACGACGACGACGACGACGACGACGACAACAGGAGACGCCAACAGCCCCAGCCCCTAAGGGGCTTCGCCCCTAAAAAGAGTTCAAATCCCCTCCGTCTAACGACGAAGATGGTTAAAACGCAAAGCTTTCTTGCGTGCCAAAATCAAAGGGCGAGGTGTGTGGGCATATCCTTGCATTAAAGAATAACGCACCGTCGTTATTCTCACTGCTCTCGCGAAGCACCCAGCTGCCAAGAGAGTCAGCCTACCATGGGTTCACCAGAGAGAGCCACGATTCTCGCAGCGCGTATACGTCTGTCACTTCAAATGGAAGCGATAGCTTCTATAGTACAGGGGTTTATTACGCGGACAACCCACGATGCAATCACTACACTGCACTACGCACCTAACCCCTGGGGCATACACCCGCCAGCGTGTGCCAAGCCCGTCTTTGGACGGGTTCGCCGGCGTTTGCCGGATGCGACGCTCGTTGAGCTAGGGGAGGGGGGCTCACTGTAGCCGCGGCTATATCTTCCAAGCTTCTGGGCTCGACCGAGCGGCATCGGCGCTCGTCTTCTGACCTTAGACGGTGCGAGCCGTCACAGCGCGGACACGGGCAACCCACCAAAAGCATGTAATATGCCCGGAGACTCACTGGACATCATAGGTAACGCACTGACACAATCAAGGCATGCACAAATCAACACGGTGGGGGCCGTGACCCACGCTTGCGGGGAGCCCCCGCCAATGCAAGAACGGCCAAAAGTGGGATTTACGTACCAAGTGCTGCATGCGCGTCCCGAAGGCGGTCTCTCCCTCAGTGGTCTTTCTCGCGCGCCTCGAGTCGCCCCGTAGGGAGGGGAGAGAGGCGCACGTGGATTACCCTCGCCCCCCTAAGGAGAGCTTCGCTAGCGCCTCCTTGCCCCGAGTTGAGGGGCTTGGTCCCCACAAGTGCCAAAGTCAAAACCACTGCAATTCTTAGCGTCAATTGTTGACGCTGCAAGTCATAGCGTCAACAATTAAGGTGAAACCCACCTGGGAGTCAGAGTTCAAGCGCCAACGACCAAAGTGCAAATCTCTTACGAATCAAAGTCCAAACTCAGACTACAGCAAACGAATCCCTCACAATGAAGCTGAGCGCCCTCCTCCACCGCTTCCTTCCATCGTCATCGTTAGACCGTCGTCGTCATTAGCCAGATGGGATTTGAACTTTGAAGAGAGAATGCGGTAAAGGTGTAGAGTGTGCTTCGACCATGCCAGAATGGGGCAATCTGATAGACGTCGGCTTCATAACGCGAGGACCCAAGTAAGCCTTTAGTTAATGCCATCATCATCACAATTATCATTATTATCATGTGCCCTCCCACTGCGTAAATTTAGCTTTCCTGCAGTGAGTTTTTTCTCCCGACACCGCCATCAGTGAGACCAAGAATGCTCTGATTGAACAATATACTGAAATTTGCCGCTAGGACGACTCTGTCATAATGCCGACTCATCTGCTCACAATACATGGCTGTTTACGGAGGGAGTATGGTTAAAGAAAACGGCATTAAATCTTGTTTTAGATGCGACTGCATCTCATTCACTCGCCTTGTCCCTGCATCCAGCGTCGGCGTTGTTGTCGGCGTCCGCCCCTCCCCCATTCTCCTCGCCGCGTGAGCTGCGCTCTCCGCCGCTCACTCCTCTCCTCTCCGATAGCGAACACTCTCTCGCGAGGGGCATTGGATTGGATTGGCTTGGCTTGGCTTGGATTTGGATTGGGTTGTATTAAAGTGGATTGTGTTGCGTCATAGCCGCGGCAGACGCACTGGCGCCGGCGCGTCCCCTCACCGTTATGCGCGCTATAAAACGCGGTGACTGCGCCGCTCCGCTCCATCGTTCCAGCGCCGTTCCTCCGCTGTCCAACGCTGCAATGTGAACCCCCTATGCGTCGCATCTACACAGGGGTTCCCGCGAGGGGAGGTGGGAGTTTTTATCAGAACTATCACAAAACAAATTATATAAGCAATAATTTAGAATTAATTGTAAGGAATTTACGTGAGTGTGCCTTTATTCTATCGATGTAGGTAGTCACCGTACATAACTCAATATAGTTATCCACCAATAGAGCTCCGCTGGCCGTCGTTTATAACAGTAGTAGAAGGGCTCTGCTTGAAAACAGAGAAGTCTTGATATATATATATATATATATATATATATATACAATGATGGGACTATTTCCACTTATAGGCCCCGAACTGCAACTGCCGACGAATAGCCTGCAGGTAAAAGTGAACACAGATGAACGAGTCCCGAGTCTGTGGGTGAGAGAGAGAGACCAGATAGGGTAAGGGAACCTCTGGTAACGGGATAAATGGTTCAGGGGGGAGTTTTTGAGACGATGTCTGCGCGGTTCAAACCTGTCTATAAAAGCTGAACTCACCGGAGAGCAGTAGATGTATTCGTTCTAAAAAGCCATGCACATTGAGGCAAGCCGCATAACTGGATAAACAGCATAATAAGGAAGGCTCCAGTTTTAAGCGTTTAACATCCATCAATTTCCATTAGCTTCCATCAATGAGTTGTTTCTGTTAGCTGCACGCAGGTCAATTGGGTGATACAGCAGTTTTGCCAGCATCCGTATACTCTTTCTTGGAGCCAGAAATTGATAAAGGGAATGAAGTGACCTTCAAAGGAATGTCTTTGAAATTTTTACTATTAGACGTGATAGCAAGATATGTTGATAAAACGTCACCTTCACCAATGCAAAAACAATCACTTACACGATGGCGTACGTAAATTGAGATGCTTCTAATCTACCCTACTGCACCCCCTTTCGATTCATTGGGTGTTTTTATGGCCAGCGTGCTTTACCTGACACTCTTGCTCCGTACAAAGTTCATGTTGGCGTCTCAAAAGATCCACACACTGATGTGTAAGCTTGAAGGTCAGCTTCACCGCAATGCCAAGCCGCAATGCCATAACAGCGCACTTTACATTACTATTTGTGACTAGGAGTTCTAAACCAGCTTATATTTCTCTATGCTCGGTGGAAGACAGCCAATACTTGTAAACACATAGGCCACTTCCCGTGCACCAATCACTTCGCAAATCATGCTATCAACCACCTCCTCGAAAAAATAATAACCCGAATTCGTCAATTTTCGAATATCAACCAGCACCAACTTTGTTGTGGCAAAAACGCTTTTTTGGAAACCGGGCCTTCCACTTCACACAACTGCCATTCGTTCGCACGAAAACACAAAGCCAAAACACAAAACACGAAATTTACATTTTTTTTTTTTTGCTGACGTAGGTTAGAACTAACGAGGCTATACAGTGTTGGGAGGGTCATCGGCCGTCGTTCTTAGCGTTCCTTCCTTAAATTACTGGCGCTACTAGCCATTGCAAAGCAGGGGATGTTCGAAAGGCAATACCGGTAAGTCGAGCGCGCGCCTTGTACATTTGTGCATGTATATGGCATGGCACAAGTCTGTAACCGATCAACTAAGCCTCCTCTCTGAAGCAAATATTTAATTGACAAGAGGAGCGTACAAGATGGGAGACGTCATGCTAAATGGACAAATATCTAATCGAACCCCTTCTAGAACCTTTACATTACCCGCCGCGGTGGCTCAGTGGCTAAGGCGTTGCGCTGCTGAGCACGAGGTCGCGGGTTCGATTCCCGGCCGCGGCGGCCGCTTTTCTGATGGAGGCGAAAAGCAAAAACGCCCGTGTGTACGAGATTTCGGCGCACGTTAAAGATCCCCAGGTGGTCAAAATTAATCCGTAGCCCTCCACTACGGCGCGCCTCATCGCCTGCGTTGCGTCGGCGCGTTAAACCCTACAATCAATCAATCAACCTTTACATTAATGACAAAAGAAAAGTGTAATGAAATCATACTACATTACAAAGCCATGTAAGGAAGTAATAGAAAATGAGCCTTGTCGTGTCAAGAGGACGTTTACACAAACCACTGGAGTAGTCCTCGTTAGACTCCCCAATGCCTTCCTTAAGTCAGAGCTCTATCGAAGGGATGATCAGTTTGAATGTGCGAAAATTGATAGAAGCCGTGTGCGGAAGTACGAAGGGATCTGGTTACGGCCACTAATAAAGCTGATAAAGGATATCGACTTGCCCTTTTAATATTTCTTTCCCATTTCCTCCCGTCAGAATCGATTCTTGCTCCAAACCGCAACTAAGTGATACTTAAAGATCCTTAAAGTGATGCTTAAAATATTCTTCTATAACGCAGGCAAAAGACAACTCAGAGACGTTATAACCTGTGAGAAAAGAGCCTTGAATCAAAAGCCTTTCGGCAACGCCGACAATCGGGAAAGTATGACCCTTATTCCCCAATTGATGCCGCTGCTTTCCCGCCGAAAACTACGCGCTATCATCCCAGCATTGCATAGACATATTGTTCTGTATATGGGTGCAAAGTAATGCCTTGGGCGTCCGGGAATGACGTATAGGGGTTTCACTAAACACCTTGAAAGAAAGCTTAGATCGGTCCAACGAGCCCAGCAAAAAAAAATGCTAAATTAACATTGAGCCTTAGAAAACAGCGACGTGGATTAGAGAACAAACTCGGGTAGAAGGCATTCCAGTTTCAAATTGAGCGCAATGGGTGAGGCTGGGTAGGTCATGTAGTCGAAATTAAAGAGAAAAAGAGGGGAAAAGGAGACCATCAGTTTAACAGATTCGCTACCGAACGCTTGCAAACGAAACAGCCGAAGTCCAAAGGATTGTTGCAGGATGAACTACTAAAATTAGGAAGGAAAGAATGGGCTCGACTAACCAACAATATATTATATTAGTGTGAAAACATTTGGGAGATGTCTTTGTCTTGCATCATACGCAAACAAGCTATTGTTGTTGTTGATGATGATGGTGATGATGTTGAAAGCGATGACGATCTGAATCCCATGATAAACTTGTGTACGAACTATACGAACGGACAAATTTTTGACTGGAGCCAGGCACTAACCACATTCTATGATAGAACCTTTGCTAACCCAAACATAGCGTGAAACGTATACATATCAAGTGTAGTTTCGAGCGTGTTTATAAATAAAAGCGAAGTCAGACCGCGAGAGGAAATTTGCTATCCCCTCATGTGTACGGCTCCTGAAGTCGAGCGGCGCCGACCAGTTGTCTACGGAACACGTAGACGGCGGCTCTTCGCGCACGCACGTGGCGACGTGCTCCTTCCCCGCCACGGTTCCCGAGCGAGGAAAAGCCGAGGAAGCCGATCGTGGACGCGCTGTCATCTGGTCTCGGATGACAACCAATGTCAGACTCCAGGGACGAGCCCATGATGGATGGCATCCCACGTCCCTACGAGCGACACTGATAGCGCATTTGCATGCGATGTGGAAGGAAAGCAAGCGGTGCGCTGCATTAAGGCGACTCCGCTGCCACCCTGCTGCCTCTCGTAGATAGAGTTCCCTTAAAGGTTCCTCTCTCCCTGCCTCCTCCCCGCACTTCCCCGTCGCTGTATGAGCGCCCGCGAAGCCCGCGCTCCGTGCATACACAGACAACCGCTTACAGAAGTCTCTGATGGCACTCGAAGGCCAGCTCACCGGTTTTAGTTTCTCCTGTCTTTTATTGCTGCCACTGCTGCAATTGAGCACGATGTTTTGTGGCTTCTTCCTCGCCCTAATAAAATTCTCTCTCGTTCCAGCCGCGGGAGACATTTAAACTGAAGGTGCTGAAGCGCGTTCCCTGGGTCTGACGAGCTGAATGAAACGAAAATACACTCGTGTGGTCATTTTGATGAAGAGCAAGAAACAGCACATTAAGCCCAAATTTGTAATCCCAACTAATTTCTAGGTATAATAGACACATGATTTTTTTTTTTTTTTCAGTAAACTTTTTACTAATCTACCTAAGTGCAGAAGTTGTGCGTGGTTGTCCAACGTTGTTTGGTGGCAGTTTCTATGAACGTACATTTGCAATTCATAACGTGACAGCAAAAGGGCTTACGATAACCATGGGGCACATTGCTTTCCATCTTGAACTCCAGATCTGGACACCCTTCTTGACCAAAAGTAAAAGAAATTTATTTGTTAAGCCCGAGGGGAAGAGGAGTACCCAGATTTGACAACGTTATCGGCAACATTGACAGATTCGACAACATCGACATTTTGTCGACAGATTCGAAAACATTGCAGCAATCGGAATAACCTGATTTTAGGCGTTACTAGGGTCAGTTTCGATAAAAGAGTTGCTTTTGACTTCACTAGTAGCTGTCTTGATCATATAAACATACCACGGTGCACTTTTCTGAGGTGCAAACAACGCGACAAATTCAATACTTATGAGGGCACTCTTATCGGCGAGTGACTGTCTCACGCATACCGCGGCTTGCATGCGCGACAAAGCATCGATAGTTCGGAAGTTTCGGGGATCGAACCCCGGTCTTCTGCTTATGAAGCGGTAGTTAGTAGTTATAGCTGAATACAGTATTTTGGGGGGTTGTTATGCAGCGAAGCTTATGAAACGCGCCATAGTGGAGGGCTCCGGACTATTTTCGACCCCTTGGGGAAATATGTAACGTGCGTCGAAATCTCGACACACGGGTGTTTTCGTTTGACGCCTCCCCCAGAAGGACGACTGTCGTGGGAGGAATCGAACCCGCACCTTCGCGCTATGCAGCACAACACTTCAGTCACTGAGCCACCGCAGTGGGTAAGTGGTCATGCGAAAAGCCCGAACCAATCACAAACAAATGAACTCAAACCAAAGTTTTCTTTTTTTTTCTCATTCGCATATCCTTTAAACCCGGGTTCAAAAAAAAGTAACAGTACAGAGAGAGGTGGGGGTTGAGGGAGAATGGCAACGCGTGTGATTAGAGGCTAGCGCAAGCGACACCGAAATGTGCGGCCTGTGCCAGTGCGTGGCGCGAGTGCACGCCTCTTCGAGGTTTCCCTGGTGAGTGTCCTCACTTTGTAAAAATCGTCCCACAAGTGTTGCCGTATGCGCCAGTGCTGCTGCTTTCCCCCGATTTTTTCTCTTATTCCCTCCGCGCCACAGCAGGGCACTACGCGGACGCTCGTTTGCCTCGCCGCCAGTCGGCACGGATCTGGCTGTGTCATTTCCTGAGCTAAGCAGACACGAATTGCACCCGCTATTCAAATGCATCAGGGCGCACTGAGCAAGCTGCTATAGCTTCCCTCCTCTCTCTCTCCCTCTCTCTTTCACCGAATGCGCGCATGCAGACTCGTCCACATCCCCCTCCTCCTTTCATCCTTTCACCGCCAGGCTTGTTCAATCCCTTCGAGGGGAAAACAAACGAAGGGAGAGAAAGTGCCGACTCGTGAGCATCCTGGCGTTGCCGAATAGAAAAACGCGCCGCCGAGTTTGACTCGTTTAACTCTGCGCCTGCTCGCTTTCTCTTCTGTCTGCCAGGCACGCGTTGTTTCGGTTTGTCCTCTCCGAGCCACTTCTGTGCCCCGTTTTGCCATTGTTGCCCCGTTTGGAACACCCCGCTCGAGCGAAAAGGCCACGCTGCCTCTCTCCTCCTCTTCCACTCGTAAGGTTACCTTTCAACTTCTCATCTGCGATTGATTGGCTGTATACCGATCACACAGCACCGACAGGTTGATTTATTTGCAGCCTTAGCTTGCCGCGTACCTCGAAGAGTTCCATCCAACTAACAACGCGGCCAGGAAGCTGCCCTGTACGTCAGTGGTGATTCTTTCAGTATGCAAGAAGGCGCGCGTCGAAGAAGAGGGACGGAAAAAGAGGGGAGGAGGGGACGTGGCAGATGCGGCGAGTGATGGGAAGGTAGGAAAGGAAGAAACGGGACGCGCAAAGGGACGCGCCACTTGTTTTATGGATTCCGCCGGAAGCAGGGATAGCGACGAGGGGCGGGGAAACGCTGGCTTGCCCCGGGGCCGCGCGCTGCAGCGGGCGCCGAGTTTTCCTTGTCCGCGCTAATTTCGTAATTGAATAATGAGCGAGAAGACGAACAAAAAAGGCCAGTAAAAAAACGGCCCAGAGAGCGCCAAAGCCGCGGAAATATAAACAAAAGAGAGCGCGTACGGCCTGTACAAGCAGACAAGAAGAACAACGCGTGCGGCAGCGAGTTGGTCCGCAGCCTCGCGTACGCACACAAGCGAGGACTGCGCTCGCGCCCACGCTGAGCGGGATGCGAACGAGACGAGGTCCTCGCAAATGCGTTTCCGGACGGGCCACAGCGCGAAGAGAGTTTTGGTGACGAAACAGCACGAAAAGACAAAGTCGTCCATGCACCCTCTAGTCTGAACCGTGGGAATACACAAAGTGAAAGCACGCGAATGAGAGAGCTGTCTGTCTGCCTGGCTGTGAGCTGTTTGCTTGCGACCACGCATCTCATTTTGTTTAGCAGGAGCAGCGGGCTACTTGCTGGGCCGAGCCGTCGGACGTTTGGAATTCAAGGCGTGCCTTAGGGCGCTGTTGTGGGCCCACTGCTTTTGTTTTGGTGTTTTTTTCTCCACGAGTCACAGCTGAAATCGCTATAGGTTTTCGGAACGTTTCCGCAGAATGAGAGAAAACAGGGGAGCCCAGAAGACAGATACGAATCGTGTCGTGTAGTCTCTGGTGCGTTTCCGATGGGCAAAAACGCCTAAAACGGTGCGGGGCCCTCCCAATTAGTGGACGCCGAAAGGATTGCCTCTCTACATTTGTGGAGGGCTGCTTCGCGCACACTTTACTCCCTTGGTTCCTCTGTCTTTCCTTTCCTCCCGCTTTCGTCGATATTTTACTTTATCTTTAGCTGCGCTAGTGCGCAAGTTCTATGACAGTCTCCCCAGCTTCGTGAAATGAGCCTTCTTTGTTTTGAGAGCGCTAGTTGGCGTTGGTCGGTGAGAGCGCGTGGTTAATTTTCCCGACATGGCGTGATTAGAATCGCGAAAGCGCATTGAGTACCTACTTATCGATGGTCATTAATTTCGGGGGACAGATGGGCTGGCACCATGGCTGCAAGAGTTCGATTTCGCATCAGAATTAGTACCGCCACCCACGGAAGGGAAATATTGAGAGAAGCAAGATGTTTGATGGGCGTTGATTACCCAAAAACGCGAAGCGGGTCCTCGGCTCTTTTGTTTTGCGTCGATGGAAGTTCTGACGGGGGAGGCTTGCCGCAGCATTTGTCTTTCATTTTCGGGAACGAGCGCGCTTAGCAAAGCGAAGTAGGTTGAGTGATACAATTACTTTTGATTGTGAAGCAACGCGTGAATGCAGGATGTGGGTTCCAGAAGATGCGGAGGCGATATGACAGTCGAGCACAGCTCGTACAGCTAAAACTGTTTCGGCGAAGATTGCCGACGAAGCCCTGAGCACATCCGGAACAACGGCAACACTGTTTGTACTAGCCCGCCGTGGTTCCCAGTCCAGCGTTCTTTCTTTATTGACTGGCCTGGCATCGCTAAGTTTGTCCCTTCGTGTGCTTCACGTAATCGCAGAATTGTTTCACTTTTCCTTTTACAGCGAAGCTGTGTATAGCTACCCTCCGGCGGTGGTCGATGTCCACCCGTCCACGCGTCAAGCCAACACGAGAAAAGTTTAGCCTGCGGTTTCTCGCGACTGCTTTGTAGTTCGCAATCTACTGCAACCATTTTTCGAAAAAATTATACTCAACTATGTCCGTAAGATATGATTACGTGGAGTTTCATTTACTTGTCATAATTAGTTTACAGTTAAGTTTTAAACGTTACAGAATTTCCGTTTGCTGTCAATACACTGTCGTCTGCGGATTGAGTAGTTACAACAAACGGTCTTGATTTATCGAAGCTATACCAAAACAAATTATAAGACAATGAGCCGCTAAGACGACTCTAACATCACGCCGAGTTTCATCTACTTTTCTTAATTACGTAGTTCCCAGTGAAGCTGTAAATATTGTGGACTTCCTGTCTGCTGCCAATGCATGGGCTTGCACGAGAAGGAAATGCACAGCGTCGTCTTTGTTCGCTATATTAAAGCACTAGTCCTTCCAAGTTGAATTCAGCTAATCAACTAGGAAGTCTGCCCAATCGCAATAAACGTGCTTTGTATCGCGCATAGGTGCGCCAAACGAGGTAAAATACACCCCAGTTTCGCCGCATGTCCTTCTTCAATGAGTTCAATGGGTGGTTAATTTTTTTTTGTTTATTTTTTGCGTGACAATCTAATTAAGATTGCGTAAACTGACACTCTTATTGCTGATTAGTCGGATCTCTGGTCAGAAATTCTTGTTCTTTTTCAGTATTTTTTTTTTCGGATAAGACATGAATGCGTCATGTGGACGTGATGCGATTTCTAAAAGGTACTTCCACATTTTTGCTTTGTTTGATGGCCTCTTTCGGTCGGAAATAACCTTCTTTATCGGAATTTTATACATTCTCGTAATGCACAGGAAGGCTATGAATATCAAAGCGAAAGGCGATATTCTCACAAGTTGATTTTTTGAAGAGTCATATATACCGTAATAATCAATCAATCAATCAATCAATCAATCAATCAATCAATCAATCAATCAATCAATCAATCAATCAATCAATCAATCAATCAATCAATCAATCAATCAATCAATCAATCAATAAATCAATCAATAAATCAATCAATCAATCAATCAACCTTTATTTTGGATACCCCGGAACAACCCTAGGATTTTGGTGCTGCTACACCATATAAAAAACATTCTTAAAAACAAGCGAAAATCAAGACGACACAATACATAAAATACCACATACAGAACAAAAGCAACAAAGCAAAAAAGAGTTACGAAATCTCAGAAAGCAAAAAAAAAAATCAGTGAAGCTTGCACTCATGGGCAAGACTTGAATGTCGAAGCTGTTGTAGGTGAGCATTGCCGAGAACATAGTTAAATTTCAGTCATCATCATCATCATCACCAGCCTATCTACGCCCACTGCAGGGCAAAGGCCTCTCCCATTATTCTCCAATTACCCCGGTCCTGTGCCAACTGTTACCAATTTATCCCTGCAAACTTCTTGATCTCATCTGCCCATCTAACTTTCTGCCGCCCCCTGCTACGCTTGCCTTCTCTAGGGATCCACTCTGTTGCCCTTAATGACCAACTGTTATCTTGCCTTCGCATTACATGCCCTGCCAACGTCCATTTGTTCTTCTTAATTTCTACTAGTATGTCCTTAACACGCGTTTGTTCCCGGACCCACTCCGCTCTATTCTTGTCCCTTAATGTTACACCTATCATTTTCCGCACCATTGCCCTCTGAGTCGCTCGCAATTTAAGTTGAACCCTCTTAGTGAGCCTCCAAGTTTTTGTCCCGTAGGTGAGTACCGGTAAGATGCAGCTGTCATACACTTTCTTCTTCAGGGACAGTGGTAGGCTGCTATTCATTATCTGAGAATGTCTGCCGTATGCACTCCACCCCATTCTGATCCTTCTAATTATCTCTGCCTTATGGTTGGGATCTGGGGTAACAACTTGGCCTAAGTAGATATATTCTTTTACCACTTCCACTACCTCGCCCCCTATCCCAAACTTCTGTGCTGTCCCGAGGTTATTGATCATTACTTTAGTTTTCTGCATATTAATTTTCAGGCCCACGGTTCTACTCTGTTCGTCTAGTGCGGAAAGCATGCTTTGCAATTCGTCCCCCGAGTTACTTAGCAAGGCAACGTCATCAGCAAATCTGAGGTTGCTGAGGTATTCTCCATTAACCCTTACTCCCACCTGTTCCCAATCCAACGTTCTGAATACTTCTTGTAAACATGCTGTGAATAACCTTGGAGAGATTGTGTCTCCTTGTCTGACGCCCTTCCTTATAGGTATTTTACTGCTCTCCCTATGAAGGATGATGTTAGCTGTGGACCCATTGTAGATATTCCCTAGTATTTTTACATAATGCTCATCTACCCCCAGTTCCGTAATGTCTGAATTACTGCTAGGGTTTTGACAGAGTCAAATGCTTTCTCATAATCTATGAAGGCTATATATAGGGGTTAAGTATACTCAGCGCACTTCTCTATCACCTGATTGATCGTGTGAATATGGTCCATTGTTGAATAACCTTTACGGAACCCTGCTTGTTCTTTAGGTTGACTGAAATCTAAGGTTGCAGAAATTCTGTTGGCGATTACCTTGGTAAGTACCTTGTAGACGACTGACAGTAAACTGATCGGCCTGTAATTTTTCAAGTCCTTCATGTCAGCTTTCTTATGGATAAGGATGATGTTCGCGTTCTTGCAAGATTCCGGTACACTTGCGGTAATTAGGCATTGCGTATATATATACAGGTTTGCCAGTTTTTCAAGTACAATTTCTGTATCATTGTTTATTTGTGTAGTTGCGGTGCTAGTAATCGTCGTCATATGCATCGAAAAGGTCGTCGTCTGTTTCGCGGCGAGTGGTGGATGCAAAATCATCCCCAGCATTGTAGACTTCCACCAGTTCTTCATCAACTCGAGGCAGCGGTGGCGGGATCTGCAAATCGTCTCGGGAAGAAGTGGCACATTCGTAGCCATGTCTCCAATTATCCATAATGGGCTTCTAGATAAGGCGGCGGCCCAAGCAGGGTATCTTTTTACCTTTAGCATTAGCGCTGGAGCTTCTTCTGTTTTTTTTTTTTTTTTTTACATGCGCGGTAGCGCTTGACGACAGCGCTGGAGTTTTATTCTTTTTTTTTTTTTTTTGCTATAGCCACTGCGCGAGCCCGCAGTCGCCGCGGTCGCAATCGGCAATCGCCGCAATGCACGCACTCACGAGCGCTTGCCATTTTCTCGCTCCTCGGGGTTTTTGCAGTTTTTTTTTTTTTTTGCTAAAGCCACTGCGCATGCCGAGGACGCTCGGCGGGAGCCGCGAGGCACGCGGCAGTGAGCGCTGGGCATTTTTGTGGTATTTTTTCCTGCAACCTCGAAGTTCCGACCAGTAACGACAGCTCCGCTGTTAAAAGTCAGGGATGAATCGAAGAGTACTCCTAGGTATCGAATTTCGATACCCCTTGGCAGGGCAGTGCCAGTACTTCCGATTTTATAAGAGTATTGCAACTGTTACGTTTTTCTACTATAAGAGTCAATTTTCGTCTTTGAGGGGTTGTGAATTCGGTCGTTTTACAGAATTACAGTTCTCAACATTATGCAATTCTTTAAATATTTTAATATCATCAGCATACAACAAAAACGAAGAATTTTTAATGGCAGAAGCAAGATCGTAATGAAAATGGAAAAAAGATGGGTGCCCAAAACATAGCCCTGCAGCACACCACTGGTTGCTTTGTACTTAAATGATGTCTGCCTGTTAACACTTACATAGCAATATCGCTCCTGGAGATAGGAACGTATAAGACCCACAAAATAAGTGTCGACATCTAATAGAAGGAGCTTGGCAAGCAATAACGAGTGGTTGACTACATCAAAGGCCTTTCTCATGTGGCAGTAACAGCATCAACCTAGTTTCTACCAACGACTGCAAGGACAGTCTGCTCCATGAAGTATGCGAGGTTCGTGACGATTACACATAAAGCCATGTTGGTTGGTAATGAGGACGTGTTTAAGTGGGAAAGTGAAGACCTTATGGAGAGCTAACTCAAATATTTTGGAGTCAGAACATTGAAGACAGACTGGCCTACAGTTACTGACAACAGTTCTTGTACCTGACTTAAAAACAGGGAATGAGAGATTTTGCATGAGCGAGGGACCGTGCCAGACCGGAGACAGCTACTAAATAGCGAAGTTAGTTAAAACAGGAACGACTATATTTCCATGTCTTTAGAATGGCTACAGAAATACCATCTGGCCCAGAAGGAAGCTGCGGCTTCAGCAGCTTGATGCAGGTCTGCATGATGTTCTCGTCCAGTTGAAAACAAGTGGAGCTCTCACCCAGGGGACAAGGGGCGCTGCTGTCATCACTACCGTCGCTATGCACAGAAAATAGAAGAAAACTGACGAATAAAGCCGTCGGCCACCTCCGCAGTCTCCTCGCCACTGTAGTCTAGTAGACGAATAGATTCTCCAGTTGTACTAGATCTAGAATAGATGTACTTCCAAAAGGCTCCCGGTTGACGAGTTGCTTTAATTTCTGCCGACGTCAGGTCACGCTTGTGCAATATTTTACCTAGGGCACGCAGGTGCCGGAATTCCTGAGCAATATTGCAAGAGGGCAATGACAAACGGAATTGGGATGCCCACTGTATATTTATCTCGAGCCACGCTCAGGGGAGATATCGAGAAGTTCAAGACCATTCACTTTGAGTGGGTTAGCTAGGATGACATTCCCTCCGAGATCATTCTTAAATATTTTCAATGTGATCATTTCACAACCACACAAGATGCGCTCACTCGGGTTTGCTGAAATATTGTTGCTTGAGGTGTCACACCAATCCCAGTCGCTCAAAAAGTACTCATCAACGGTCGTGCATAGAGTGAACTCTGTCCAAGAATCTGTCCAAGATTATAACCAAACCAATTAGTGTATGAAAGTATCATTTATGATTCTAATTAGAAAACTAGGGGTCACTGTTACAAAATAATGAACGTAAGTACATGCACCGCTGTCTAACCCTGTGTGTTGGGCTTCTGCTTCCCTGGTCAATCCACCTGCACAGAGTGAAAGGGCTGCTCCTGTGTTTAGGCGCCTGCAAGTGCTATAATATTGGCTTCTAAACAGGGCAGATATTTATTAGGGCCAACCTTCAGGCTCGAGCACGATACAAACAATGTGATCTTTTGAAACTCAGAGGCAGCGCACGTACAGAGCAGAGGAACGCCGTAACTGCCTCGTTCCTACAACAATGGGAGTTTCGACATCACCCGCCATGTTTAAATTGGTACTTGGAGAATAGCCCCAGTGCTGCTTCATTTTTCCGTCCTTTTCATTTCCGTGTGGAGTAGCAAGCCAATGTCGGTGCTAGGCTGACCGCCCCCCCCCCTTCTCTCTCTCTATCTCTCTCTCTCTCTCTCTCTCTCTCTCTCTCTCTCTCTCTCTCTCTCTCTCTCTCTCTCTCTCTCTCTCTCTCTCTCTCTCTCTCTCTCTCTCTCTCTCTCTCTCTCTCTCTCTCTCTCTCTCTCTCGTGCGCCGTAGTAACGCATTTTTGCCATGCGCTCATGTTTTGCAGTTCAGCCATTTAGGTCTAGACCCTGTATGTCTGCCAGGCGGGATGCCAGGCGGAGTATTAGATCCGGGAAATGTCGGTGCAGAGAAAATATCCGTGTACTGTAGGGAGGGCGAGCACGGTGAGAAGGTTTCATGGCCGGAGGCGTTCCATAGCACCAGCTTGAACTCGGCAGTAGCGAGAGGTGGCCGTCCGGACCACTACACCGCAGATGAAAGGCGCGGAAGAACACAGCCAAACGAGCGAGCGAACAAGCAGCGCAATTCGCAGACCTCGTCGCCTCCCATTACACGGCACCAGGAACGTGCACACGCGCAACGCGTGGGAGACAGATCAAAGCCACTCGAAATCGTTACGGCAGATTGCAAAGCAAAGCTTCTCCAGCTGCGAAATTGCAAAGCCCTTCGACGACCGGCGCGAGGCGGCATAAAAATGTCTCAGGCGTTCCGCTCGACATACTACATGATTTCGCATTCGTAAAACATTTTGTTTCGGGCATGTGTGCTACCCAATGAAACCGAAACAGCTTCGCTGTGTAATCCACCGCCACATGAACAGCTCGGCCGATGGCTTTATTTTTTTTTTTTTTGTAAATTGTACAGCAAGAGTTGGGAAACAGAGGCAGCGCGTGCATTCCTGGCTGCCTCTCCTCAACGGCGTGGTCAGTGCAGTCAACGACTTCAATGGTGAGCCAGCATTTTCAGTACATGTCAGGGCCATAGTTCGCCCCCAACAAGAGCATTTCCTCTGGTCGGGCTCATGATTTAACCCCGAGCTTGTTGTGCCTTGTGCTTTCCTTTTTATTTTTGGTCAAGAAAAATATGGTTCGACCTTGTTCGAAAAAATTAACCCCACTAATAATGTCAAGCACGAAAACACTGCCAAATGAATCGTTTTTTCAGCCCTGGAGGCAATTCCTTTTTCGAACATTTTCCATACCCCTCATTGGGATCGTCACATATTCAAATACGCCCCACAATAAATCTGCGCTTGAAGGATCAAAACTATTTTAGATGCGACGGCATCTCATTCACTCGCCTTGTCCTTCCATACGGCGTTGTCGTTGTCCGTCCACACCCCTCCCCCATTCTCCTCGCCGCGCGAGCTGCGCTCTCCGCCACTCACCCCCTCCCCTCTCCTCTCGGATGGCGAACACTTTCCCGCGAGGGGCATTGGATTGGATTCGATTGGCTTGGATTGGATTTTGGATTGGATTAAAGTGGATTGTGTTGCGTCATAGCAGCGCCATGTTGCGTCATAGCCGCGGCAGGGGGTTCACGGCACGTTTCACGCGATGGGAGAATCAACCTAACGGAAACAACGGAACCCCCTATGCGTCGCATCTACACAGGGGTTCCCGCGAGGGGAGGTGGGAGTAATTTTTCGTGATTTCAAATAATTTCACCCCTAACATGGCAACGATTAACTCCTTACCTAAAAGGGTTGAAAAACAAAAAAGTGCCTTAATAGAAAACTCGGACGTATTCATTCATCTCTTTGTCTTGTTACTATTGAGGTAACCGGTTGGCATACTAATTCCCGTATTTGTTCGCGACCATCCTCAGACTTCACAGCCTAATTTTGTATTCTACCTTAATCGTGTCATATTCGCGTTAGTTTAAATATCTTGCCCTTCCATGATAATGATGGATGCAATAAAAATTCCGTGCACAAAAGCCGCCTCTATGTGCTCCAGACAATGTTGTCTGCGTTGTTTCAAGACGACGTCGCGCCGAACTTCTTCATGTGCATATGCGTATGCACAAAATCGTAACGCCCTTGTTTAAGCCTACAGCCATGGGTACTAACGTTACGGAACATTAACAATGAGCCTCACAACGTCCCAAGCAACTTCAAACTCACTGTCCGTCATGCTGGTATAGTTCCTGTTGACGGCATCAGACCTCAAAGCATTGCGTTAGCACTAAGGCTTGACTTGGGCTAGTTGGGTACGCATTACTAGAAGAAACGGCGCAAAAGACGTGGACGCAGTAGACAGAGGAGGACATTCTGCAGGTTCTTGTGGCGTTAGGCCTAACATCATGTCGTCACGTAACCGCGTACCACTGTCCATCCGCTGCGCGTGCATTTCGACGCTTTCGTCAGCCCACTTCTTCAAGCCACTCAACGCCTCGTAGCCGAAGGGGATGTCAGGCCGGCACATGCCCCGCGATTGCTATCAAAAGACACGTCAGGCCACGCATACCCGCTGTTACGAATCGGCCAACGCCGCCGTATTTTCCCGCATCAGCCTCCACGTGCGAAGCCACGACGTGCGCCCGCGTGTCGGTGAACCATACTTTCGTGTCTCGACATGAAAGGTCAGACACCTCGCGTTGCAACGCGCCTCCGGCGGTTGCCAGCGGCAACCCCAGATGCCAGCGGCACGCCCAGGCATTCTTCACGGACGTGCGCCCCTCCGCCGCCAGGTGCCAGCGCGTCGGTGAGTCACGCCTTGACATGCCCGGCTCAGGCGTTTCGCTAACGGCGCGATCAACATTCGATAGCGCGCCCCGGCACGTTTCAAGGACACTCTCTCCCCTCTCTCGGACTCCACGTGCAACGAAGCCATCCATGACTCACGAACTGTGGAAAGAGCGTTGTGTGTGTCTGTGCATGACGTTCGTGGCGTGTTGCTACTTGGTAGCGTCACTAAATAACCGTTTTAGAGTATCGGCACTCTTTTCTGTCATTGTTTTTTGCCGCCGCGGCGGTCATTGGCGCATTTGCATCACGTGACCATCACGCCGCCGGTGGCAGGCTCCTGGTCGCTGCCATTTTGGTTCGCAGCCTCTCAGCCGAACTTCGAGTGTTGCTGTGAAGCCTACTTTTTCCTGCAAACGTGATTTATTGCCGCTAAGGACGCACCACAAGGCACAAAATGCCTTTGTGTGTCGTCCTGGGCTGCTTTAACCGCCATAAAGACGGCAAGCGCATGCTTCGCTTCCCGCTGGGAAAATCCGACGGTGACCGCCTGCGCGCGTGGCTGGAAATCGTCGATCGCCAGGATTTTCAGCCGACGGCGAGCTCGAAAATCTGCGAGGTGAGTCCGTAAACATTCATTTCGTGAACTTCATACTTCGTGGAACGGTTTGAGTTCTCACACCGCTCTCGCTGGCCTCTCGCAGGCGTCGTAAAATCTTCCCCCAATCCGAAACACCGTAATTCCCTGAAGTGCGCCTCGCAACTACCGTGCTTCCGCCAAATATTGTGCGTGAACTTTTTTTCTGCGAGAATTAACATTTTCAAGCACTTCGGTGCACTTTCCTCGTGTGTAGTGTTCGCTTTTGTGTTTGGGCAAGCTTCGCTGCTTCGTGCGCGCAGAACTTCGATCGCCGTATGCGCGTCGTAATGCGACGCCGTGGCAATAGCGTCACCGTGGCAACACTACAGCTGCCGAATATGTTCTATGTAACAGCTGCAGCCCTTGCCAGGCGTGCAATAAATTCACGTTGGCAGCGCCTAATTTCATTTCGCACATTTTATACCCTTCTGTGTTATTGAAGTAGCAGTTGTATGTCAATACTTTGGGTGCTCAGTGTGTCTACCCTTGTTCTTGTTTTCTAACTTGTAGAAGTTACTCCCAAACTGCTAGCAGACAAAACTGTGCGAGAGCATGTTCTTGTCATTTATTAACGACGCAGTCCAGCTTCATCTAAAATTGTTAGTAAAGACATGTTTAAACCTTGACGTTATGTTATGACTGAGTGAAGTGAAATTAGGTGCATATTAAAAAACGCAGCTTTAATTTTGATTCTGCATAGTGTGTAGGACTTACAGTTGACAAAATGATATCTGTCAGGAGCCTAAAAACTCCGAAAGTATCGCAGAAAATTACTACTCGAAAAAATTTATTGATGCTATCTTAAATTGTTGTTTGTACATTCTCAACAGGACCACTTTGATGACAGCCAGTTCGAGATTGGTAGGGCAGATGGGCGACGCCTTCTAAAGTGGAATGCCGTGCCCACAATTCCGGCTCAGGGGAACACGCACAAGAAGGCGCGGAGGAAAATCCGGAGAAGTGAAGAAACTGGCCATCACTGTACGTGCTTCATTTGCCGAGTTCCTAGACATTGAGATGCGGCACTTTCCATATGGCGGCGTTGTTTCAGCTCTGCTGTGCTTATTTTTGTGTTGAACGCAGCATAAAAGTTATCGTAGTTGGCTAGCTTTCCATCTGTTGTGTTGTCCAAACTTGACATGAATGGCTCCATAAAACTTCGTTGCAGGTGCAAAGAGAGACGTGCCCAAATTGAGCACAACGAGCAAATTAATGAAGTTGCACTGTGAACTGCACTGAAATTTGGTTGAGCTGAGCAGTTTGCTTGAACATGCCCACAAACACACTTCTTACATTCGTAAACAACTTCATAAATCTAAAGTGAAGCGTTGAAAAATGTAAAACAGCTGATTTTGGAAAGAACAAGTCTGGCTGTAGCAAAATTATCATGATAGATGTTCATGTCACTAGCCATCTTTTTACTTCACGACATGACTGAGCAGCTATTCGCTTCAAGCTCAGTTCAGCCTGCCTCGTACCACATCATTTCATGCACACCTAGCAGCAAACATCTTGTACCTAGCCTACGTGCAGCCGTAGTTAAGGGAAAACCAATTTCTAATGAGCACAATCTTTTTGGAGATCCTAGGGGCATCAGCAGACCATAAGAGCCACCACGACATCTGTTACTTTTAATCACAAAAATGATAACAGTGCGAGGAGGCAGCTAGAACTAGGCATAGGCTACAAGCACACATGAGACATTGATGTTTATATTTCCAGCCGTTGCAGACACTGACTCGGCAGTGGCTGGCCCTTCCCGGAGGTGTGAAGAGGGTGTTCCAGTTCCAGAAGAGGGTGTTCCTGTTCCAGAGGGTGTTCCATGTGACATTGAATTTCTGCCCGATGAACCTGGTAAGATCCACGCTCACCTTCGCGTAATTCAGGCCGTTCGTCTGTTGTGAGAGCCAGTCGGCTCTTTTAAAGGCTGGCTGCAGAGAGCATGCCTAAGTGTTCAGTGTGTTTTTGTGCTCCAAATAAACGGCCCCACTGGCCTAGCGTTGCTTGTATAGTAGGAAATTAGAGAAAGTATGCTTTCCTCTCATTTGTAGCTCCTGTGTGCCCTGCAGACACGCAGACAGACTACTGCCCCCAACTGATGCCCGCTGAGCTCGTTGTGGAGACAACAGGCCTTCTGTACGAGCAAGAGGTGGATTTCCTGGAGGCCATGCCAGAAGGGCAAGTCCTTACTCTGCCCATGACAGATGCGGACACAAGTGAGTGTTGATTAGGTTATAAAGGCCAAGGAACTGTTGTGATTGAGAACTCCCTATAAAAGTTTTTTTTTTTACACAGGTGCATTTGCTCATGAGCCAGATGTTCAAGGGAACACCTCCTCTGGCATGCATGATGACACTGGTAAGTTTTGTTGAAGCTTTGTGAAATCTATTTATCTGCAATAATGCAAATAAACTTAATTGCAGCGTTGCAGTCCTTGAATGCGAAGCAGATTTGTTAGCTAAGGCCTCAATGACAAGTTACTGTTAAAGTGTGTACATTTTGTTCTTTTTAAACTGTTTTGTTCGTACCCTGAATATCGCTGACTTCAAAACCAGCCATAACCACCGAAGAATGTTTTTCACCCCTTCGCATCCATTGTAAACAAGGCACGCAGTGCTTGAAGCAGTGTGGGAGTTTTGCTGCAGAAGGAGCTACATCTTTGGCTGTAGGAATAGCGGCCCACATACTAAGTCAGGTTGCCAATACAGAAGAGTGCGGTTTGCCGAATGCCCCTCGTTGCCACTGAAAGCATGAGCCGTGGTGCTGATGTGTGCCAAATATATTTCAGCCAGTACGGGGGACTCAACGCCACGCCAAGTTCTGCGGGACATCCTGAACACAACAGTACCTCTGGAAAAGGTACGAACAAACCCTTACGTTTTTACCTAATTTGTAAGCTTTGGTGGCATTGTGGGGCAGCTCTTTTTCTGAAAAGTGTGAAAATTCAAGCTACTCTTTTGCAAAAAAGTTTAGCATGTGCTGAAGAGCCACGGCTCTCCTAAAAATAAGTGTATAAGCCTCCATTGTAGCATGCCTGATTGGCCGTACTACACAAGGACTTTCGCCGACATAAACCTGGCCATGTGTAAATAAGAAGCGATAACTCCAAGCAAAGTGCACATTTATTTGGAGTCAGTAATATATGTCTAACTCCAGTGTTCATGTGAAATGTAGTCCTTTCAGGGGGAGGCGTGCAGTGGAAGCCAGTGTGTACACCAGGCTACCATCGCAGAACTGAGGCGCAAGCTTGATCTGCAGCAGAAAAAGATCACGAAGCTTGAAAAGCAGCTGGAAACTGTCCTGAGTAAGTGTGCAATGGCTAGCAGCAGGAATCTTCTACATGTGTGCAGCGCCCACATCCATTGGGTCTGCTCATTGTTTTTCCGGTACTATTGGCGGTGAGCTCGACCACGGGCGGCGCTGCGAAGCGCACCTCTGTGACGTCGGCTTAGGGATTCTCGCATTTTTCGTCTGCTTCACTCGGCTCGCTCTCCCTGCTGTTTCTTTGCGCTCGATTGACGTCTGATGCTTGTCCGCACCAGATTTTGGGTGTGCGTAACTTTTTATCATAATAATAGACTTAAAATCGCATACACTAGCTCAAGGCGCGAGTTAAAATATAGTTTTGGATACCGGTACGGAAGAAACATTGCCGGAGTCGCCCCATTCCTTGCGAAGCCGGTCCTGTGTGGAGCGCGAGGAGTCGGAGCTAGGCATCAGTTTCTGTATCGAGCAATCTTTCGAACGAAGAAAACAGCCAGATGCTAGTAACTGACAACAGCGAAAATACAAGACCAAAACAAATTCCAGGCCTTCGGGGCTGTCAGCTTTGGCCGAAGGCGTTACGATTCCCAGTAATCATATGTAAGGTAAAACCGTTTTTGCAACCTTGCCGAATGCTCGAAAGTATTGTATCTCATCTCTTTATGTTGTCATGGTATGAAAGTATGCCGACATGCACTATGGGCTGCAAAAACTGTAGGTTGAGTTCCAAATAACCCACTGTGTGTACAGGCGCGTGCTGGTTTTATACCAGGCTTCTAACTAGCAAGGATATTTATTGAGCAAAAGACACACGTCTATACATTAACACTATTTTGTTCAGACCTGGTGGGATATTTGGGTACATTTCCCACCGCGATATCTTCCCAAAATTCAGATATGCTTTACAGGAAAACTGCACTCAAGAAGAGGAGGTGCAGGAGGAGGAGCAAACTTGATTTAGCCGTAAAATCGAACTGATTAGTGGGCCGGGTCCTCATTCCAGGACCACAGAGTAAGAGTAATTTTCTTCAATTCAAAGAACGCCATCCCGAGTAGACCAGAAGTTGTTCTTTATGCCTGGAAGGGTTGGAAAACAATGAAGAGCTGCTTGGAAATAGTCATTGGTTCAATTCTTGTAATATATGCACGTATACCCTTTATTGCGTTCGCTAGCGAGTATATCAAGCCTTCAACACCGTAATGATGTCCTAATTGTTCGGGTTGAGAGTGAGTTCATTATGACAACGATGGTTATTATAGAAATTGGGAGCACAAAAGCCGCCTTCGAGTACTCTAGATAACGTTGTCTGGGGCGCGATCACGCTGGCGTAGCACAAACCTTCTCATTGTATTTGCATGCGAATAAACAACGCATGCTGCGGATATGCACCCTCTTGCACGCAGCCATAACGAAAGCCAATTTGTGAAGAAGGGAATGTATGCCATACAGCCCGAAGAAAATATCCACACGATCTTTGTGAGCCTCCTAAACATCCCCTAACCTACTAATATTAATTAATGCGTTAGGCACAGAAAAAAAAAAAACATTCATGTGTTACAAGTCAACGAAAACGAAAAAAATAGGACAGCTGCTTTATTTCCTGCTGTGCGATGCGCTTGTAGGGGCCCGCTGCTTGGTACGTAGCATTAGAATGTTCAGTCTTCATAAGAGCATCTCAAAAATACTGTAGGGAAGCCCACGCATTTTGAATATTTACCGAGAAGCCCTGAGCGCTGAACCTCGCGCATAAGCCAGAAATGACGAGTTACACACGATCTTCTGACCGATGCTCCTAAGAAAGTTGTTCTCTCTCTCCTCGTATGTTGCAAACCTGTCGGGGACACAGCTTGAAATTGTTCAGAGGTGTCAGAAGCTAGCAAAAATAACTGAATTACTAGAAATACGCTTTTTAACGCATTAAAGCATCAAAGCGGGCGATTTCTAGCACAGGTCTGCTGCCCCTCACGAGCGGAGCGTAGCAGACGACAGCGGCGCCAGTCCCTAAGCTGACGTCAGAGCCAGGGGGCGCCACTCAAACATCTCATCGCCAATAAGGTTCCAGCAAGATGCCTGCTTATAATAAATCCCATCCACCTTTTGTGATGAAATATTTATTTTATTAAAGCCTGAAACATCACCCATCAATAAACATTACATTACTTTTGATGCCTTCAAAAGCCAGGGAGCTCTTTCTGTGGAAAGGCCTTATTTCCCTTCCGAAAAACCTTTGCTGATCTGTACACAAACACTACCGGTGATAGATTTTGGTCGAAGAAGGAGACACTTGTTCACTTCACTTAGAAGTTTGTCTATCCCACATTCTTTATTTGCTACCTGCATGGTTTCGGTGTGATATTGTTTCCACTCAAGGGCAGATGAACCATGCAGGGTGTTTATGGCTTGATGTTTCTAAGCCAAAGCATCAGTCTCATTTTGCATATTCTCTCATGTTCCAGGCAACAAACTGTGGCATCTAGCTCCTGATCAAGCTGTCTCTGCAAAGAAGAAAGACGCACGTGGCAACCGTTGGAGTGATGCAGCGGTGCAAAAGGCTCTCCAAATGCGGCTAGCCTGTGGCAGCAGGGGCTACGACTTTTTGAGGGAAGAAGCCCTACCGTTGCCGTCTGAGCGTACGCTGCAACGACGCATCGAGGATATCAAGTTTGAGCCAGGTATTTATACAATTTTTTCTGTGAAAATGTCATCATTCAAAGCTTGAGTGTAAAGAGGGCAGATTTTTCTCACTCTTACTCCTCTTTAAAGGCATCCTGGAAGAACTTCTTCCAGCCTTAAAGGCCAAGCTTGACACCATGCGACCTGAAGAGAAGCACTGTGCCCTGTTACTCGACGAGATGCAGCTAACTGCAGGCTTGGACTTTGATCCCACCGTAAAAAAGCCAATTGGCCTTGCAACAGCCCCACTTGTTAATCCTGACCCTGACAAGAAGTTCACTTATGCCACGCATGGCCTGGTGGTGATGCTGACAGGGCTGTCTTCTCGGTGGAAGCAAGTTGTAGCTTACCACTTCACAGGTATGTCTGAGCTTGTTTAATATGCTCACAAAAACTTACAGTAAACTAGTTGTGGGAATTTTTTGTTAGGCTTAAAAATGTATCTAGCAGTAAAGAAAAGCCGGCGAATTAATACATATAAATGGAATGTTCCTGTTACTGAACGACCTTCAAATAGTGCCCACACACAAAATATTTTAAGGTGAAAGCCCTAGATCTTTATGTTGCATGGAATGCACAAGGTGGAGAAAGTCGTAGGGAACACAAAATGCAACAGAAAATCGGAGCGCGTACCGGAAAAGGTAAAACTCATTGGCAAGGGGATAGGGGGCCGTGGCTCGGAAAAAGCATGGCAGACCATTTAACATTCTGGAGTAGCGTTCACAAACAATATAGTGGGCTTCGCAGCAGCAGCACCAGGAAACACACAAGGCCCACCATTGCCTTGTAAAGAAATACTGGTAAAGCTATGCACACAGTGAGTAGTTTTGTGTCACTTGAGTAGCATCCACTAGCAATATAGGGACCGGGCGGCTGAACGGGTGGCGCCACCACTCGGCGCTCCCCTCGTCAGTGGAATGAGCCGGTGCATTGGACTACACAGCCTTCCGTTGTTTTGGCCGTGTTTGCTTCGTTTCTTTGAATGTTTAGGGGGTGTTGTGAGCGTATTTGTGTGGCGAAACGAAGTCTAGACAGCTGTGTTAAATTCTTAGATGCACTGATGGCTACATAAACTTGTCGGACGCTTCTAAAGTTGGGTATGGGCTACAGTGACAAGCCCTTTTTGCCGCGATCTACGCTTGGCTCCACCTGACATGAGCACGAATAAAACTACTGTTATTAGTATTCATTTCTTCTTAAATGCACTAACGGCTACGTAAACTTATTTGACGCTTTAAAGGTTGGGTATAGGGGCTGCAGTGGCATGAGCGCTTTTTTCAGCGCTCTCCGCCCGATTTGACTAGGAATAATACTATTGGGATTAGTATTCATTTCTGCCACTTTAAATATCTTCACTGGTTTCAATGACTACGGTTTCCACACCAGCCTTAATGGTGGGATACCTCGATACGTGTGCTTTGAAGAGAAAGGTACCTACGTACGAGTTCGATTACCATGTTTCTGTTGAAACGTCGCGGCGGTTTCAACTTTCTCTAACTGTGAGCTTTGATCCTGCGGTTGTCGTGAATGACCGCACGGGAGCCTAAGAGCCGAAGCGGAACTCCCGCGTTTGTAGTGGTGATATTATCAAGAGGCAAAGTTATTCAACCACAGCCCAAGCTAAAAATCTTCCCCCTCCCCCCCCCATGTTACCGCCTGCGTGGAATAAAGGCTGGCACGATAGTTAAAAAATGTGGCACTGTTAACTTCAGCCCGTCTTTTTTATTGGTTAAGCATTCTTTGCCGAGCACCTAAAAATCGTGTAATGCCTTGTGAAGAAACCAGAAATGCACGACTAGTTGCCTTAAATAGGCGTGCATCCGCCTGAGTCCTCTGGCTCAGACGCATTTCCGACACGCTGGAAGCCGTTAATAGGATTTGGATGGGGGTTCATGGACGAGCAGAATAAACGAAAAAATAATTCAGCCCTCCGTCTAACAATAGTGATTGTGGAACGCGAAGCTTTATTCGGACGAAATAAAATGGGAAATGGTCAAAGCCGTTGCGACCAAAAGACCAGACTGCGTGCTGGTCAAATTCAAAGCTCACGTAGTCAAAGTTTAAATCCAGAAGTCCAGCAAGGATTCCCTCACGAGAAACCTTTGCAATAAACCACCATCGTCGTTATACGGAGGAGTGCACGGGTGCTTGTGGTAAAACGTGACCGTAGCATTCGCTTGTGAAACTGATTGGAGGTTTTTTGCATCTCGTCACACGCAGTAATTATTTTTTGAAAAATTATTAACCAATTAGCCAGCAACCAAGTCTTATTACAGGCATAAAGCAATGCTTTTCCACGACAAGCACTAACGTTCTGCTGCTGTGCGGTATTTATTCTGTAAACGATTTCCAATGGCTGTAGTAAATGTATTTCTGTGATCTTAAACACACTCTTACCGTAGTTAATGAAGTTGCTTAGCGTCGTCCATCAGAATTTTCGTTTTGAGATAAATCTTAGAAGGTACACCTGAAATTTCTCTTTCGCTCGTGCACGACGCCGTTTCGTCATAAAATCTAAGGGACGAAACATTTACACAAAGGAACGGACTTGCATCTCCAGCTTGACTTCCAGCTTGGCGCATTGAACGTCATCTGCTATTTGTAATTACTAAGTATGGGCGTAAATCAGACACATGGCATGCCTCGTAAAGGTCGCCTCTGCCTTCAAGACGACGTCAACAGTGGACTCATAAGTGCGCGTATTCAAACGAAGTTCCACTGCGTACACTGCCGGCCTCAGCCAATCGCACAGCTGGGATCGTAGGTTCTGCTGCGGGAAATGAGCTAGCGGGTCGAATGGCCGTTCCTTTTTTCCCAATTATGTAGCTTATTTGAGCGAAGTGTGCGTTAAAAGTGGAGTCGGTATGATTCTAACCAGGCCATCTTTCAAATGAACTAAATTTGTGTTTTGTCCTTATGGCCCCTTTAAGCATCACACATAAGACACAAACGAAGTCGATGCTTTCTTGAAACAAGTAAGAGATCTGCTTACACTACCTAAAGTACCGTACAAAGTTTGTTCAAACTATTTGCTTAATGCCTTTGCGCGTCAGGTGATTCCACCGATGGAGCCTTCCTGAAGGAGTTCATCTTCTCGGTGATCGAGAAGTGCGAGGGTGCGGGCTGCCACATCGATGCAGTCATCTCGGACATGGGGTCCTGCAACAAGGCTCTCTGGAAGATTCTTGGCATTTCTGCAGGCCGGTACTCCAGACCTTCTGTCTCATGTCGCCACCCCTGTGCAGCTGGCACTGACAGGCAGCTGCACTTTCTGGCGGATGCACCCCATGTGCTAAAAAACATCAGGGGTCACTTGGTGCGCGGCCAGTCATTCTTCCTGTCATCTGACACTGTTGCCAAGTACCATCTCCAAAGCAATCAGGTGAGTCAAAGCTAACTGTATTTTGCGCCAGGTGGTCTCACAAAGTAATTTTCAAAAGATTATGGTCATAGGCTTTGCCGGGCAAGAAGTCCTGTTATAAAGCTGTGAAGATTGCCAAAGAATGGCCGGATTGCTATATTATGCTGAGGTAAAAACAATAGGTCACATGACAGATTCTGCAGTTATCTTGTGCCCGCTGATGTTCTTCCGGCTACCAAAACAGAAACAAGTGAGAATAGCTAATTCGTGACGGGCAACTTGGCACCTGTTGTTGCATTTCTCAGCACGATGTCTCAGTTCTGATTCTTGACCGCACAACATCTTTTGTTCACTAGTGGAGGCAAGAAAACACATGCTTTTTCTTTTTTCCTAGTGGGGGCAAAAAACGCTCTGATTAAAACTAGCTTTCAGCACAAGCTACGAATCTCACATGGCTGAAAACTGTTTGTTGTTGCCCTTCACTATGGTGAGCTCACAGATCAGGCACAGTGTGAGCACTTAACACATACGATTTGAATTCTGAGCTCACTGGCGTGTTTCCACTTGTGGTTTATAATTTATGCCCAGTAGAGGATCATAATGGGAGAAAGAATAAAAAAGGCGGGATGAATAGTAGCATTCTTAATCAGCTTTTATGTGTGGGAGGGACAAAATTTGCAGTGGCAAAATTTATAATGTCATTTATGTGTCGTGCTGATGGGATAGATGGTATTTAGTAAAATAGCCTGAAGTCTGAACCTAGATTACCCCTGAAACTGTAGACATGTACTTGTGGGGTACCTGATTCAACTAACGAAATGGGATGGAAGCGCTTAATTACCGTAGTTCTTACCTCACATATGAGCCATGGTTTGAATCCATGCGTACATTGAGCTCAGCTAGTTGCGGCATCCAATACACCAGGAATACTTTGCTAATTGTGCTCAACTATTTTTTCTTTCCACATGCTAGGTTTCAGTGCACCACATCAAGGCGCTGGTCAAGGAGGATGCCGAACGAGATTTGAAGTTGGCACCACATCTCAAACCGAGCCACCTGGAAGACAACCACTTCGACAAGATGAATGTGTCTTCAGCGGTAGCAGTGCTGAATCACAGTGTGGGTGCCGAATTGCGCGTGTTAGTACACTTAGGCCTGCTTCTTGAAGAAGCCATAACCACAGCGTGGTTTGTGGAGCAAGTTTTTAAGTGGTTTACACTGATGACATCTCGGTACATTGGAACCGCCATGAGCAATTTCAAGGAGAGCCGCCACGATGAAGCCGTGGCCTTCCTGGAAGAATTCATGGTGATGTTTTCGAGCCTCTCCATCAAGGCCACTTCCACTGACCGGGACTTCTTCAAGCCTGTCCAGACTGGGGTACTAATCTCAACAACAAGTGCCCTCCGGATCCAGCACGAGCTTCTGAACAAGTACAACTTTCTGTTCGTACTGCTGTGCCGCCTTACCCAAGACGCACTAGAAAACCTTTTTTCGTGCGTGCGTTCCAAGAATCCGGTGCCAAGGGCCTTGGAGTTCAAGCTCACCCTGCGCCTGATCATGGTGAGCCAGTTCTTCAGGCCAAGCAAGAAGGGAAGCTATGCTGTGGACGAACGGACGCAGTTGCTCGAGTTTGTGGAGCTGAAGAAAGCTGCCTGTGAGGAGGATGCTGAGGCGTCAAACCTTCTTGACGGGTGCCTTTTGGAGGATGAAGCCACGGCGCTTGATGATGTGAAGATGCAGTCGCTCGTTTACCTGGCTGGATACATCACTCACAGCGTCACCAAAAAGTTCACGCTGTGCAACACGTGCAGGCTGACAAGGTAGACGAGAACGACCACCTGTTGGCCTTGAAGTCGTACCGGGCACAAGGAGACCCAAGCCCTTTGGTTCGCCCATCGCGTCATGTAGTGAAGCTACTGCAACACGCAGACAACGTCTTCTGCACGTATGAGAGTCAGATCTTGACCACCCCCCTCTCTGCATTGGTCAACACTTCCCTGCAGTCCCACACACTGCCAGGAAACTTTCCCCAGTGCCACGATCTGGACAAGCGTTTGACTTCTGCCTTCCTCATGCTGCGACTGCGTATTGCCCTCCGAAAGCTTAGCAGCAAAGCAAAAGCCGCAAAAGCTAAATGCGGTTCAAAAAGCGTTGGCATGCGAGCCGCATTGTCGCAGATCCGCTGACTTCCTGGCAGCCAAACAGTCTGCGTGACTTAGTCTTTGTGACTGTGACAGCATGTTCTGCCACCGTGTTGCCAACAAGATCCTGAAGAATGGTTGGAGCAACTCCAACCGGCCAAGATGTTTCACTGATTGAGTGTGGACATTAACGCAGTGAAGCTACACCTGGGCTTTGAGGCGCACCGTAGCGGAGGGCTCCAGGATAATATTGATCACCTGGGGACCTTTAACGTGCACTGCGTGCACTGCAACCTCGACACATGGGTGTTTTCACTTTTCATCTCCATCAGAAAAGATGCCGCCATGGCTTGGAATCGAACCCGCATCCTTGAGGCCTGGTTGTTTACCGGCTAGGACAACAACAAACCACTTAGGCCAATGTTTTTCTGCCTAGAGTACTCGACGTGCTTTTGATTGGAGAACTGTGAGAAGTTCAAAGCCAAATTTCTGAAGACATTCACTATGCTTGGGTGAAAAGAACGTACTAAGAGCTTGCTGCAGTCTTGCAAGCAGCACCATAATGAAGGGATCACTGTGTGCTTTAAGGATTAAGGAGATGAAACCGTTTCACTGTACTGATCCAGAAATCTCTGAAGCGAAGAAGCAAGAACCCTTTGCTGGTCTTGTCAGCAACTCCCTGAAGATGGCTTCCAGAGAAACCTCCGAGAGGCAGTTGCGATGAAGACCCTTCAAATTTGTTGATGGCAGGACCGCCCCTCATTCATGACGAATCAAGCCAACATAGAACATTATCAGACAGCCTATGTGAAACCATCTGTGCTGTTTGTGAAGAATTAAGGGAACTTTTCCTGATGTTGCCACGACCCCAAGTTGCTTCTCTAACCCATAGGATTCATTGCCATTCGTTGTTTAGTCTGCTGCCATCACCATGAGGTTTTAGCCACCGTCTGTTGTCACCTGTTGGACCACCCGCAGTGCAACGCTCCACCTGCACATAGACTGATATGTGTTGAACCCATGATCCTTGTGCACTACCTCACAAAGAAGTCGGCCACACCCACCATCACTGCCACTACAAGCAACTTGGTTTTCGAGGTTTCTCATTTGGTGGATCCACCTCTTGCCCAGCCAGTGCCTGACTAAACGTGACAAGTACCTCTCTAAGACCAGCCAAGGCCTAGTATGCTTCAATCGTTCTCTGTAGCCTAATTCGTGTGGATCGCTAAGCCGCCGCCGTGCCACTGACTTCATGAATGGAAGGTCTCCCAGGCCATGCAAGGCAAACTAAAAGCACCACCTTCTGCAAGTGAAGTTTGTTCAAGTCAAAATAACGCAAAGTGTCGAACAATTCAGCAACGCAAAACACGTGAAGCCCGCTAATGGACCTGCAACCCCAGTGTAGCCCTGATGTGACGTCCTAACACGAGGATGACCACAGGCTGCCCCGCACATCTGAATCGACCGACAGCCATGAACTAGGCGGTAACACACAGTCACCACTCGTCAACACAAATGAGTCGTGATACTAAGCACCGACACACCAAACTAGCTATCCATTGATGGCTTGATGAACAACAGTGTATTATTTGATCGGCTGGCCAAGTCAGCAGGTTTCTTAAAAGCCTTAAACAACGTACTGCTCTCATCGCTGACGATTGTGTCATGCTGCCTCAACAAGCGAGCCTGGTGATTGCTGTCTACAGTCTGCATGCTGTTCCTGATACTGATGCTGTCGTGGTGACGGACCAGTGCTTGCTTTTTGACCACAGGGCCTCCATCGCAAGAGGCTTGTGCTGTTAAAGCAAGAAAATATCAAGTTTTGGTCATGAATTTCACCAAAGGGTATCGCACTCAAACAAGTGTGCATCCATAGTGTTGCCTGAAGAAATTTACGAAGCATGTTATGTGATCACTCTCGCCAACTCTCAGTTTGAATTTGACAACATCTCCAATCCTGCCTTTTTTTTAACATGAAGTTGGTGCTACTTCAAGAAAAACCGAAAGAGTTAACAGCTCTGTGGCCCTGCTGCAGTGACTGTTTTTTGTGGACTAACTTTACGCTAGACACCCCTGGTGAAGCTCCGAATGGCCACCAACAATGGAACCCAGCCTACACCGCCATCATTCCAACGTGTGTTTTCACACGAGTGTGAAGGGAGGAAGTGCTGCGGAATGATTGCTGCGAGCTGCAAAATCGCCTCGGCACCCACTTGTTGTGCTTGTGCATTTCGACGAGTTAAAGTGGCACACCTGTCTCATCTACCTCAGTGGTGGTAGTGTATTCACCCGGGGTTTCGACAAACACCTTGCAATATTAGTTGGCAATTGAGGCAGTCCGAACAGGCAAAACATAACAAAAAAGACTCTGGAATGGCATATTTTAAGGCCGTGTAGATGTGAAGGAAGAAAAAGGACTGCTGGATATGTGGAAAAGTAAGCGGTGATTATCAGTAGAGTGAGGTGGAGTCCACCATTATGCCATTGCATTTTATTTTTTTCAACATGAACTTACCCTCATTTTGCTACCACCAGTGATGGAACTTTTCTTTCTACTCATTGTTCTACTCATTTAAATTAAGAGGATGAAATGTTTGAGAGTTGCAGTTGCTAAAAAGTAATTAATACAACATCTGATGACATATGACATAATAGAATTTATTGATCAAATGTTTTGACTGGTGTTTTTTCCTATACTGTGTTTCAAAAGGATTTTTTATTGCCTTATTTTATTGTGTGTAATTGGGCTTACTTATTGTAACGCCCCCGCCTCCTGCTAGGGCGGCCAATAGTATTATGTAAATAATAAAAATCAAAAGAATACTATACCGAACTGATCTGGTAAGATACGACACAAGTGTATACATTTTTTTAGAATTTTAATTTTTAAAGCTATCTGGTGCCTTTTATGTCTACTGAATTTGGAAATTGAATCTTTAGGATACCTACCGCTCGGCTGCATAATGATTTGTATAAGTCGCTTAGTAGCCACAGGGCACTATTGAAGGACAGGTATTGCCGGCCTTGCTGTACGAAATGTTCACTCCTGCGTGTCGGAACTCTTTTACTTGTAGTGTCCCCCACAATTACAGTACAATTAAAGCCTGTTTGAGCCAACCTGTCCAATGTATTGTGCACCTTTACACTTACTGATAGTGCACATTTATCTCTGTGTATATAGATTTGAAAACCCTGTGTGTTTGCATCAGTTTCAGAAACCATTACAATCAGTAGACTTGGTTTTAGATGCTGTATCTTTTTGTGCATGCCAGTGCTTTCAGGTTGTATGCTCCAATTTTCGCAATGTAATCTCTCTGCAATGGCAGCCAACTGAATTCAAAACAACTGTTTTAACATTTCATTGTGTGTGTCGTGCCAAAGAACTTTTGCTATGCCATCATGTTCACTGAATGTCCACAGGTTTCCTTATGCGGTAACAGGAGAACTGCACTCAGTGTCAGACAGTGATGTGTTACTAACCTAAAAGCATATGTCATATGCCGACCTAGCCCGACACCAAGTGCAGTTCTCCAGCTACTTCACAAGGAAACCTGCTGTAATCAGCCACCTGTTATCTGTCTGCCACAAAAATGAAATGCATTGTTGTTGACTAATAAAATGTTTATTATTACTCTGAGTAATCCTTTATTCCTGTGTTTCTACTTGCATTGCAGTATTCGGTGCCTGTTATTATTAGTGATGTCTACTTGGATTCCCCAGTTGATTCTTACAGAAGTGGACTTATGGAGATTTTTATGAAAAACAAATTTTTTGGAGGTAATGAGGCATAGCTTTGAAGGAAATTTAGCTAGAGCCACAGAACACGTTTTATTTAATGGCTTTAAGTGTAACCATCGCATCCAGAGCCACTAAAGCCACGCTTAGAAGCATTTATTTGTTTTGACTCTAATCATGGCCATATGCACAGTGATGTGGTTTCTTTCGTATACTGCGAATGGCGCAAATGATCAAGCAGCAAGTTTTTGCTGCAGTAGGGCTCGTGTAATAATTCTATAGTTGCGCCGTTTGAGCAAAAGTTTGCTTTCAATGCAATTAAAAAACGCAAAACAGCGTATTATTGCAATGCCACCAGGCCATGTTAAAAACATTCATCATGTGTAAAAGAAATGCGACGGCCAATGTTAATACTAAAGTACTCGCAAGTGGTTTCTTTAACGGTTAGTCGTTAATTACGACGAACCATATGTCCTCAGCCCTGTTGCGCTAATTAAACAAAGGCTTCACCCTCGTTTTAAAAGCTCAAATTTATGCTAACAAGCATGCATGTCGTGGGGTGGTAAATTTAAGTGGCACCGTTAAGCAATAAAAGCTTTGAAAAGCGGGCCCAACCAAGTCCACTGTTTTGAAACGAGGTTGTGGTGGTGGCGGTCAAGTTCTTTTGCCGCCGCCGCGAAACCGAAACTCCGGCTGGTGAACGACCCCGGCGGAACTGGGTAGGAACCAAGATGGCGACCGCGCCGCCGAAGTGGCGTTACTCTTAAGCGTAGCTTATTTAGTGGTTCTACTACTTGGCGTTTTGACGGTTGCTGCTTTTGGGTATAAATGGAAGCAGCCCAAACGCTGAAATTCATTCCTGTCTGAGCAGCGAATCCATGCAGTCGCTCTGCTCGAGTCCTGTATTGTAACCTCGCCCGTCGGGGCAGTGTATGTTTTTTTGGCTTCGGCTCACCTCTCGCTATGAAGTAAACAGTTACGTTAGCCTACTGCTTCTGGACTTCTTCGGCTGCAACAGCGGCTGGCCGCTCGCATCATACACGCTACCCCTCGTATGTGGGAGGCCACGGAGCTCGGATCGTGTGCCCCCGCCCGGTCGCAACACCGCGTTCGCGTGCAATGCCCACCCACGTTCTCAGTTAGATGAACCGCCGCAGCTAATGCTGGCGCTTGCTGGCGCAAACCTGTGTTTTCTTCATATTGAATTTTCTACGACAGGTTCCCGTCTTCACTTTGCGCGTGCACATGCACCTTGTGACGGCGCGTTTTTGGCCAACTGATCCAAATAACGCGTACATGATGCTCAAAAGTTAATAACCATTTAAAAACGATCATAATTCAATGCGTCCTATCTTTTTGTCTCACTCAGAGCTACAGGTATACCCCAGTGGCCATTTAGGCCGCCATGAGGGAGCGCGATGTTTAGCTGGCTCTGCAACTGTCCCGCACATTAAGGAAAAGTGAGCATTTTTTTCTTCATCAGTGCATACACTGCTCTATGTCCAGTTGCATTACTATGAGTGTAGTCGCCTCACAGGAATCAGCTCATTCCAAGCACCCCGTTACTTTAAACTTTGATCAAAAGCGAGACAACTTCAGTAGGCACAGCTTTAGGGAAGCAAATTCGGACCATGATTCAATCTTTCTCGATTATATTATTATCGGGCGGTGAGTGCGTGCGAAAATCAGATAAAAAACTGTGGTTGATTGCTCAGTCATAGGAATCAGTAAAACGCGAAAGGGAAATGTGCAGCGAAATCTGCAGCTTAGCACGATTTGCGGGTCGAAGGCTATCTTTTGGGTGTGCTTGGTGAGCGACGTCCTACTGGCGGGTCGCTTCGGCAAAGGTGTACTGGCGTCATTTCCGTGACGGATATGACGTCAGCGAAATCTTCGGGTATCGCGGCGTAAAACGCTTTCGTGTTAAAATATAAATCCCGTAAACGAACAACCCTAAGTATAGCGTACTCTTTAGCACTAAAGGTTGCTTCCCCGCAAGAACACCCTGTATGCAGGGTTTCACCCTTTTTAGGCCGTTTGATTCGTTGTACTGGCGTCCCTTCCCCGACGAATATGACGCCAGCGAAATCTTGGTGTATCCGGTAATAAAACACTTTCGTGTTAATATATCGGGAAAACCTAATCGAAACGCACACATGTGTCGAGAGTCGTAAGGATTCGTTCAATGGTTGTCTGCTGAGCCTACTGCACTCCAGTGGTTCTCAAATGGAGTGGAGGGGGGGGGGGGGGTGTCAAGGGTCCCGAGGGTCCGTCCGTGACACTCCCCCTTTTTTTCCCTCTTAGCCAGACCTTGTCAGCCCCACAGAAATGTAGACTTTGCCTCCTGATATGTGCGTTTGACTTCCCCGCGTTGCAGGTACTTAAAGTCGGCTTTTTTTTTTTAGGGGGGGGGGGGTACATTGAAATCATGTGACAAAGCCAGACACATAGGTGGTTCAGGAAAAATGTGCGTGGGGTGCCTGTGGTCGACTTTAGCCGCGAGAGTAAATAGTTTGGCCCTATGACACGTGTCAGTATTTTTCATCGTGAGGTACCCTAACACAATTAAAGCCCAAGAGGAGTGCCCGGAATGCTCGTGGTTCAGAAACACTTCCGTGCTGCTTCCTCTTCCAAGCCGGACCGATTCAAGCCCGGCGGCCGCGCGCTCAACGGTTTCATAGCATAATGAAGCACTGAAGATTGCTGTTTGCGGATAAACGCCGCATCGTTCAGGTCGAGTCAACAGGTGGCGGCACTGGGTCGATTTCGCGAAAGCTGTCCGAAAAAGTTGCGCAATTATGACTATACAAAGATAAAACTCCTCACGAGTCACTCCCGACTTGTCTTCTGCAAGACAGCGAAAGCAACTGGAAACTAAGCGGCGCCTCATGGCTCGTACTTCTCCCATCATCCCCAAATCTTCCTTTCTCCCTGTACACCTCCCATCTCCAAACGTATAACGCCTCCTCCTCCTCATCTTCCTTCGTGGCAGCAGCCGTTTCGTCCGCGAGGGTGCTTGGCGTGTGATTAAGCGGTCTACAGGGCCGGTTTAGCGACCCTGGTCAGCGCAAGCAGCGCACGCCGGGGGCTGCGGTGCAGAGGCCCGCGTGCTGGTCATTTATCTTCGCCTCCAATGCCCCGGCCACTTTGGCCCCGCGGTTCAAACTGCTTAACGACTGCGGGCGCTGCAGGGAAGCGTGCCGCACGTGCCTCATATCACCACAACACCGAGACCGCGAATACAGGTGTATACGCTGCATGCAAGCTTGACCTCCCTTGCATCCCCCGTTTTTTTCCGGCACTCTTACCTTTCTATACTCTTTTTTTTATTTTTGTGACAGCTGGGGCTCACGAATTATTGAACCCATCGTTTATTATTGTTCCACGTATATTTCTTTTAGCAAAAACAACAGGTGCTGCTTCGACGTTAATACAATTTATCTCCCGTCAAGAATATTGTTTACGGCAAGCAACACGTGACACCGGACTCATTTCTGAAAGCGGTATGCTCATAGAAGTGTAACACTCAGGCAAAGAGTGTTACGATTCTCCTGCAACTAAAAGCGAGTAAGAGAATTAAAGTTTTCGCTAACTTGAAGATGTAGCGATGCAAATATAGAGGTGAAACGAACAAAAAAAAAACGATAAAGAACGCAGCATTCATATCCGACGGCTGTCTTAAAATGAAAAGCATTGATATGTTGGGTTGAATTACTCCCGAATGTACTTGAGATAATTTGGAATTACTTTGTAATCGTTAAGTTAAAGTTGCTTTAAAGAACTGGGAGTTGTGGTCACTTGAAATTATTGGAACTTCTTCAAATCCCATAAACTACTTGAAATTACACGGAATTATTTGTATGAACTACTTCGGTTGTTATTACGCATTCTGGTGCACTAGTCTCTGCCATCGATGCACCTCGGCGGATACAGCGCTGATCACATAATTCCGAAAAGTCCCACAAGATAAACGACAAATACGGCTCACAATTTTCCGCTGCAGTTTTCCACTCCAGTACCACTTAAGAAGGAGTATTTCTCCGAATTTCCTAGCCAACGTGAATTCATATATCCCTGAGTCTTAAGCCAAATAAAACAACAGCATTAATTAAGAAGCATGAATCATTAAGATGTAGAGAATGCGAAAGCATCGTTGTGCAAAACTTCCAACTGCCGTTACCCTGCGCTCTCCGAGCACGTCATCATCTTCATCATCATCGACATATACATCATCCCCACCAACAACAACAACAACTACTACTACAACAACCTACTCAGGTCCACTACAGGACGAAGGCCTCTGCCAGAGACCTCCAGCCGCTCACGTCCTCCGCTGCTCGAGTCCATTCCTTGCCTCCGGATTTCCTTATTCAGCCTCTCCATATAGTTATTGGCCTTTCCCTCCTCCTAGTCCGGTCTCTCGGCATCCACTCTGTTGCCCTAGTAGCCCACCGGTTGTTATTTGCTCTCACTATACATGACCAGACCAAGTCCTTTTTTTTTTTCAATCGTAATTATGATATCGTCAACTCTAGTTTGTTCTCTGATCCAGGTAGTTCGTGTCCTGCAGTGTCCCTAAGCGTTATTCGTATCATTCTTCATTCCATAGTCCGTTAAGCAGACCTAAGTTTGCTTTCCAGTTGTTTAGTAAGGCGCCAAGTTACCTCTCTTCTATGTCGTCAGCAGCCGGACGCATTGGTTGTATATTCTTCTTTTCAGGGACAGAGATAGCTTACTTTTCATTTTTTGGGAGTGCCGGCTGAGTGCTCCCCAACCCATACCTATACTGCGCCGGATTTTTTTCTCGTGGCACTGACCACCTTACCGGGGTAGTTATATTCTTCTACTTGCTCTGGGGTTTCGTTACACATGCTGCAGAGTGTACTTGTGGAATATTTATTCATTACTTAGATTTATTCGTATTTATTTATATTCCAACGGCCGCACTCTCTGACTGAAGTACCTCAAACATTTCTTGAAGGTGTTCTGTGAACCCACTTAGCAAGTCTATGTCATCTGCAAACCTCAACAGGCTCAAGTGTTCTCTGTTTATACAAAAACCTGTGTTTTCCCAGTCAAGCTTCCTGACTACCCCTTTCAGACATGTCAACAGCTTTGGCGAGATGGCATCTCCCTGTCATACGTCCTTTCGGATTGGGAATTTGTCGCTTTGTTAGTGAAGGATTATCCTGCCCGTACATCCTTTAAATATGTCATCTAGAAGCCCTATGTTAGTGTATTCTATTAGCTGATCTCTTAATGCTTCCAGCCCTGCTGCGGTGCGTATGGAATCAAACGCTTTTTCATAGTCCATAGATGCCGTATAGTGGCTTAGGAAATTCTGCGGATTTTTCAATTATTTGATCAACGACATAGGTACAATAAATTGTTTGGTATCCTCTCCTAAACCCAGCCAGCTCTCTGAGTGGTTAGGAATCTAGGCTTGGTAAACAGCTTGCATACAACTGAGAGTAGGCTGATCTGTAATTCTTTACGTCTTTGGTATTTCCCTTCTTGTGAATCAAAATTGTGCTTGCGTTCTTACAGGCTATGGGCACCTCTACAGACTTTAAGCATTCTGAAAATAGTAAGCAAGCTTTCCCAGCAAGCACTTCAGAGCTAAGCTGAGCGTACAAGCTGAACGTACTAAGCTAAGCGTGGACACACAGTGTCTCCTGGTTAACGTCACGGACGTATAGGCTGGTGTAGAATACGGCCCAGCTCCCCACTTAAGATTTTAGGCCTCACTATTAAGGCCAATACAAGCTAGAACAAAACTTTATCCAAACTTTCCGAGGCTTTCAACCAAGTCTCCCACATGCTTCGACGCGTTTCTAACCGCCGCCTTGGCATGAGCAGAGCTTCGGGCCACATTCCAGTGTCTCGGGCTGCCTAGCGACACCCTGACGGACCTAATTTTCCCGACGGGCCCCAACTCTATCCGGCGGGAAGCATTCCCCCGACTATATTGTATGCTGGTGAACTCCAAATGAGTTCAAAATATCCCCAGTCCACCTCTTTTACACTTTTTGTATCAATAAATCACTCACTCACTCACTCAAGAAAAAAAGATATGATCCGACTGGTCCAAGCTCTCCTTATCTCACGTGTTACGTACGTCCCGCCCTACCTTATCCTGACCAAAAGTGACACGGACACCATTGACCGGTTTATACGCCAAGCATTCAAACAAGTACTGAATCTTCCCATGAACAGCTCCACAGCCCTTCTTTAACAACTGGGCATCCCCAACATTGTGTCAAAACATATTGAGGACCATTTATCAAACACATGCGGGCCTAGCCCTACTGAAAAGGCTCCACGTCCCATGTCCATCTACTGCCTCTCAGCCCCTCCCTCATCCCTGGAGAAGTGTTATCCGGGTTCGCCCCTGGCCAAAAAATATGCACCCGTACCTACGCTCGGCCACCGGAAAGCGCGAAGCCAAGCGCACGAGGCCATCTATGGAAAGCGTGCATATGTCTCCAATACGGACGCTAGCACCTACCCCAACGGACATCAAGTAGCCGTAGTCGTCACCAAGACCACCCTCGTAAGTACTGCAACAATCGAGACGTCCTCAGCATGAATTGCCGAGGAGTTCGCCATCGCATTAGCCCTCATTCATACGAAGAACCCCATCACCATCATCACCATCATCATCATCATCATAATCACATTCTCAAGCAGCCTGCAGAAGCTTTTAAGCCGGGAGGGTGGCCTTCTCCCCTTTGAAACTACTGTTGCAGCATCGACCCTGGGGAAAGTCACCCTCTCATCTGGACTCCTGGCTATTCCTCACTTACGGGCTAAGCAGTAACTTTGGTCACCACCAAGCCTGCGCCCTGTCCTTCCAGGCTACTGAGGAGACCGCATCGTCTGTCCCTCTACTTACTTTCCAAGGTACAGAGCAAAAACTTCACTCACCCAGTCCGCCTCCATCGTATGTTCCCCGCGCAATCTCCTGCCAAACGCAAGTTCTGTTTACAACCCGGCATATCATATTATATCATATTAGAGTGCAACCACAACCTCATATCCTATTAGAGTGCAACCACAACCCCAATCTCCCCACTTCCCACCCGCGATCTGTGGGAGAACCTGGTGAATAGCAGCGATGTGGATGTCCAGACACTTTTGGCCTCGAGAGCGATGGCTTCCCGCTCATCACATGGATTCCTGGAATGGGGAGCCACTCCAACTTCACCGGCTGAATAAAACGTTTTTCACTTACTAACTCACTCACTCACTCGTTCCACTTCTTTTATTACCTCACCCAAGCTGTGCGTAATGTTACCCTGCTCGCCTCCGAGTGCGTACATTCCCCTTTTACCAATACCTAGCTTCGTCTTAGTTGCTCTTAAGCTTCCTCCTATTTCCAACGTTTCCTCAATCCCTGCCATGTGTACGCACGAAGGTCATACGTTTTACTTCTGGTAATCAATTTCGACTGTCCGCTAATTCAGTATGATCCACGGTACCCGCCACTTTCATGTTCCTAGGTTCCGCAATTATAGTTCCTTGGCTTTCTGAGTTACTTTTCCAGTTCTTCCCCTACATGCTGCTTCTGCCACAGCTGCTGCAGACTCCGTAATAGCCGTTGCTAAGATGTCATTCAGCATGCCTACACTATAAATAAATAAATAAATAAATAAATGAATAAATAAATAAATAAATAAATAAATAAATAAATAAATAAATAAATAAATAAATAAATAAATAAATAAATAAATAAATAAATAAATAAATAAATAAATAAATAAATAAATAAATAAATAAATAAATAACCTGTTCGCGAACCGGTTCGGTGAGTTGAATTATCACTGAAATTAGCAAAAAACATTTAGTAGTTTAAAACGACAGTCAAATCAAAATACAAACAAAAATTCAAAATGCTGCTGTTCCCAAGCAAACTTTAAACAATTACGAGATATTAGAAAAACAGATGAAGTGGCGGCGATTTACCACCTACTTTTTCGCCCAGACTTTATGTTGTCCTAGCGACTATTCATGAAGCCACCGCCAAGAGATATGATGGTGGGATATATTTTCTGCCCTTTCCTTTTTTGTTGAAATCGCAATCGTCACTATAGAATCGCCCATCCCGCTAGCCTTGAAGCATTAAATTTAGGCCTGCGTACTGGCGGGTTGAAATACCAGCGCTTAATAGCAATGGCACGCATTTTTTATATTTCTAACGAAACAGAAAAAGCCTACAACAGGCACATAAATACTACCAATAAATTAGGTTATTTGGCCACCATGGATAATTTGTTAGCTGTCACCTTATCGAATGTGTTAGCCACACTTTCGTTAAAAGTAAGCTTTAGTTAACGCTCAGTCCCTGCATTATTGCTCTGACCACTACAATTACTTTTGGGATAGCTATACCGGATGTGTGCATTACAATCAGTATGTCATCGTACCGCCTGAACCCCGGCCATCGTTCCGTGTGCTACATTGCGGAATCTTATAACAGATTATGCTGTTACAAAATGAAAGGGAATTTGACGCGCGGAGAGGAGATGAGACTTTTTTGGGTAGACGCTTTTTAATTCGTCCATAGCAGTACTCCCCTCCAGAACGAGTAGCAATACAAGTAATGCAGCATGTTGGGCAGTCGGTGCAAGTGTACCTTCGAAAGAAAAGCAGATCTGAAAGAGACAAAACGGCAGAACAAGCAGAAGAGATGATCGCTGGGCGAATGGGGCAGTGTGAGGTACCGACCTGCCTTTCTACGTGTCATCTGCTTTATTACTGTTTCTGCTTCCAAGACAAGGTCGAGGGCTGCAGTTTCTTCCCAAGGGATTAAGTGCGCACCTTAACAGTTTTCCCTGACATATCTGTTCTTATTTGTATCTGTAAAAAACGGAACTTGTCCACTGTACTGTCCTCAAAAACTGACTACGGAACTCACTTCCTTCGCATTGATGACACGTTTGGTTGTGAAAGGCAGGGCGAAGAAAAGTATAGAGCAATATCCACGTTTTGGTGCTTTCTTTTTACTTATTCAGTTTTACCTACTTTTTGCGTAATCTTTTAAAACAACGTGATTCACCTTTTCTTTTTTGTTGTTTTCCGTGCAAAGACATTAAAAAAAAAGAACTGGCAGATTTGATGCACCCTGCCATATCTCTGCTCCGAGGCGCGGCTTATGTTGCAGGCCGGCAGACTTATTTTAACCAGCTGATGATATTAAACGTGGATCAATATCTCGATTCACGGACGTTCTCGATTTCCGTCCACTTCAGAAAAACGCTCGTGGGGAAGGGAGTTCGAGGCCACTTGTGGGCAGCAGCAAACGGCTTAGCCACTGAGCAGCTCCTGCGGTCGCATTTGTCAAGTATTAACAACTTGCTTACCATTTGATTAACAAGCTTACGTCCCGAGCGAGGTGGAAACGTTTGATGGCGGAAAGCTAGAGAATACATTTTTCTTTCTTATTGCCATTAAACATTTTGTCGCATTTAAATATAAAGCTTATTCTTTCACTTCTTTGTGGTCGAGAAGGTTTAGGACTGGCCTGGAGGATTTTGACAAAGTGTGTTCATATCAAACAATTCGGCAACGGGAGAAACAAACGTGCAGTATAACGAGCAATGAGAAAACAGGCTCGTATTGCACGCTGTTGAGTGCATATTCGACGCGTATGTACGTCTTCTTAGCTATCGTGCGGTTTGGCATTGGTTGTACACTCACCGTTCACCGCTATACATTTCTCTGCATCCTTTCGTATGCGTCTCAGCTTATTGTGAGCTTCTACTCCGTCGGCCCTGTTCTTCATTCGTGAGCTTGATCTTGGGGCATGACATCCTGTATACAGTGGATGATAAAAACAAAAACCCTTAAGTGTTTATCGCGTGAATGAGATGAGCAGCACGCGTTAGGCGGAAGTGGTGGAAGGGCAATACTATTGAAGGAAAGACAATACAACAGAACAGCTCACAGAGCAGGTCAACATCAGTCCATCACCAACACGCTGCGCAACTTCAACGACACGCTACTTAAAGAGTAGTTGCTTTTCCTTTTAGTCATCCATCAGGCTAACCTGTTGTCATTCTTTGTTGCCATATAGGTAGTATTGTCCTTAAATAGCGTCGTAATTATTTGTAAAAATGGAGCAGTTTTGAAGTTTGCGAATTGGCAGTGTGGTTATAGATATCGCTACCCACATTCTTTCGGCCCTATTTAGAAAAATTAGTAAAGGTACAACGACTTTTCCAGCTGCCCTGCCTACACGAGAAGCTTCACCTACAGACACGTCTGTCTCGCAGGTGAGCTGCCACGGCACTTCAGTCGCAGCATCGCTTACACGGCTGCCAGCTGCAGAACGCAGCTTCAGGCAGAAATTAAATACGACATTTTTATTTCTACATACAACTGCGAGTTTACATTTTAGTTGGTGATATTGATGAACGGCAAAAGAGAATTAAAAAAATCGTCAGACCTGGGGCGGTATTCCCGTGTTTTGTCCCTTTTGTGTCCCTTTAAAAAGTGTCCCTTTTGAGCGAGCCCTAATTGGCTAAAAGCGAACACCCGGATGTGACGCCATGCAAGCACGGCGGAGCTATGAGCCGTGGCTACTCGGAGCAGACGATTTGGAGCAGACGATTTTTCGTCGCCTTATTGTTGGTTCGCTCGCGGAGCAATAAACCCATAAAAGATACTCTGATACGGTTTCAGTTCTTTAAAATGCGTTTGCAAGAACAGCTACGGTATTTGAATCAAAGGCCCACTGCTTAACCGGAAGTACGTCACGATGAAAGGGACGCAAAAGGGACGTTTTCAAAAGGGACAGTTACGAGAATACCGCCCCTGAAGCGCGACGTTCAAAGTTGTGCGCGCCCGGTAAAACGCCCGACAGTCAGTGCCACCTATGAGACTTGTGCTGCACGAGGTTGTAATTACGCGCGAAAGAGCTGGGGTTTGAATTTGGTTCCGTCATATCAACATGCTTTTGTACCAATTGTCAGGAGGCTAGACATCTGCAGTGTGATAGATCTAAAAAAAGGATTTGAAAATCAGATCGAGGTTGAAGTTAGGAAAAGCCTAATAGGTACTGAAATGAGATCACTCGGCCGTAATGATGTTCATGCGTGTTTTTTTTTTTAAAGGAAAGCAAGGAAACTTATGACGTGCAGCGGGAAAATGTTCGTTGTGACACAGCGAGAAAAATAATCTGACGATGTTTACGGAAGGTATTCGACACATTACACCTATACCCAAAGTTGGAGTAGTTTTCTTCACTAGTCAACAGCGATTTCCGTAGGTTTTTTTTTTTTTTTTTTTTTTTGCTGGCTCTTTTTAGGGGATAGGGTAGTTAGGTGAAAGTGTTCCGCAGTTTACAGCTACCCTCACAAATGAATAAAATGAAGACAAAAGAAAAATAAAACGCGCAGAAGGATGAGGCACTTTGTAAAATGCCGTCCAGCACGAGCAAAGCCATCCTCAACGGGTGAAAAAGAGCAAGAATTTACATCTAAATGCACTATTAGTCATACGCAATCGAAGAACTAAACGGGTAGATGGTAAAGCTGTTTCCTTTACCATAGTACCTTCCGCGTGTAAGTGTTTCTCATCTCGCAATTCGCAACTCTGTCAGTATTGCTAATTCAGTTCCTTATAATGGCCGGGAGAGCCCCAATTTCATTGGCACGCATTCCAGGCGCACGTTAAAGCCTCTTTCTTAGTAATTCTGCAATGACCCCTCGCATAACTGGGCCGGTAGTAAACATTGTTCGCTGCCGCGCGAAAAGCCGAACCAACGCCGCAAGTGAGCAGCGCCGGAAACAATAAGCGAAGGTTGTGAAGAGTGCTTGAGAGATGGCGCCACGTACCGCGCACCGATGCGTTATTCGCGCAGGGTCGGAAAATGATGGCCCTCGCCGCATTAGCGTTTATATTGCGCCCGTTTTGACGCATATTCCTAGGCTCACAAAGTGCGAAATCTCACGGTAACCATGACTAAAATTAATTCTGCGAATTTACAGCAACTGGAGCGCAGTTGGTGACCTAGGTAACATGGGACGTTTGTCTCTGACGTTCATTGATTGGTTTGTGTGTGCTTGCGTGCGTGCGTGGGTTAACATTTGTCACGCTGATCGGAACACTGAAATATGCTTGTCAGCACTGGAGACGGTACCCATTTCTGATGGAGGAGAAAGGCGATTGTGCGCGGTGTCATGCTCTATGAAAATTCCCGTTTGTCTGCTTTGCCACAGCGCACGCGACCGGCCGGTCAATGCATTCAAGCGAGCTTGGCAGGTCCATGACAAAAAGCAGCATACAACATCTGTGAATTTTTTTTAATTTGCACTGGGACATTACGCAACGCAAACACGCTGTCCCGCATTCCACGATCTTACAGCACCGTGACTTGTTTATAGAAACAATACTATCAATGATTACTTTAAAACAACCGAAACAATGATTAATACTTCGGTATGTCGATTGGATTGGCGAGCATTGCTGAACTTCCGTTTCTTGCCCTTTTCTGTATCCACCATTATGGAAGTACCGCGATTCTGCTTCACGTAGGGGACACTTGGTTAAACGGAAGCTCTTCGTGCATAAGGTTTGCGTGCCAGTTTTGCCAACGATAGCTCGTACTTGTTATCCAAGCAGCGCAATCGAATGATCACGCGTGGGATGCCATACCAACTAGAGGCTGCGGGGAGTAATCGAGTGACTACGCACTCCCCGTAACGATTATCGTACATGCATTAAACAAAACCTGCCTTTAACAAACAAACCCCGCCTTTTTTTCGACAACACGGAAAAGGCAACAAAAATTATCTCGCAACCTTATCGTCACCAAGCGAAACGCGGAAAAACCATGCAAACCAGCGCACCAACCTGTTGTTTTACAATCCCAAAGTCATGCAACAATCTTGATAAGCAAAACAAGGCGCAAAGAACAACACAACCATCCAAGCGCACGAAGTACGCAAAGCTAGACGAGTTTCCTTTTAAGGGTCCTTACGTAAATCTTTCAAGCGTGCCGCCGTTTTCACAGTTGAGAAGTACACGCTACCGTTTTTCACGAACATGGCGGCCACCCCCTCACCGAACAGATTTTTTTTTAGGTTCTCGTTCATAGATGTGGCTTTTCTGGAAGACAACGCAAGCGCTTCGTTCCTTTCTCGGGACATTTCGCTGATGCTAATGTCTATACAGACTATTTGATCGCTATGTGTCTGTTTCGGATGTATTTCTTTTATTGGAAAGTCAGTTGATTATTCTTTTGTCTATTTTTGCTTGTTATGCCCGCTTTCCACCTTTTTCTTCCTTTATTATCCCTCTACGTGTGGTCTCCCCCTCACCCTTTTCCCACTGCTGCATGTTAGCCACCCAGTTACACGTGTTACCTTCCCTGCCTTTTTACATCTCTTTTCTTCCGTTCCTCCTCCCTCCCTTGTAGCAATCACAGCCTTTCCCGGTTATGTTCAAACAGCCATGGGAGTTCGGCTTCACAGCAACGAAGAATTTTCGAATGAAAAAAAAGAAAGCCCACGATGTCGGTGCGGTGCCGCCACCTGATGGAAAGATTGTGAACTTAATTCCATGCTCAAAAGCGGTGAGCATTAAACTAGCTAAGTAATCATCACCTCGTGGAGGCTCATCTACGATAGCCATTCGCTCTCCTCTCCTCCTTACGTGGCCATCATTCACCACTACTGATTGATCCGTGCAATCAATATTTCGTCGCTAGTTATGGTTTGTTGCACTGCCTGTATACCAGTTCATCATTCCCGTTTTGTTTACCAGACGTCAGTGGCTCTAGTGCTGTCCATGAGAATAATGTAATAATATTCAGAAACGAAACATTTCATAGTAACCTTCCAACAATTGGACACGCATTTCGCGCGCTCATACTTTCCCTCGTTTCTTCCGCCATTGTCTGTCTTATCATTCATTTACAGTCTCTCTAATTGATTTTCTTATTGTTGATTAATTATTTCTCATATTGTTTTTGCCCACTTCAAGACACCGCAGTTACCCACTTCATTGCGTCGCGATGGCTGCAACGCTGGCATCATGCTTGGCGTATTTGGTGCCGTGTCGATTTATATACCGCCAGCCACCATGCGGGGTGCTCTATGGGAGTGCCCACATTTTCATTCAGAAAGGATGCAGCTCTCTTCAACTCTGTGGAAGCTAGACTATCGGCAGCCGTTCTCTGAGGAGAAAATCCTGGGCCATTGGCCTTTTCAGTCGTAGACGTACAAGACGACAAAAACGCTCGGGTGCTTCCTCGAAACGACGGACTTGTATATAAAGAAATGCTGTAGCATAAAAGACTGCAGACTTTGGAGACCGTCAGTGAACTCGAACTTCTATAGAGTCCGTTTACGTTTCCACTTCTTTTTTGTGTTTCTTTCTTCTTTTCCCCTTTTTCCCCCTTTACCACGTGTAGGACAACAAACTAGGCCATAGTCTGGTTAACACTTTCGTGACCGCGCCTATTCCCATCTTTAGTAAGATATCGATTAATACAAATGCAAATTTTGGCGTTATCCGAGCGCGTCTGGACCACTCACGCCACCCAAATGGTAAAGGAGGAAGTATTTTATCAGTTTCCCTTTCGATTTTCGTTGCGTTTCGTTGCGTTTCGTTTCGTTTCGTTAGTTTCGTTTCCTTGCCTTTCTTTTACCATTTCTGTAGTAAATGTTCATTTTCCGATGGTAGGTTAATGACAGCTTCGTGCTTAGCGACGACAGTCCTTAGGAGTAAGAATATATGCTCACGCGGGAAACAACACAAAACTGTATCTCCGCCTTTTATATTCTTATAGGAGTGCATTTGAGCTCTCGTGCCTTTGGACTGGTCCGCTTCTTCAATATGCTTAACACTTGTTCTCGAAATAAAGCATTAGGATATATCGTATATCCGCACAAAATCCGCAATCACCAATACGAAGCGAGGAAGAATTTTACTTTCATGATATATATTATCATATACAATGCAGCCCGTACAACGTGAGTCGGCAGCCCGCAAAACGTAACTCACGGGAAGGACTAGCAAGCGACTTAGGAGGTTTCAAATAGGCCAACGTAACGAAGAGTTTAGTTCTACCACATCTACTTCGCTTGTGCTCTTTGAGTTCCGTGCCACGACATCGTCTGGACCCCGCTGTGTCGCTTCACGCGCTGCACAATGCGTGCAGCGCGTGCAGACCTGCGCTGTTAGTCTATTCTCTTAAAATGTCAAAGCATGTCGTGCATGGGGAACAAATGGAGGTCAGTTTAAAGAAACAGGCGCACCCGTACCTATAGCTTCCCTTACTGTCGCAAAAACACTCCCAGGATATTCTCTCAACATCCCCCAGTGGCATACAGTTAAGCTCGCCACATTTTTATACATCGAAATAAGACATAACGGGTGAAAATTCCTGCTTCCTTCTTCCTCAGTGTTGAATAATAAGCAGTGCGTCCTTTTTGAGTGGTTAAACTTCAGTTTTTAGAATGAAAGAAACAGCGGGGAGAAAAACATCCTCCCCGTTGAGGCACCAGCCCACGAGTCACGACTTTGCGATGACTGGTACGATTCCTTAGCAACTAGGCTACCGGCGAGGCTGCATTCCCCTTGTGTGAATGTAGGTGTACCCTACGCTTGCGGTGGCAGTCGATGCCGCTCCGACATGTCGGGGTGAAGGGGGGCCTTCTTTTAGTCCAGAGTTACAGAGCTTAGCGCAATTGCTGATTTCTGGACATATTTCCGACAGTTACTCCTTTGCCTTGCTTTCGTACAAAAAGCGTCGTGTTAACTTTTTAGCAAACGTTGAAAATAACGCTACCTTTTGTTTATCTCGAAATGACACAGTATATTTATAAGTTGCCAGGCGCAATCGCCCCTAGTGGACCCTCCTACCGACAGCTTAGCCGTTGTCTGGTTTCGGTATGCAAGCGCGTTCTTCTCTCCACAAAATTTATAAATAGCGGTACAAATTCACTAATCCCAAAATTACTCAATATTTTAGAGCTCGTAGTCACGCTTGCCCCTTTTCGGTTCCTCTTTCCGAGAGTTTTCTCCGTTACCCCTCCGTCTCCAGAAAAATTTAGAAATAGTTATACTTTTGATCAACCTCAAAATATCTCAATATTTTTTGCAGTGCTTATCATGGAGCATGCAGCGATCGCTTTGGGCAGACGCATCCCGCCATTACGCGCCCCTCTACTCTATCGACCCGCATTGTAATTTTAAGATGCCACCGGGACTATCCAAGCATGATGAAGCAGTACTGCACCGCATGCGGTTGAACGTCGCCTACACGCGATACTACTGCTACAAAATCAATCAGTCCTCCTCGCCTCTGTGCCCACAGTGTGGTGTGCGTGAAGACCTCCAACACCTAATATGTGACTGTGTGCGCTTTACTACACAAAGAGTGTCTCTTGCAGTGTCCCTGGGCCGGCCGCTGTCCGCAAAACTAGAACTGAGGGACGTATTAGGTCCTTGGAACTCTTCCAAACGTGTCGCCCGTGCAACGAAAGCCTTATTGGCATACCTAAAAGACACAAGTCTTGATCAGACTTTGTAATTAGTTAAAATCATATGTATTCCTCTTCATCATTATAATTATCATCGTCATCGCATTCATCTGGCGTAGCAAGCCAGGCATCTTAGCTGGGCTGACATCGCCAGTTTTCATTAAAGACTGTTCTCTCTCTCTCTCTCTCTCTCTCTATCCCAATCGCTGTCCTGTGGTCCCCCTTTCTGACAGTTTTCTTCTCTGCCATTTAGGGCGCTGTTTTCTTCTAGTAAAATTTATTAAGAAATCTCAGTATCAAAATTATTATTGTTACAGCGTTTAGCCGCACTTGTGACAGTTTTCTACCTTGCCTCGGTCTCGTGTAATAAGTGCGCTACTGTCTTTTAAGAAAAAATTAGAAATAATTCTCCGTCTGGTGGATCTCAAAATTAATATTTTTACAGCGCTTAACTGAAATCTCTTCCTTGTGGTCCCTCTTACCGCCTGTTCGTTCTCCTCTGCCTTGTTTTGCCTACAAAAAGCGTAGGGTTCCCCTTTTAGCAAAGTTTATAAATAGTATTATAAATCACCTTCAGTTTTTTTTATAACGGAAGATGATAGGTGCAACATTGAGGGACAAGAAGATAGCGGAATTGGTCAGGGAACAAGCGCGTGTTCAGGACATTTTAGTAGAAATTAAGAAGAAATGTACGTGGGCAGGGCATGCATGTAATACGTAGGCAAGATAACCGTTGGTCATTAAGGGTAACAGAGTGGATCCCTAGAGAAAGCAAGCGTGGCAGGGGGCGGCAGAAAGTTGGATGGGCAGATGAGATCAGTGAGTTTGCGAGGATACACAGGACCGCGATGATTAATGGGAGAGGCCTTTGCTCTGCAGTGGGCGTAGATAGGCTGATGGTGGTGGTGGTGGTAGTGGTGGTGATGATGATGATGATAAATAAAGTTCTTTCCGTTCAACCTTAAAGGAATATTGTTGAGAGCACTTAACCACCATCGCTACTTTGTAACCTTTCTTCCCAGCAGTTTTCTCCTCTGCCTTGTTTTTGTATAAAAATCCCGCAAATGTCTTCCTAGAAAAATCGGAAAGTGTTGCGTATATTAGTCAGCATCGCAATTACTATTTTCACGGTGCTTAGCCGCAATCGGTACATTGCGGCCCCTCTTTCGGCGGTTTTCTTTGTTGCCTCGTCTGGATATAAAAAGTGCGCTATTCTCTTTTGAGTAGAATTTAGAAATAATGCTTCGCTTTGTGAATTCCCAAATAACTGTTTCTACATCGCTTAGTCCCAATCCCTACCTCGCAGACCAATTTTCGAAGAGCTTCCTCCGTTGCAGTAATTTTCAGGTCTTCTCCGTACCCAGGAATGCACCGCGGTGTCTCGTGTCGCCGTGAGGGACGAGGCAGACTCGGATGTCCAAGCTATGTACAGTTTATGTACAGGAATTATTTACAAGGCATATACAACGGGAGCAGTACTAGCCCGCAGTGGGGCTTAGAAGCTTGCCGGTGTCTAGCCGGCGCAGGCGGGACTCTCCCCGTGACCTGCGGCAAGTTCAGAGCAAAAAAGACCTCCATCCTCTCGCCGGGCTCGACATAAATACCCTCGGTGAGGGAAGGGGAAAGGTTAAAAAAAACAAGAAACGGCAAGGCCGGGTACAATACTCCCCGACCGAGCAAGGTGCGTTCGGAGAACCTCCACACGTAGTCGTCGCCGCCAAACTTGTCACAGGGAGCGGCGCCTTTTTGTCCCGGGCCGGACACGACCCTGCTCGTTTCCGTAGGCGCCATGCGTCGAGACGGCCTAATTGTCTGCGGCACTCCGAAGGGTGACGGCCGCCTCCGCGTCTCCGTCGCTGGGGGGGCGCCCGCAGTGCGACGACCTCCCTGGTCAAACCTTACACCTCCCACACAAGATACATTTAATCCCACTAGATTAAATGGATTAGCAAAAAAAAGGGTTTGAGCCGCGCGGCCGACAAGTCAGAGACACGCAAAACTTCGCAAGCCGCGGATCAGGCCGGTGCACGCACCCTGCACCAAAACACGTCCATAGAACAGAGGCACATGCACACACCAACAAAACAAGCCGCGGGCACCAAGGTAGAAGATAAATTAAAATTGCCGTGCGACGCAAGGGTCCGCTCAAGGAATGTTCACCTCCGCTGATCGGTCAGACGCTGATACGTCAACCCGCGAAAACAAAAAAAAACATTCAACGGCAGTCATAGCCATCGGGACGCGATTGTTCATGGCACTGCGCAACACACACACGAAAGGGTTCGCAGGTACACGCATGCCCACTGGTGTCGTCCCCGCGGCCACACCTCTGCCCCAGCCCTATGCCACCTGAGCCGGCTGTTCCTCCCAGCATTCATTGGCCAAACGAGAAAGAGCATCAGCGTTTGCATGCGCGATGCCCTGGCGGTGCTGGATGGTTACATTGTAACGCTGGAGCGCTAGAGCCCAGCGGGTCAGTTTCGCCCCCTGGGGCACGCTGCTGGTTAGGTAGGAGAGCGGGTTATGATCGGTGACGACCTTCACTTGGGCACCAAAAACCCACGTCTCGAACTTCTTTAATCCCCAAATGACTGCAAATGCTTCCCGTTCAATGGTGGCCCACCGCGTCTGCGTTGGCGTGAACCGATGGCTCGCGAAGGCAATCGGAGCCTCAGAGCCGTCGTCGGCTATTTGCGCCAAACAGGCGCCTGCTGCAACAGCGGACGCATCAGTGGAAAGCACATAAGGTTTCGCCAGATCCGGGGTGGCAAGAGAGACAGCCTCACAAAGGGCTTGTTTCAGGGACCTGAACGCCTCGTCAGCTTCACTGCTCCAGGGAATTTGAGTAGGCACACTTTTGCCCGTCAATTGTGTCAGCGGCCGGGCTATCTCAGCGTACCTTGGGACATAGTTGCGGTAGTAGCCACAAAGGCCCAGGGCGCTCCTCAACTCCTTCTTGGTCTTTGGGGCGTGCAGGCCGTTAATGGCCTCTAGTTTCGCGGGGTCCGGCCCGTGCGTGCCGGAACCCACGACATGCCCCAAGTAGCGGATTGAGCGCTGAGCCACTTGACATTTTTCTATGTTCGCGTGTAGGCCTGCTGCCTGCAACGTCGAGAACACACGATGAAGGTGTTCAATGTGTTCATCGAGTGTCGCGCTGAACACGGCGATGTCATCTAGGTATGCGCACGCGTAGTGCTCGTGCCCGGACAGCACGTCATTCATGTTTCTCTGGAAAGTTGCAGCTGCGTTTTTTAGTCCAAACGGCATGACCTTCCACGCAAACTGACCTAGATGCGACACGAAGGCCGTTGCAAGCTGAGAATCGGTCGCCAGCGGCACCTGCCAGTAGCCCCGCCTTAGGTCGATGAGTGTGATGTATTTGGCCGATCCTACGCGCATTATGAGCTCCTGCGGGCAGCCCATAGGGAAAGCGTCAGTTTCCGTTAGCGCATTAAGCGCGCGGTAATCGATGCATAAGCGCACTGAGCCATCCTTTTTGGGCACGCAGACTATAGGATGGGCACACGAGCTCTCACAACGGTATATCAAACCTAGCTCGAGAAGTTCCTCTATTTGCTTGGTCACTTCGCCTTTGAGAGCCTCGGGGATCCTGTATGGGTGGCCGCGCTTGGGAGCGGCCCCCTCGAAGAGCTTGATGCCGTGCTCCCCCACGTTAGCGATTCCCTGTTTCTCCTCGAACAGGGCTTTGTGAATCTCAAAAACGCCTCGCACTCGAGCGGCTGTCGCGTCGTCCAGATGCGCGGTTTTTTCCAGCGCGAGACCGACGTTTGCCTGCTCCGGTTTTACGGTTCGCGGTGTATATTCCACATCCCCAAAGTCAGAGTCGTCGTGGAACATAACGCTTAACGCAGCCACCTCACGCAGGTACGGACGCAGTCTGTTCGCGTGCACGAGTAAACGTCGACCCTCTCGGGTTTGTACGTAATACGAGTGTTCGCGGTACCTTCCCTTGACGGTGTAAGGCCCTAGCCACTTGGGGAACATTTTTCCCGGCCGTTTATCGTCAAAGACTAGCACTGTATCCCCTTCGCTGAAAGTTTTGACTGTCGCGTGCTTATTGTACTGCGACGCGTACAACTCTTGTTTTTTGCTTGCGGTTAGCTCAGCGACGTCAGCCGCAAGTTCAAGTTGTTCTTTGAGCTGTCTGAGGTAATCGGCAGGGGCTTCCGCTCGCCAGAATCGCAGCCTTCCCAACCCACGCTCGACGTTGAGCCCCCATTAGGAGAGACGAGCGGAAGCGAGAACCGTAGTATAGAAGACGGCGAGCATTCGGCACCGGGCACAAACAGCGACGTCCAGAAGTTCCGGGCCGGACACGACCCTGCTCGTTTCCGTAGGCGCCATGCGTCGAGACGGCCTAATTGTCTGCGGCACTCCGAAGGGTGACGGCCGCCTCCGCGTCTCCGTCGCTGGGGGGGGCGCCCGCAGTGCGACGACCTCCCTGGTCAAACCTTACAGTTGCCTTTTTTTTTTTTTTTTGCTGATAAAAAGCGTTATGTTGTCTTCCCAGAAAAAAATTAGAAATAATGTTTCTTTGGCCAATATCAAAATTACTGACTTATTGACAACGCTTAGCCGCATCGCTACGTTGTGGCGCCTTTCTCCGACAGTCTTCTCCCCGGCCTCTCTTAGTAAAACTTCGAAATGTAACTATTAGGTCAGTGCTTGCTGATTCTTTTTAGCATTGCAGGCAACACAAAGAGGCCTTAAACAGAATCGGAGATAAAAAAGAACCGAAGCAGTGGAACAAATCCCTAACGCAGCCTGTACGAAAACAAGTTTACAATGGGTTGGTGGTGACAAGAGGGGTCTTGGATAGTGTTTTGTGTTGTTTCAACATGGTTTCGCTACCCAAGACAATGCCAGCATAGTTATGAGATGGAGACATTGTGGCGATGATACGCTCTGCGAAAGTTTGATTTATTCACTTTTTTATCATCACTGCATACCATGGTTAAGCCGGTCCTTATAGCTTGCCAACTAAGCGAGGAAGGTATTCGCGAAAGCAGAAAAATTAAACACTCCTCTAGTCGCCTTTATTGTTTTTTCCCCACTGAAACCTTTCTTGTGGGAACTGAGCCATGCACAACCTTCTAAAAGAGAGCAACGCGGACTTCGTGGAATTGGAAAGACGTTGCTGATGACGCCGAACATAAACACCGATTAAATGTACTGCGGTTCGGGGGCGCTTTCAAGCTCCTACGGGGTGACAAAATACCATAAAATAAAATAAACACGTGGTAATAAACTAGCGCGCATTCTCGCTGAGAGCAAATTTTATTGTTTTTTGGGTAAGCCTTGCTGAGAAATTTCCTAGAATCGCTGGTATAAAAGCTGCTGCTCACGAACTCGCCGCAGTGGGTAAAAGCTTTTAACCTCCCCAGATGATCAAACTTGTCTGACCTTCTCAAAGTCTTCTGGTGCGCTCTGATTAAGCAGACGCTAAAGCGTCGCGCGACTCCCGTACAGTCTAGGGAACGGCATTTACTTTGCCAAGCAATATCGCATGTTACCGGCATATTATCGCCGCTGCTTTTTTTCAGTATACTTTACATACTGTGTTCGTAGTATGTTCTAGAAGCGATTTCAGGAGTACCTTCGGTGGCGACATTCCGTCCCGTGTGCAAGTCAACCACTTCCTATAACACGGCGCCATCTACTGGATTGTTTTGAACCCGCCCGCTGTACTGCTGAGTAACTGCTGAAGGAAGCAGGTTCTCCTTCTAACGCCAACAGCTTTGAATATTCGAGCCACAACGCTGTGGACAATTTTCTGCAATTTTTTGTACAAATGTTTCCTACTATGAACTATACATTTTGTTCTTGCAAATAAGGGTGGTTTGGTACCTTTTAGGTGCGTTCAGGTTGAGGGCGCAGACTTTACGTTTAATGAACGTTCATCATCGCGCCGGGAGTGGCGGGCTTAGGCCTACATGTGATCGGAATGTCGCCCTTTGGTGAACACCTATAGAATCGGTTCGGGGTGGCTGTGCCAAATGTCACGTCTCCTCTATGTATTGTGGTAGTAAGCATGATGAGATGTGAAGCTACGCCCCAGTATACGGTTTCGCGCAGGTAAATTAAAATTAAAAAATCTCACCACAAATGGAGAAAAAACAAGTGTCCTATCATCACGTTATCAATAAGAAAGGACGGCGAATTTACGAATACTTTCTACTCTTATCAAAGAGCCCCTTCAAACACCGTTTTTCAACCGTTTTCGACAACTCCAATGTTTTAAGTTTTAGAACGTGATAAAAATCGTGCACCCCTCTGTCCAACGATGGCGATGGTCGAACATGAAGCGTTCTTGTGACCGATTCTTTGGCTGTCGTCTGAGCTTTCAAACCCGCTTCGACCATGTCGAAATGGATCAGTCGGATAGACTTCGGCTTCATAACGCGAGGTACCGAGTTTCGATGAGGGCCGCCGAATCGTTTTTTTTTTCTTTCACTTTAGCAACGATCATTCATCACCATCGTCAGAAAAAGTTGGCTTTACGGACAGTAAGAACACTAAAGCTTTGCTTCAATAAGCACGTTCAGTGTTAAGTTTACTGGGCCACAACCTACCCGACTCAAATGTTCGTGGTCTATGCTTATCCGAACCCTTATAACTCGTTCGATGGTTATCCCGTTTCTCGGCGTTTTTCGTAGCCTAACCATTGTTTACGTGCTTCTGTGACCTCAATACCGCCGCTAATAGCCGGCCTCCTTACCGCTGCATCGCAGTAAACGCATTAGACAGCCACTTTAATCATCGCAAAAAAAGCAAAGAATATATACAGGAAGTATCTCGTTTATTCTGCAATGGGAACTGTGTCTATAAAGTTATGAGTGTTAATAATATATTTATGCAGGCTAATATATTTACACTTACTGAAAAGGGCTGTTTTATGGCTGTAATATCTGGTTGTAACATTTAATCTAGCCCAATTTTCAATTGTGTTGAAAAGTTCCGTGTCATGTTATTTCATGTGTTCGGTAGGGTACGATAACTTTGTTATGCAGTCCACGTATTGTCGCGCTCATTGTTAGGCGCGAGAGACATGGAGAGAATTCTTTAATGAGACCGAAGAGGTCAACCCTGCATAACGCTGGGCTGCTACCTCAGATGGTCGGTAAGCATGTAAGGAGGGTTGCATTCTCATGTTCATCTAATCAACTTTCCTCATCATCAACTCATACCCCTTATCTATGCCCTGTGGCGAAATAAACGCTCTAAAAACTGCTAAAATGTATAGTAATTATACAAATAAAGGGAGAAAAATAAATAAAAAAAAAATCACGCCATATCCACGGAATGAATGATGATAAGTGGGGCGAAGCTTGAGAGGGGGAGATCATCGGTAACCGTAACTTTCCCGTGAAAGTTCGCCCATTACATCATTAAGAAAGAAGTATGCGTACATTGTACAAATCAACTTTTATTTTGTTCTTGTTCGTTTGTTGTTGTTGTTGTAGGGTTCGTGAGGCTGCAAGCAAGCGCTCGTATCGGCAGGCAAACCCCGATGCAGTGAGAGCTCGCGAGGCGGCTGCAAAACGCATCAAGCGAGCTCAGCCCGAAGCTGCCGACGCGCGGTTTAAGCGCGACTTTCTAGACGAGATGCTTGGGCCTCTCTTTCGCGCACGGCGGGATCCTGTCGGCGAGCGCGCGCTGCCGCCGCCCTGCGCGGCCTCCGCTCCGCAGCCTTGTCAACAACCACCTCCTCCATCCGGTGACTCGTTGCGAAAGAGGAAGCGCGTCAAGAGCGATTGTCTTTTATAGTGTCAGTCACGTGCGAGTGACGTCATCATGACGCCACTCACACCAGCGCCACCTGCGAGTGAGTCATCGAACTAGGCGGTCACGTACCACGAGACACAAGGGATGGACAGACCCACGGCTTTAGGAGCTTCGCCCCTAAAATGGCCGCGTATCTGCTCCTTTTGTTACAAATGTCGGCGAAATACGATAGTCGAGCGGCGTCCCTGCCAAATAAATCGCCTCCTTTCTGTTTCCCTCTCATCTTTCATGCTGTTCCTCTCCCGTCTCGTTCCTCCCAAGATAACACGCTAGAGGTTTGCTCAAGTCGATTTAAATTTACCGCGTTCTTCTACTCCAGGTCGGGTACCTCGGTGCAAGCCAGCGCTGCCGTACGGCGGAGGCGCGCGTGAATTGAGGCACCCTACTACAACATTTACAGAACTGCGATGACGAGCGTTCCGAGCGGAACGTGGATCCCGTCTAGTGGCGTTGGTATTGCCGTTTTATTTCTTAAATGCCGCCCGATGGAAGCGCTGGCAACAGCAGGCGACGATTTTATGCCGTAGATGTAGTATTTTATTTGCTATCCCAAAACCCCAACCATCCATTAATTTTTCAATAAAGGAACACTGCAAATAGCACATATGCATTGATTTTCTGCCTTACATTTGCGTAATGTCTTGTTCTTGTTGAACAATGTTGACAAGTATGAACACCGACACCGGACTTGGGTCAAGGACATCAGTGACCACTGCCCAGTTTTTGTAATATACACAAATGGTACAGTGTACATTGAAAACGATGAGCCTATTGTTTTTAAGAGTGTAACCCAACGTGCTTTAGACTCGTTCGAGTATGGCATTATGAACTGCGACTGGTCTTCCGTGTTCAGTAAAACAAATGTGAACGATGCCTACGTCGAGTTCATTGAAACATTTATCCGTATTTACTCAGCCCACTTTCCACTGGATTCGCGAACACCTTCTAAGAAAATTCGAAAACTTGGGTTACGCCAGAACACGTTCGTTTGATAAAAAACAAAAATCGCCGTTTCCACTTATTCCTTCGCACGCGTTCGGACAAAGTACTGAAGGAATTCAAAAAGCGGCGCAATCAGTTGAATTCGGAACTGCAGCATGCGAAGGTCGCTTACTATCAGCAGTTATTTGAAGATACAGCACGACAACGCCCCGATGCTATATAGAAGGCAATAAACAGGGTTCTTGGCCGACAAAGAACAACACATGTTCCAAAAATGATAACAGCTAACAACGCAGAAAGAAAAAGGTCCTGAGCTTGCTGAGTACTTCAATAACTACTTGTTGGGCAGTATTTTGGCGCACCAAAATTTTCCATCGCATTCATCAACTGGATTGCGTTGCCTTCCTGAAAGCCTTTTCCTTACCCCGACGGATGAACGTGAGGTATTCCAGACATTCCTTACGGAATAGCAAAGCACTGGATATTGAAAATGTTCAAATAAAACTCGTGAAGTATCTTATAGATTTTATTGTGCCTGTTCTAGTACACATTTTAACTTGGCAATTGAATCTAGTGTCTTCCCTGACGCAATGAAAATTGCGCGGGTTTCTTTTATTTTTAAAGGCGGAGACCGAAACTTGCCTACAGACCAATATCTGTGTTGCCCGTGTTCTCAAAGGGTCTCGAGAAATTATTATCTTCTAGAATAACAACGTTATTCGATAAAAATAGTATTTTAACGACTTCCCAATTTGGTTTTAGGGCCGGGCGATCCACTGAAACGGCATCACTATCGTTCCAAGAGCGCATTGTCCAGAACATCGAGCAAAATATGTTTACCATTGGAATTTTTATTGATTTTTCAAAAGCATTTGATTGCCTCGATCATAAAATTCTTATTGAAAAACTCCAGTGTTATGGCATCCGTGGAAACCCTTCGGAACTACTAGTCATAAATCACCGTCTTTGCCAATATCATGCGGCGTGCCGCAGGGTAGTATTTTAGGCCCGCTTCTTTTCAATGCATATATAAACGACATAGTAAATATGGACTCTGCTGTAAAATTTATCATATATGCTAATGATAGCACTATCCTTGTATCTGGAAAAGGTGTAAATGCTGCAGTACGTAAATGTAATGACGTTCTTACTCAGTTATCTACCTGGTGCTATAAAAATAAACTAAAACTCAATCTAAGTAAAACGAAAGCCATTATATTCCGCTCAAGAAATTAAACTGTTCCACACCATGACGCTATAACTTCGAGCAGCAGATTATAGAAATAGTACCAGAACATAAAATATTAGGAGTATACTTTGTTTACAATTTGAACTGGAATACCCATGTTGATTACCTTTGCAAAAAGCTCTCCTCAGTCACGGGAATTCTATCGCGCTGCCATTCATTATTGCCTCGAGCAATTTAGCTTCAAATATATTATGCCTTATTCTTGTCCCATGTAAACTACTGCTGCCTAGTTTGGGCAACGACAACCAAAACCAATATAAGCAGACTTCTTGCAAAGCAAAAAAAAAGTTATCCGTACAATTGGCAATCAAGACCGCATGTGCAGCACAAAGGAGGTATTTTCCGCCTTTAACGTTATCCGCCTGGACCACACCTATGACTACAGACTTTTACATACAATGTATTTTTCATCTCCTAGTGTCACCACATTCATAAAACAACTTGCTTCACTAAATTCTCGCGAAGTTTCTATACACACCAGAAACAGGGACATATGGTTTGTGCCGTATTTCCATAACAATTATAAATTACAGTCACTTGCTCATAATGTATAGAGCATATTAAACAGATACAATCACACAATCGGATACAGCAAACGTGAGCTTACTGCGCTGTTCTGTAAAATAAAAATACCGCATTTTTTTGTATGTGTACATCCATCTATTTCATTTAAAAAAAAAAAACTTTTGCACATCTGCGTTTTATGGCATTATATAATGCTGTGATGATATGATCACACCTCGTTGTGTATTTTCTCTAGTATTGTGTTAAGATGTGTTGCTATTGCGAATAACGCTGTGTATTAATATTATGCCACTACAGGCGCCCTTATATATGTGTCCATGTGTGTGGATATATATGCCTATATATATAGAAATAAGAGTTGGCTGTCAAGAAAACCTCGTAAAGCAATGGGGAGGATGTGGTAGGTCATTGAAGCAGATAAAGGATTTGGAAAGAAAGAAAGTGGAGAAAAAATGCCCGCCAGGTGGGATCCGAACCCACCTGGCGGGCATTCTGGCAGTCTTGGTGCCATAGGAAGCTTAAGAAGGTTCAACGATGGTCGACCACTCTCGACATGTCCTAGACACTCGAGTAACGGCCCGGGGGGTTAAAAAGAAGGTCCCCTTCACCCCGAGTAGTCCGAGTGACACTGGCTACCACCCCTAAGCACAGGAAACAAAAATACCTAAACATAAATACCCCAGAAAGTGGAGGGGCAAATCGCCCCGCCGGTAGCGTAGTGGAGAGCGTGATAGTGTTCAATTGTCTGGAGGGGAAAGTGCGCGAGCAAGTACGAAGTGGATGGTACGTGAAAGAAAAAAACGCCTGAATTGCATTATTGACTATGCAATGTCAACAACAGAGGGTCGAACCGTTTCGGCATGAACCGGTAACCGTTATTTCTTTTTTCGGTTCAGTTCCGGTTCGGGTTCAGCTAGCTCAAAAAATAACGGTTCGGGTTCGAGTTCAGTTTCAGTTCCGGCAAAAATACCGGTACGGTTCCGGTTTTCGGTTCGGTTCGGTTCCGGTTCGACACCCTGATATATATATTGATATATATATATATATATATGTATATATATATATATATATATATATATATATATATATATATATATATATATATATATATATATATATATATATATATATATATATATGTACGTATGTACGGATGTATGTATACATATTTTAACTCATGTTTAAACTACGTTTACTCAGTGATTTTTCTTATATTTTTGTTTTTATCACAAATTCTTACCTTTTTTTCTTTCATGTGTGTCTCTGCCATGCTTGCTATCAAGCACTGTACACTGGTGTGTTTACGCTATTTACGCTGGCTGCTGTGTAATGGAACGGTTCCCTGTACTTCGTTAAGCTGATTCACAGCTTTTAGTCATGGAACAGTCCAGAATTCCTTCTGGAAATAAAAAGATTTGATTTGATTCGACTTAGGCGTTTAGATTTGACTTTGAGTACATAAGACTATTGCGCAGATTTTATTTCGCTTTGGCCGGGGGCTGAATCGAGTCCCAGACAGACAGACAGACAGACAGACAGTAATGCAAGTGATTCATTGCTCGCGTGTGAACGTTCCAAAATTTCACCGGATATCTGCAGCGTTTATATGGTCGTCGACGTGGGAAAGGTGTGCAAGAACAACCCTTTTTAGACTTTTACGAGACGGGGGACCGCGACTGGCGCATTTGTTCATGCGCCAATTAATAAATCAGTTTTTGTTTTTGCGGGGCTCGAGCGACCCTTTTTTAGGAACCGTGCGCCAGGTGCGCTTAGGTCAAGTGCTTCCGCAGTTTGTGGTGTCTACAAGAAGGATTGAGGGGAGAATTTTCGGGTATTTTAGAGAAATCCTGCTGGCGGTATGATTGTTGATGGCATGCTTTTCAGTGCAGTACCGGAGCGATATTTCCCGTAGAAAGTTGTACAAGGACTTGTGTGATAACCTATTCCCATTGCCACGTTATAGAACATTGGACATTGCAGGCTTGTGCAAGATGTTGTTAAACGGGTCAAAAGGATTCCAGTTCACGGGGGGAAGGAAGACTTTCTTCTTTAAACTCCATACCGGGACACTCATAGTTCAAACGTGGCTCCAAGATGAGGGGCTTGAAGGTTGAAGTTGAATTTGCCAGCAACCGAAAACAACAGACCACGTGTTTATAAACTGCTGAATGGCAGTCCACTTTTGGGACGTCCTACAGCGAACACTCCACGAAGAATTTTTGGTGAACCCACACGGCATTCGGTGCCTCCCAGCCGAAAATAAAGAGGGCATGCTGTACGATATGCTAATGCTACTGGGCCTGTACAGTATTGGGAGGGCGCGCATGGTATGGCTTCAAGCTGATGTGGACGCTAGGCCGGCGCGACAGTTCTTTCGTGAGAGTGTGACACTTTATGTTGAAGGGATTAAAGTCCAAGAGTATGTGCCTTAATGGTTGACACGCGTGGAACCACTGACCGCACTGAAACAACTTTTAACTACAACACCATCCGTAAGAACCGGATGGTGGCTTTGTATTAACTGGTGCTGTCATGTGTTGTAATGTGATGGTTTTGTGTATGTAGAAGCCCGGCAACAAAGAAAAAAAAGACAGACAGACAGACAGACAGACAGACAGACAGACAGACAGACAGACAGACAGACAGACAAAAATTTCTGCGTTTTAGGAGCCCAAGAAAGACTATCGTGTTTAAAACAATCAGACGAACACACATACGCTTGTGTGGTGTTTGCGCAAACAGTATGCATGCATGCCTGCATACATGCCTACTAGTGGACTGCACCCAGTTATAAAATGTTTTTCTCTAGCTCACAGCCCCTGAAGTCACCACGCAAGAACAAGGGGAAGATAAAAGTGGAAGTGAACGGGGTAGAGAGTGAGGATTTCAGACGTAACAAGACTCGGCAGGCTCTTTCCAGCAACACTTCGCCTTGCGTTACAACGCAGTTTCTTTTAACTTCGGATACCAAATTCAAACATTTTAGAATGTTGAACAATGACTAACAATGACCACGCCGTGACAGCGCTGCTTTTTTTATTTTTATCCAAGTCAGGCGTGCTGTTTGCGTCTGTGTTTGTCACTGCATATTTATAGTTCTCTGTTATTCCTATAACGCATATGAGTCTTTCACTTGTGTGTGCTACGTCCCAGGGGCGGAGGCACAGCCAGCGGTGGAATAGCAAGTCCAAGGAAACAGCCCACACCTCAGTGCCTGGCGTGACCTTATTGTCTCCAAAATGATTACATTTCCATTTTTGAAAGAGCGATTAAGTAGATCAACAATGTTATTGCTACACACCAAGATGTCATGTATTATGCATTTCCTGGTGTTATTAATTCAGCCTATTTTATTCTCATCATTTTTGAACAGTTATTAAATCATTCACTTTTAGGTGTTAAGTGCCTGACGACGCGGAAATTCATTTTTTCATTCATGCAATTGTCATTCGATAGAATTAATTTGTGTTAACAACAGGCTTCTCCTGTTCTCAAATACAAATGTTATATAGAAAATACGAATTACAGCCGACGCGCTTTGTCAAAGTTCGTAAAAATAAAATTAAATAAGCACGACGCGCCTAGTATTCAAAGGCGAGAATAAATGTTACGACGCATCTCGACAACACCTCGAAGACCGCAGAAAGCACTCCGAATGCAACACTTACAATATTCTGTTCTGTTGAAACTTTTAAGCAGAACTTGGGTGGTAATGGGAGTTTAACTCCCAAAATCATAGGAGGTAATAGAATACTTCAACCGCAAAAAAGGGCGCTATATTCGGATTTAAATGAACGTTATAGAAGAAGCCATTTACTCTTATTGAGGATTATTTATGTTTTATGTGCGCTACGCCAGCAAATTGTACAGTGCTGTTCTATGCTGTCGATAACAAGTGCTTTCAGGTACGAAAGCACTTGGCGCCGCCGCACCATGGATCCTTATACAAACGGTCTGTTTTAAGTTTAGCATGGTGACCGTATAAAAAAACAAATTAACGTGATGTCGCATGCCGATTGTTTAAGATAAGTTGTCGTAAGCTTGTTTATCACTGATTGAGGTTTTTTTAGGCGCGCTTAATAAACTGCTAGTGGGTGATTAAATAAAAAGAATGAACGTATACAGGTGAAACCGGAAGTCTATATTTCGATAAAAATTGGACCTTCCCAAAAACACAATGCTTCCGAACTACAAAAAAATCCTGGGCCATCTACACTGACGTGAAAACTGGGGAGGGGCGAAGCATGCAGTGTATAAAGGTATTCAAAGATTGTAAGTCTCTCTCTTGCCACATGGCGCGTGCTGATTGCTGATTGGGCACCAGAGAAGCACCGGTGGTAGGAGCAATCGCGTGCTTGTTGAGGCGGTGGCACCCTCTCTTACGTTGAACCGGATTTAAGCCATTAGCATGCCCCATCTGCCTCAGTTTGGGGTAATCGCAGGGGTAAAACTAAACAAAACAAACATTACACGAGGCGAGAGAAACATTACAGCCAATTTGAAAAACCCGATGCTAGTTTCCCACTTTCCTATTCCGCGGCAATGTCAAGCATAATTAAACAGGCGAATATTTTCTAAAAAATAATAAGGGCTATGAAAACTTCACGCCCCTTTTTTCTCAGGGGCACTTTGAGGGTTTTGGTCGGCTCAGACTCTCTTATTTTAACCAGTTTCATCGTTCGAAGCCAGAACAAAGCCCGCGACCTTGTCGTTAAACCCGGTGTCTGCAAGACCGTGCCTGTCAGCTGCTCCTGCACGTTCGTAACTGTGAATTCAATATGTCATACTCTGGTGAAAGGAGCGGGAAATTTGGTATTGACGTTTCTAAACAGAGATTCCTGTGTGATTGATGCCAACATTTCCGGTACGTCGTTTTCTGTCGAAGAAAGGTTTCCCGTCGAAGAGGCATGAACTGTCTAGCAGTATGAATTGAAACAACGTTGTATATTGTCTGCATTGTCCCTTTAGTACCACCGAACGTTGCAATAAGCTGCCATCAATTGGCCCGAATGAAGCAAAGTATAGCAAGCTTGTAGCGAAGGACTATTTGTTCCCACGCTTTTTACTCGATACGTGCAGCCCATGAATGAACGCCACAAAGCCTACTTGGCAATTTCTATAACAAATCGCTTTAGACGGGCCGCACACTAAATATACGCATGTTTTCAATATGCTTTCAATAACGTGGTTGCGTGGCTTCTCTTAATTGTTCGGCAGTGACATGGCATCACTCATTTCCGCATGGTAGATTGCCTTCTCAATGCCTGCTTGTTTATTATAAATGATATATCTGTCGGCTTTAAAAAAAGTAATGTTGATATCTGTTCTCAGCTCCTTTTTTTTCAAGCAAATGATCCACCTGCAGTTAACGCCGCCAACAAATAAATAAATACATAAACCGCTAGTCAGTTGTGTGCGGGCTTGCGTGCCGACGCTCAATGTTTTCTTCGGAGGGGGGGAGAGGGGGGGGGGGGGGGCGTGGAGGCAAAAGCGTGTGCCTGAGAGGCATTAAAGGCATTTTATGTATGCCTTTACAGTCCCATAAAGATAAAGAAAAAACTCTCCTATCGCTTCCGAAAGCTACAAAGCGTACGAAAAAAACCTGTAATCCGCAGCTACCTTTTTTTGTGTGTGTTGCGCGGGATTTCGCTATGCGACATACCCCTTTTTAAGATTGGCTGGCGTCGTTGTCAAAACAAGCTATACTTCACCTAATGCAAAAAATGTTGCAAAAACGCCATCTTTAAAAAACACCGTGGTAGCGTATGCTGCACAGACACTTCGTGACAGGTTGTAAATACTTCCGCAGCTTCGAGGTTTTAACCGAAGTTTTATTCATTGACTCTCACAAGCCTGAATTTTCTCTTTTCTACAAGAATATGATAAGTACATGAGAATCCTGCAGTAAAGTTATCAGTATATATGGCTGTAAGTGCCACTGGAAAGGAAATGTGGATAAAAAAAGGTTTGGACGTTTGTTACAACACACCCTGTAAAAGAATTTTTCAGAAATAGAATCAGAAATATAACCTATAAAAAATTGTGTTAGCATTAAGTTTCCTGGACAAGGTGCTTTATCACTACGTCTCAATAAACAATGGAACATGCTGATTAATGGTCGGGCAGCGCAGATTATGCACGTCACAAAGTTTGTTCCGCCGGCGGGTATTTGTGAACGTGCAAGTCGGAAGGGCAATCCATCGCCCAGCGAATAGAACGAGGCTATTCTACATTGACCTTCACATAACCGACGGCGTTGCTCTATTCAGAGCTTTCGGAGCGGCGGTTTGTGAATAAAGGCATTGATACTAAAGTTACATGATGCCTCGCGAGGTCTTACGTAAGGCATAAATGATGGCCGAGAGCAATTCCGAAAATTTTAGCGAATGACGCACGTGGGTCAACGACCGATGCATTGTGTCCGGCAGTGCACGAAGTACTTGTATTTTTTCTCATTCTTCAGAGGCACCGAAGGCCTTGCCGCTTTGTCTGGTTTGCGGCACGTGTAGATCCTCAAAATGAGACTGGTCTGAGCAAAAAGAAAAATATTGAAGCAACTGCTACAAAAAAGAAAACCACGGCCGTCTGCTAGCATTGACTTTTTGTGCATGGATGCATGCTAATGGTACCAAAGCTTCGTATTCATTAACGTTGAGATACAGAGCACCAACGTACGCGAAGAATGTGATGTGCACTCTATTTATTCTTCCTGCAGATGAAATGTATGGTAGTACAACCAAGCAATACAAAAAGACAGGCCTGGCCGCTTAAGGTTTCTCGAATCTACTTTTGTCTTTTTATTTATTTTTTCGTTATCTGATCGGCCGTGTCCGAGTTCCAGGTCCGGATTCTGGCAGATGGAAGGAACGTATATACGACCAATCCGGTTGCTGGCGTGCGGTTGTGCCGATATCACCACCATATTTGCCAGGTAAGCAAAACCGCAGGTCCAATTTAGTTCGTGCAAAGCACTGACGCAGCATGTGCTTGTTTTCTTAATTTTGCCGTGGCTGTGTCCAATAACCGATCCTTCCTATGCCAATGCTAGATTCCTTGCTTTCAAAAGGCAAAATGATAACCAGGGGCGTCGGACCAAAGGGGTGCAAAGGGAGCGACGGCTCCCCTAATGCACAAATGGGTTAGCGTGGCTCCCTCGGTCAGAGGGCACCTGTAGGCTTCCTCTGAGCCCCAAACGGCCCTGGGAAAGATGGTTTATTCTCAGAAGGGAAGGGCTTAAATGGGCCATGCAGACAAAGTATGTTTGTTTTATTCGTCAGATTTGGTGTTTTATACTGCCTCCATCGCTTGTCGGGCAGCAAACGATGCTTAAGTAACTCAGAATTGATCAACTTGTGTTAAAATTTTGCTTCTCCCTCAAAATCGTGTGTTTCTTGAGGTCGTTTGCGATGATGTCACAAAAACAGGTCTTCAAGCGAACCCGGATGCTGCACTAGGCTTTTAGGGGACTACAAAGCCTTGTTTACTGTCAATCCTCCCAGATGGCGCCACCCTACCGCAACGAGGGATGGGTAGAGACGCGCCGAAAAGGCTTTGGAACCATGTGCAGGTGTTAGGGAAACGCACGAGAACCACAAAAGGCGGTACTATAGAAAACGAGCAGGGGCAGATGCTGAAGGGAGAGGAATTATGGGCATACCTACACAAAATCATCACAGAGAAGTTCGGTAAGGTGGATGAAGAGGCCCCGCAGCGACACAGAGATGTCGAAACGGGTTGGCCGGAATGTAGATGAGGACAAGCTGAAATAGAAAAGAGCATAGGAAAAGGTCCCCAAAATACCACGGAAGGCACGAATGGGATACCGAAGGAGTTGATTAACCAGTTAGGACCAAAGAGCAAGGGAAAGCTACTACAAGCCATCAGAACAAGGATAGAAAAAAAGGCAATACCGGCCGCGTGGCAAATGAGCAGGATGACTTAGTGTACAAGGGCAAATGAGTCAGGACAAACCCGTATAGGCCAGTAATCGTCACGGCTGCACAGGTTAGCAATGCAGGCAGTGAAGCTCGAACTAGAGCAGCTGGTTAGAAGAAAATAGGATATTAGGGGAACTTCAAAAATGGTTTCGAAAGGACAGAAGACTAGACGACAACTTATTTGTGCATGGGTAAGCATAGAGGTGGCGTAGAGGTCGGTAAGGCATAGAAATAAGCATAGAGGTGGCGAAGATGCACCACCGACCTTTGTGGTCATGCTAACGCGGCGTATGATAATGTACACAGGGAGCGGCTATGGAGTATCCTGGAGGCCTTTAGCAGAGAAAAATGGGGGATCGTGGCCTTTAACGACGGTGCGGAGAACAAAACAGTAACAGTGCAACAAGTAGAAATACCATTGGTGAAAGAGAATAAATATTTAGGAGTATGGCTGAACGACAGCGAAGATTACACGCACGCGCATGAGGCCCACCTAAAGACGAAAGGAAGACGGAACGCGGTTATAATGAAGCATAGAGCCCTATGGGGATACAGCAAAAACGAGGTTGTAAGGGGAGTATAGAAAGGGGTCATGGTACCAGGATTAACTTTCGTAAATTTGGTTATGTGCATGAAACCAGAGACCCAAGCCGGCCTGGAGGTAAATCAGAGGGCGGTAGGAAGATTGGCTCACAGGAAAACTACAAATGAAGCAGTACAGAGGGATATGGGCTGGTCGTCTTTCGAGGCGAGGGAGGCGGAGAGCAAGATAAAGTTTGAGGATCGACTTCGTGACATGGAGGACGAAAAATGGGCCGCAAGGGTGTTTAAGTACCTGTATATGAGGAGCGTGGACACGCGGTGGAGACGGAGTACCGGACAGCAGACAAGGGTAGCTACAGGCAGCAGGATGAAACATGTACATGCCGGGGCAGTGATCGGCAAACTATAGACCATATTTTCAGGGGCTGCACGAAGATACGACCACCGCAGGATGGAGGGGAAACGACGCTGGCGGAGGATTTGGGATTTGGGGCGAGGGGGAGCCTCAATAGAGGTGACAAAGAAGCGACTGGAGTGGTGGTGGAGGATATGTAGGGAAGGCATGGCTACGCAGGCGACGTAATCATACGGATGAGAATTAAGAATAGCGAGGGGAAAAAAGGGGGGTCGGGTGGGAACGATGAGTTTAAAACAGGGAAGAGGGGGAGATGGGAGGGAGGAAGCAAATCTATTAGGTCAGCTGGGAGTAGGGCAAGTAAGCGTAATAAAACAGGCAATTCGGTTGCTGACAACCAACGCCCCAATTCAAAGGGAGAGCCACTAATCATCATCATCATCAACATCATGACCATGGCCCGTCTTTTTTGTTTTGTTTTTGACCGTATTTGCACCTAGCTTGCTTTTGTTACGGTAGGTACTCGTTTTGTGAAACATGGGGTATACTCGACAAACAGAATCGCGCAAGACGATGTCGCTTACGCCAATCGGCCGACGTGTGTCGAAAACCCGAAAGCGCCATACTCCTGTGCAGCTAAAACAAGCCTAGTGTGCGCAATACCAACAACAGCACGCTCTGGTACTTCTAATTTTACGTGTACTTTCGTAAATTCTATGTCTACTCCACCACTCTTACTTATTTAAAATGAATATATGCATTGTATCACTGTTAAAAAAAGACCAATTAATTTACGGGACATGTCCATGCTAACTTTGTTGCCACAACATGTGCCGTACTACAACATTACGGCACATGTTGTGTAGCATAAGGTGATGGGAAGTGTTCCGTGGTTCTAAGTCATGGAAAAAATTCCATAATAACTGGATACAGGAAATGTTCCATACAAATGGGCAGCAGTAAAAGTCCCGTGTAGCTAAGCTACAGGACACGTTCCATATTCATATTGAACAGAAAATGTTCTCTAAAGCTTAACTACAGGAAATGTCCCGTATAGGTGGGTTATGGAACAAATTCTGTTCTAGGTCAGTACGAAACATGTTCTGTACAACTACACTACAGGAAATGTACCATACAATGTAATTACAGTACAATTGCTATTCTTCCTAACTACAGGAATTATGTTGCAATTTCTTCTTATGGCACGTGCTGAAGTAATGAGGTAAGCATGCATAATTGCTGTAAATCGTTAAAAGGATAAATGTACTCTGTGCTACAATATAGGTTTTGTAACGATGAACACACTCGCAGCACACGCGAAGCAAGATAATATGCTGAAATGCAATGCATTTTTATTGACTGAGTTCGTATTCACGAACTTCCAAAAAACGCTGCAAGCTCAAGATGATTTTGTTAGCGCATTTGTAGCAAAAAAACACCCTTGAGCTTGCAGCCTTTTCTTAAAGCTTTGTGAACGCAAAACAATTCAGACTGAATAGAAATGCATTGCATTCCAGCATATTCTCTGCTGCAAGTGCGTGTTACAATACAAAACCTCTATTGTAGCACAAAGTACATTTATCACTTCAACGATTCATGGAAATTCAACGTTAGGCAATTTGAAAGCCATACTTTCGTGGTCCCCTGGAATATCTGCTGAAGTTGTAGGAATTATGTTTAGTAATGCTGCCTATCTTGTATTGATGTCTGCACTTGTGGTCATGTTGGCTCATACTGAACCAGAAAATGTTTCCAGTAAAACCTCAAGTAAAAACAAAAACTTGCTGTATCCAATATTACACTTACACTAACAGGAAACAAAAGCTCCCAAAAGTTGCCGACAATTGTGTCCACACAGCGCTAAGCCACAACTGTGGCCACGCCATGAGTGAATTAAAAGACTTGTTATGTCAGGCTGGAACTTTTTTATTTCACACTACATGAGCTACATGGCACAAAAATGCTAAAACAAAACGTGCTCTTTAAAGCAACTGGATGTCACTGATATAAATGCAAACTATAAAACATTCGAAACTTGAGGCCTCAAAGTGTTCAGCATTTCAAAATAGTGTGGCACAATCCAGCCACTTCAACCGGAACACCTCGAAGGTGCTGCGGACTTCAGGCTGCATGCTTGTTAGTTTGCTGCACGACTGTCGGGTCCATCTTCTGGCCTCACGTTCACAAGGTGGCTGGAAGATAAGGCCCACAATAAGTTTCTTCGGATACACGTTTGCATCCCCACCACCAGAAGCACAGATTCAGCAAGTGCTATAATGCAGACTGAATGATTTTCAGCATTCTATACAGCCAAATTTAAACAAAAAAGATGCCAGGGACACCTTATATTTTCCCACAAAGGTATTAGTGTTTTTGTTGGTGTTATTGGCGTTTTGATTTCAAGGAAAAACTTTTTTTGCTTGAAATAAAGCTACATACTTACAAGTAGCACAAACTTGACTGGACCACCAAACATGATTTAGGCCCAATTTTGAAAAAAAAACTGCTCAAATTATTGATGGATTGATTATGGGGTTTAGTGCTACTCATACGATGAGGCGCACCGTAGTAGGGGCTCTGGAATAATTTTGACCACCTGGGGATGGTTAACGTCCGCCGAAATGTCGAACACACAGGCATTTTTGTTTTTTGCCTCGATCAAAAATGTGGCCGCCACGTTCGGGAATCGAACCTGAAACCTTGGGCTCATGTTTTCGTACTGACAGGGAACACTGGATATGAGGTACAGCACTGAGAGCATCTTTTCAGGAGTCAAGAGCAGCCATAGCACTGTAAAACCTGCTTTCATTCAGACATACGCAGCAGGTACGGACAGCTAACTTTGGCAGGCGAATGCAGCGCTAGGCAGTTCTGCACGACTCTGGAGTGATTTAGCCGCGCTGATTGCCTACAGCGCCAGTGAATGTGCCCTCCAAAAGGCGAGTGGCACAACATTATTTGCAAGTATTTCCTGAACAGTGCAATAATTTCTCACATAAAACAGGGTACTAAAGGCAGCCTATCCCTCTAACTGCTGGGTGGTGTGCCAACAGAACTCTGAAGGTTGCTCTCAAGGCTGTGGGTTCTTCCCAGATTTCTTTTTTTTTGTATATACAACGCTGTGTTCCCTGCATTTTTAACAGAAGAGTGAGCGAGTGGATTAACGGTAGCTGTAAAATGCCAGCAGGCTGTGTAATTTGGCTAGCACGAACACAACAAGTGCAATTATCAAGGGGTTTCCTTTGGTTCCTTTTTTTCCCAATAGTTCCTTTTTCTGCACCATCAAAGATTTCATGCACTTATTCCGGCATTTGATACATATGACTAAACGTGATACAGACCCTCCAGACGTTGAAGGTGCGAAATGTTTTGTGAGCTATTCAACAGCATAAAACTATTTCTTCTTTCAAAGCAAAGAACGAAAGATTATTGTCTCACCCACTGAATAGCTATGGAAAATGAAGATAGCATTTGCCTAAAGAAAAATTTCAAATTCACGAGCTCCAACTGAAATTTTTCCACAAATGGTTTTCCTGCTAATTGGGTGGATGGGACAAATGCACTACAATTACAAAGATCCCAAGTCACAGCTTGAGGTGTAAAAATAATTAACGAATACAAATATCCCACAGCTCCCATATGTTCGTTGAATGTCGTTCCAGCCCAACCCCCAAATTAATGTTCATTGAAAGCATTTCTCCCAAGGCAGTTATCACTCGCCTTATCGAACACACTGCTCCCAGCAGTGTTGCAGCTGAACACTCAGCATTTAGGTACATCGCTAAAGCCAATGCAGTTCGACTTTCCATTAGGGATCAACAACACTTGGGAAATTTATTAGCCCAGCGAGAACTCACTCTGCCCCCGGCATCGGCAGGTGAGGCGCGCACGATTCCTGTTGAGATTGTGGACGCAACCCAGCCTACTGAGGTCACTAGCAAAGGAGTCGTGAAGATTAGGCCAGAACACACCGAGGCCTACATTGCTAATCACATTCGGTGTGAATCAGCTAATATCCTGGGTTTTCGTATCATGGGAAAGTCACGGATGCTTCTAATCACCTTTGATACGCCACGTCCCCCCAAGAGACTTTCCTTGGACTATGAAATTGTCCCTGTGTATGAGCATCGGCCTAGGGCCCTGGCATGCTTACGTTCTCAAGCACTCGGTCACATGGCCAAATTCTGCCCTTCAAGGGCTGTTTGCGGTCACTGCGGTCGCATGCATGAGGAAGATAAGCAATGTGAAGAGACCCCATTCTGCGTAGCCTGCCAAGCGGCCGGTCACATTTCGCTGGATCCCACCTGCCCAACCAGAGCGTGGAAAACCGAAATTTCCTCAGAACCCCAAAAAACCCCTCCCGCTAAAGCTGAACCCAGAGAGCTTGCGTCAGCGTTAGCAATGAATGCAGAAACCCCCTTCAAGTCATATTCCCAGGTAACGGCCTTGAACACGGCTGTAAACAACAGCAAGACTGAGGCTAGGTACACGTGTGTCGAGCAAGCCCAGGTTGTCCCGGCAGGTGCCCTTAGCAAGCTCCAACAACAAATGGAAAGCTTCATTCAGCAAAAATTTGAAGCAATGCAAAAACAGATCATGTCTTGGATGCAGGACTCTCAAGGGCACCGCGAGCAGCCAGCAATCAACCCAGTGCCAATCGCAAAGGCTGCAACTTCAGCTGGATTACCTCCCCCCAAGAAACCTCTTTTAACCTCCCTAGAACGCCCCTCGAAATATAACGCTCCGTCGCAACCAAGTGTGCTGTCGCAGGTAGCGCAGGAACCCAAAACCCAGGCTCCCAATACGCAGTTACCCAAGTTGCAAGAAGAGCCACAAAACTCACCTCTCCCTCTTGAACAACAGAACCCTGTTTCAACGGACTTGCCACTGGAAGCAATCACGAAGTTGCTGGAGAAAATGAACTCCCGTATGGAGGCAATAGAACGGGCCTTAGAAAAACAGGACGAATTGCTTAAGGAGCTCAAAGAAACCAACGAGCGGGAGCTAGCCCAATTGAAAGCTAACCTAGACGAATGCAAGAGAAACTACCGACGCGCCCGTCATCGCAGCAGAGACTAATCATGAAAACTCCGACAAATATATGCATACAATGGAACTGTAGGAGCATCTCTCAAAATTTCCAGGCATTAAGATATCATGTAGACCAATACAAACCCCTCATTATTCTTCTACAGGAAACTAGAGGCAAAGTTTCGTTGCAAAATTATCACACATTCATGCACCCAACTATCACCCACGGCTCCAGAAGGCGCATAGACCCTGTTCCCTCACAGAGAGGCCAGGCAGCAGTATTAGTCCACAAGTCATGCACTGCAATTCTCATGCAGACTTCACAGGAAAGCAATCAATACAGAGAGATTGTGGCAGTCAAGTTTGGACTCCCCGGCAAAAGCAGACAGCACTCGCTGGTGGTTGCCTCTGTATACTACCGACCGAATCGCGGCACCACATTGCCGGACGAGTACAGCTGGATACCAAAATTAGTGCACGAAGCCAGTGGCACCCAGATCATCATAGGTGGAGACTGGAACGCCAAGCATCGAATCTGGGGATATGCCACCACTGATTCGAGAGGACGCTTCCTGGCTGATCAACTGGAGCTATTACCGCTTCATATCTGCAACACAAGTGGAGTACACACCCGAGCAGGGCTCCATGCGAAACAAGCCGACACTACGCCTGACTCGACCATTTCCTCCCTGAAAGCAGTCAAGCATTGGGAGACGCATTCTTCAACATGGGGCAGTGATCACTATCCCATTATTGTTACCGTCAATAAAAAAAATTCGCAAACAGCGTACAACCATCCAAGCCGTAAACTGGTCTCACTTCCGAGATGGCATAGGAGCTCAATTCGACACCATTGAAGAGCTCGCTCAGCTTATGCGAAGCAATCTGAGCTCTGCAACCGAAGAAACAGTTGGCGAAGAAGACACGGGACTCGCCGATTCTCGGATGGTAGCACTGTGGAAGAAAGCTAATAAGCTCACACATCAGTACAAGACCAACGGTAAAAGATATCAAACCCTCCGTCAGATCAGAGACACCTACAAGCTCATCAAGCAACACGGGGAAGAACTCAGTAGAGCCCAATGGGTCTCTACCTGTGAGCGGCTCGGCAAAGCTAAAGGAATGAAGCAGCTGTGGGCAATCGTCCGCAAAATGCTCAACAAAGGCAGAGGTCCTTGTCCGCTAGAAACTCTTACTCTCCGCCAAGACAGCGACACGCTGGAAGAGGAAATCATTAAATCTTTTTTCCCTCACGCCAGCCTCACGCCACCTGCTCCCATCGAAACACCCAAGCTCGAGTCCACAAACGCAGAATTAGACGCCCCCTTTACGCTGGGAGAACTTCATGCCGCCCTTAAGCATGACAGAAGTGACTCAGCACCGGGACATGACGGTATCACTTGGAAGATGTTGCGGAACTTAACCGAAGACACTGAGACAGCTCTGTTGAAAATCATAAACGAGCAGTGGACCATGGGAACAGTCCCGGAACACATGCGCCTTTCAATTATTAATCCGATACCTAAACCGGGAAAGGACCTGACAAAAGTCACCAATCTCCACCCCATATCGCTGACACCAACATTATGCAAACTCGTGGAAAGAATGATACACACCAGGATAACCCACTACATCGAATATTGCAAGCCAGGCTTACACCCGTCTCAGGCCGGGTTCAGACCCAACATGGGAACTCATAATAACCTCTGGCTGCTTCGGAGGGTCCTGAACCGAAACGCAAGAAAGGGACCACCAGACTACATCCTGGCAGTCGACATAAAGAAAGCGTTCGACAATGTCAAGCAGGAACACATTCTGTCTAATCTGGCCGGGATTTACCCCAGTCAGCGTGCTCTCGATTGGATTGCCAGATTCCTGGAGGCCCGACCAATTCGACTTCGGAGCACCAGCAGTGTCCAGCCTGTGACATATTATCTCGATCGTGGTGTCCCTCAGGGCTCGATTTTGGGTCCCCTGCTCTTCAATGTAGCCATGCTTACTGTGGCCCAAGAGCTTGAAACCAATACTGGTGCCCGCTACAGCATTTATGCGGACGACATCACCATTTGGACAGAGGGACGGGACTACAGTGGGAATATTGAAGATATGGCCACCGAGCTCCAGGCTGCGCTAATTGCACTTGAGGAAACACTTCCAAAACTAGGACTTACATTAGCGCCGGTGAAAACGGAACTCCTCTGTGTCAATGGAAGGCGGAGTGCCCTTCTGGCAGGGGAGGCAATCACGTTAACACTGGGGCAACATGAAATCAAGAATAAGCATGGACATGTCAGAATTCTCGGCATTCCTATACACAGCTGCAACACGGGCCACCATTGGATCATGGAACACAAAAGGCAATGGTCTGCGGTCCTACACGCAATCAAACGCGTTTCCAACAAGTTCGGCGGAACACGACAGACAGCCTGCACTATCCTTTTGAGATCTATTGCAATTGGTAAGATCACCTACGGGGGTACAGTCGTAACCCTGTCGAAAACAGCTGAAAAGACATTGCAAGTACTCCACCGACACATCCTTCGGACTATCACGGGGCTTCCCAAGTTCACCGATCTACGAAAGCTTCGGGACCTTGCACCCCTACCGCCAATCGAGGACATCCTCAGAAGCGCTCAGTCGTCATTGGACAACCGGCTGCACCTCAGAATACACGGCCAAGACACCTTGCTTTGGGACACCCGACGAGTCTGTACAGAAGCCCGGGTTACTCCAGGCGAAACAACCACCTTGAGTTTCCCTACCCTGCACCCCTCCAAGACTTGCACGACCCCCGCAAATGACGCCACTTCAGCCAGAGAGAACCTCTCCCATAGGCACAATCAGCACAGCGCCAATGCAGTATTTACTGACGCCGCTCTTAATGAATTTCGCCTGGCCTTGGCCTGGTACAAACCCTCGACAAGAGAAGCCAGACGTTACGTCTGCACACTGGACCACGCAACACCTGCACAAGCAGAACTTTTGGCTATCTGGACAGCTCTGAGGGACAACACCGGGCCTTCCGTCATATATACAGACTCATTTGAGGCACTACGTAGTATTGAGGACCCAAAAACAGACGACGCCACTGCTCAACGCATCCGCCAGATACTCCAGCACAAGCAGAGGGACGACATTGACGTTAGGGTCAGCTGGACGCCGGGACACGTCGGGGATCACGGGGGTGGTAACGAGGTGGCACATGGTCTTGCCACCTCACAATCTGGAGTTATACCTGTACATCTCCAGCCTCTCCTGCTCGGATCTCCCGACCTCCGCGATCACCCCTACGCGGACTCGTTGCCAGGCGGCCACTTCGAAATGGCGCGAGTACGACGCTACCTCCGGTGTCTTCACCGCGAGAGATTAAAAAACATTACCCCTCCACAAATCTTTAAGAATTTACCCCTCAGCCGATCGCAAGAAATATTTATTAACAAAGTACTTGCCAACACGGCCACTACACCTCATATGATCCATAAATGGCAGACACTTGCTGACCGGAAGAAGGGCATTGGCACCGCTGCCCCCTGCACATGTACCTTCTGCCACACTGTGTGTGAAGCAAACATGGACCATCTTATTCTGCACTGCTCCGCTTTTGATCTTCATAGACTAAACCATAGTGTTTTTCAAAATTCAAATATGGAAGCATTACATAGGGACATTCTCGAACATCCTCAACACCTGGTGACCTTAGCCGAGTTTGGCGTTGCCAGTGGCCTGGCGAGCGTGATTTAGTGGGTGTCTACCTGCCTCCCTATTCCCCCTCTTCCCCCTCCAGCGACCTTCGGTCCTCCCCTTCCTAATAAAAGAATTTATCATCATCATCATTGAGTGTTTTCTCTACTGCGCCGTTTTTTACTGCTTGCATGCTGGAATGCACATGAAAACCGTTAAAGTTAAATGACAGAAGGGCCGCCATAGGTCCAAAGTTAGCCATTTGGCCCCATCCCGAGGCTCGAAAGGGGGAATTTGATCTATCCCGAGGTAGCCCTGCAGGAGTGGAATACCAGATGTGAAGAGAAGATAACACAATGCGTCTTGTAATATTGTACTGACGTCATAACACAGTTCATGAATTCAAAATAGGGATTCAGTGTATAGACCATCAGACTTTGTACTCGTTCAATTTACCAACATGACACTTTCACTATACACAAACAAACATAAAGTTTGTTGCTACTATTACCATTTAGGGAGAATCATTACGTGAATAACTCTCGTGACCGCACCTATTCAGAATCGTTCAATTTGAGCGATACCCCTGTTTATAACGTTCCAGGCGTTGCCTGAACAAGTAAGGCTATTGGAGTTAGGTCAGAAAATGCCCTTTCGAAATGAGTTGTTTTTATTTTGCAACAAAAACGTGATTTTTAACACGCGTTTGCATCACCTGCATGTGGAAGAGGGGGGGGGGGGGCGTCATCAGGCGTCTCTGCTACCAACGAAGAATGCATGCTACTCATAATTTCTCTGCATCAGCGTTTGGTTTTTGTTATCAGGGCATGAATGGTGAATCAGCAAACGATTTTCAATCGTCAGGTTTGCACTCTGACAGTAATAATTCCTGAATCGGCTGGAAATGTCAAGCCGTGCCTGTTTGCAAACCTGCTTTATGATTTTAGGCAGTTTTATTGCCTTTGTGCACGTTGCTTTAAGTCTTGTTGTAGTTTTTCTTACCACAGGACCATTCCCAAATGGTTTACAACCGTTTCCGTTTCATTTATACATAGCGAAATTCATATTTGGTGCTACTATGCCAACTTCAAGACTACCTGCCATGGCACCTTGGCCGTCCGCGACGGATCCTCGAAAAAAGCATGCCACTTTTGATTTCACCCAATCCTAACCCGATTTCTGCATAATGAATTTTCGACGCAAGTCAACAGATAACACCCAGTCGCCACACCCAGTCGCCAGAAATCTGTGCCGACGAGGGGAGCACTTCAAAACGGCCTTACACACTGCCAGCTGTTCACCTGCCAGGTTCGTTTTCCATACGAGGGCATCTCTGGGGACCTACTCTTGCATCTTAGATCAACTGTCTATTCGAACGGAGTCTCCAGTAAGTTTTGTACTGTTTCATTTCAAATATGTTAGGTGGTGCTGCAATGGAGGAGGCTCGTAGTGCAGATCTTGTTGATCGTGCAACAGCTACTCGGCCAAAGTTTGCAGGGCATGATTCTAGAGCATCGCACCTCCTTCCTGCAAGCAAGGCTACAATTGCAAGTCAGAAGATGATAATAAAGCGACACTTTATGTTTTGAGGGATAAGTGACAGTCAACGTCAACAAGCATCAACCACGGAGTTCCCTTTTCAACTTCATGCATGTTTTTTCGCATCGCGCGCTTGTCCCAAATACTGTGCTGGCGAGTAAATTCAGTAAGTCATTTACAAGACGTTTTTATGTTATGCGGTGGCAAATTGGTGCCTCTCACAATGACAAACCGCCAGATTTCTTCCAGGGAACCACCCCGAATTGCGCATTTTGAAATGGAGGTTGGGCTTCACCGCAAGACACCAGCACTGTGCGTCCTAACATTTTTTTAAATATCTGACAAACTGTCCCACGCATGTCAGAATTTTTTCTAGTGCGTGTTCTTGAAATGTTTCCCTACAAAATGTATATTATACTTTTTTCTACTACTGGTGGTTTGTTATACACAACTCCTTTTCTATCATTTTTTTACTTGACAAAAATTTAGATTTTCATACTTTTTTCGCAACTATGATGTATAAAAATTTTAAAAACTAGTTTTATTGGATAGGCCGATAAATAATATGCATTTGGTGTTCCTGTAACTAGTGCATAACCAATTATTTTAGCAAAAAAAATGTTTTTTTGGACTCCTAAAAATCGATCAATTCCCCTATGGTCACGAAAGAGGCACAATATGGCCTAGTTAGTAATCCCGAAGTAGACATGTTTCTAGATGTGTAATCAGGCACAGTATCCTGCGCGGAACTATCGTGCAGTCTGACGTTGTATTCGCAAACAAAGCACCCTTTTATGGTGACTTAACTCTTTCGTGACCGCGGGAGAATTCACCGATTTTTAGGGCTCCAAGAATTTTTTTTAAACGGTTAGGCAGTATTACAGGAACACAAAATGCAGATTATTTAACGGCCTTTCCAATAACACCAGTTTTTTTTAAATGTTTTCATATATTATAGTTGCGAACAAATATCGAAATCAAAATTTGTCAAATTGTCAAAAAAATGATAGAAAAGGACTTGTGTATAACAAACCACCGGCAGTAGAAAAAAATATGGTGAAAATTTTGTAGGGAAACGTTTCAAAAACACGCCCTAGAAAAAAATCCGACCTACGTGGAACAGTTTGGCAGATACTCAAAAAAATGTTAGGACGCGCAGTGCTCGTGTGATGCGGCGAAGCTCAACCTCAATTTCAAAATTTGCAATGTCGGGTGGTTCCCTGGAAGAAATCTGACGGCTTGACATTATCAGAGGCATCAATTTGCCCAGACGTATCGTAGAAAGATATTTTCAATAACTGACTTTGCAGTTATGGCCAGCACAGTATTTGGGACGAGCACGCGATGCGGAAAAACATGCATGAAGTTGAAAATGGAACTCCATGGTTGATGCTTGGTGACTATCACGGTCAGTTATCTATCAAAACATGAAGTTGAGCTTTATTATCATCTTCGGACTCGCAATCGTAGCCTTGCTTTCAGAAATTAGGTGCGATGAACTAGAATCGTGCCCTGCAAACTTTGGCAGAGTTGCTGTTGCGCGATAAAAAAAAGATCAGCATAACGAGCATCCCCCTTTGCAGCGCACCTAAAAATTTTGAAATGAAATTTTACAAAAACTTATTGAAGACTCTGTCCGAATAGACCGTTCAACTAAGCAGCAACACTAGACCCCCGGAGATACCCTCGTATGGAAACTAAACTGGCAGGCGAACAGCTGGCAGTGTGTAAGGCCGGTGTGAAGCCCTGTCCTCGCCGGAACAGATATATGGCGACTGGGTGTGATCTTTTGACTAGCATCTGAAGGTCTTATCGCCAAAATCGGGTTAGGATTGGGTTAAATCAGGAGTGGCAAGCTTTGTTCGAGGATCAGTCGCGGACGCTCCAGGCTCCATGGCAGGTAGCCTTGAAGTTCGGCAACTGCGTAGTAGCGCTACTAAATATGAAGTTCGCGATGCAGAGACGAAACCGAAACTGTTGTAGACTGTTCGTGAATGGTCCTGGAACTGCCACACAACTTGGAACTACGTGCGCAAAGGCAATAAAATTGCCTAAAATCATAAAGTATCTTTTCAAACAGGCACTGCTTAATATTTTCAGCCGATTTCTGAGATTATTACTGTCATTGTGCAAACCTGACGATTGAAAATCGTTTGCTGGTTCACCTTTCATGCCCTGATAACAAAAAACAAACACTTATGCAGAGTAATTACGAGTGGCACGCATTTTTCTTTGGTAGCAGTGACGCGCGATGACCACACCACTTTTCCACACCCAGGCGATTCAAACGCGTATCCAAAATCACGTTTTTGTTGCAAAAATGAAAACAAAAGTGAATTTGAAAGGCCATTTGCTGATTTAACTCCAAACAGCTTTACTTGTTCGAGCAACTCCTGGGACGCTATGAAAAAGCGCTCTCAAACTATCGTTCAAATTGAACGATTTTGAAAAGGCGCGATCGCGAAAGAGTTAAAAAGGATCACTAGCTTTCAAACCAAACCATGTACTTCCTGAGTGAATTGTTCAAGTAAGTGATAAGACGCACAAGAGATGTTCTACCTGCATTTCTCATGCTGGGCGTCACGCAAAGTTGCATTGACCTAGCTTCCCGTACGTGAGCTGAACCAAGTAAATCTGTCTTCTTTTACCAGCACAGGGTGGCAGAATTACTGTAGAATGTTATAACTCCTGTTAATAAACTAAACAGTGGCAAGGAATATGCTTCACACTTTGCTACGATAAAGAAGAGCACTCAAGGCCTGAGCGGACTGGCATAGCCATGCACTGTGCTAGTGTTGTACATATGTGCCGCATATTGCGCTGGGTGCTGCAGATTCGTGCCGGGTCACTGTCCGGTGCCTACAGGGACCAACTACTTAACAGCCAGGCCTGGCTTGAACTACCTTCTTGCATCATGGTACCCTGTGGGGCTGGTATGTTAGTACTACTACACGGCCACCAAGCTTGGTACAGGATTCGGAGTCTAGGTTTCAGAGGCATCCCAGATTTACTCACAAAATGTACGACAGGGAAACAAGCATTTGCTATAACATGCCAACTTGGAATTACGGAAAAAGGAAACATTTTTATAGGGTTCATGCTTTCCTTGAACACTTTAGTGGTACAGTGCAGTCCACTAATAATATTGAAAAACCAGAAAAAATAACGTTATAACCAATCATTGCAGTATATATGGACTGCTCTAAAAAGTGTGTCCAACATCGTTGTTGCACCTGACTCAAATTTTCCACTTGCAGTGAAAAATATAAATCGCCGAGCATACGGTTTGAGAAACAATGCCTTCATTTATTACGTTTAACAAGAGTATCAATCAATTGGTGCCAGTTTGTTTCACGACTGCCCAGGGTTCTCCGCTTATTTTTTTCACTACCGCCCACTGCTCCACTTCACTGCCCACTCCCTTCGTTAGTCCACCCGTTCGAAATGCGCTCCTCAGGAACTAAAAACTATCACTATGCAAGGGCAATGCCAGCCGCAGTGGAGTGCCCCGCCCGCCATCTCGTTATGTGAAAAAGAGTTTTAACAGGTGGCTTGGAAATCTCAGATTGTCAGCGGCAGGCCAATGTTTGGAGTCAATGTTTGCGCTTATAACTTTCTTATTCTGTTCAAGAGCTTTCACTTTTCACTTTGGTGGAAGCGTCACAACGCCTCGTATCCAACCAGAGTTGTTCCATTTTTGTGATTCAAATTTGAAATAACTAAACTTACTGCCCATTTTGCATGACCATGTGAATACTTTTTGTCCAGAATTCTGCTGCGCCAAACACGCGATACTACGAAGTCAGGAAAACACCGACAAGTTTTTACGTTTTTAGTGTTATTTTAAGAAAACACATTATCAGAACACGGTGTGAAAGTGGTACATGACTGCATCAGAAAACATCTCCAGTTACGTTGTCGACCTAAGCTACCCAACACATATTATGCTCGCTGCAACTCTTCAGTAACCGGGAAACTGCATTATGTGAGTGCAACTTATTGTACATCCATCTCAAACGCCAAGGAAACGAAATCAAAGTAGCTTACAAGCAGGTGTTCTGCTCTGACCAAAAAAAATGATGCACATACAAATGCTTACCTCTGAATGAATGCAAGCACTGCAGCCACCTCGTTGAACCATTTTATGTTAAGGCAACAGTAGGCAGGGGTGTAGACAGGGGCGTAGCAAGTGAGGCCACATCGGTCCCGTGGCCCCCCCTCCCCCCACCTCCCGAGATGTTTCGTGCCAGGCTGGGGTGCGGCTCAAGTTGCCTGAAGAACCACTTGTAGTCGCCTGCAGGCGTGGAACCTGCAGTTTTAAGGACATTCTTGTTCATACAAAGCTGAAAACAACGGCTACGTCAACATCTGGTCCCTGTGCCTGTTAGGCTGTACATTTCAACATACTTAGCCCGGCTATATTTCGCGCCGGATGCACCGAGCTGCGCCCGGAACCTTCCGCGAGCCGATCGAGGCTTGCGGCAGGTTCTCGTTTGCCTCCATTAAGTGTTTGCCTCCACTTCCGCCCGACGAACTTCGGGAACTGCGAGCCACTCACGAGCACACTCATGATCACGCTCACGAGCGCGTGCCCGCATAACCGCCTGCTGTACGGATGAACGAATCACCCGTGGCCTACCGATAGACCGGCGAATGGGAATTTAGGTCATCATAATCATCATGTAAGCTCCTTAAGGTGGGCTTTACTGTTAGCATTCGGCGTACACAAATCGCATGTTGAAGTCAGTTATTTCAAGCTTTGTTTGAAAAACAACGCGCAAGAAGCCTTGCCTACACATTCCCCCTCCCAACTTTTGGTAGAGTATATCCAACGGCGAAGTTTGATTGCCGTTCGCATGATTACGCAGGCTAGAATTCAAGACCGGCGCATAGCCACTCCCTTTTGTTCTGTGTTTCAACAGCAGTTCCGAGTACTGCAGATTGCGATGACCCCAGCCAAGAATGAATGGGTGCCAGTTATCGCTTTTTCCTGTGCCTCCACCCCTTTGTCGAACTAAACACCGTACACAGCAGGCTTAGTATATGGTTAGTATACAAACAAAGGGGGGGGGGGGTGTGGGAACCATACCAAAGGCGAAAACGAGACTGCCCTGGTTATCAGCGTCAGATAATGTTTGATATAGGCGTTGGTGGCGGTCGTGGCGAGGGACTTTCGGCGTGGAACCTTGCCCCCCCCCCCTTCCCCCAAACAAGGAAGCAGCGGCAATAGCTTTCGCATGCCAAGCCGCCGCAGCACCGTCACCTAATCTCGCTGGTCACGCTGATGGCTATCAGCAGGCTGCGCTGCACGTATCGAAAGCCAGGCGTTCGCGCGTTGTTGTTAACAGTTTTGACCTGTGTACTATCTTACCAAGTGCACGTACAACAGGCATAGAAGGGGCAGTTTCAATCCATTCATCGAGATTTGTGGATGCCTGCAGTACAAAGTAAGTAAATGTATGAATACAGGGTAGCACAATGGGTATTTGAGCTAGCTGGCTCAAGCCATTTATCACGGTAGACGTGGTTCGACTTTCTTTTTGTCAAGCCTTTGCAGGACAAATGCGTGCATCCCTAACATGGGAAAAAAATGTTTCCAAATTACACCATTTCAGAAAAAAGATACCGAGTTTACCAGCCCAATGGCACTGGGAAAAGCACAAGGGGTGCTTAGTGACACACATTAAATGAGAAACCCCCAAGCAAACTTAATTGCTGAGATTAGAAGTGTTACAGTAAAGAAGCAATTTCAAAAAATCAGTATTCGCGAAGGTGAAATGTGCATCATCAAGGTGCATGCCATATTACAAGTCCGGAAACACATCCACCATGAAATCCCAGGTACACGAGTTAGCAGACATTGGCTTTCATACAGAATTCGCTGCGAAGCAAGCATCAATATAGGTAGCAGACTTTTAGTTGGAGGTTACATATACCCCATGCTGAACATCTGAAATGTATTGCTCACGGTAACACTAAGCACCATGACAGAGAAAAAGCTACAAGGTACCATTGTGGGCATGCATACAAGCGGTGATACCTAACCTCACTCAACTTAACGTAGTCTTACCAAACTAACAATCACTGAAATCTCCAACCTAAAGGACCCCATGCGCTAACTCAAATGGCAGCCTGGAACAAAATACACGAAAAAAAGTAGCCGGAGTCAAACTTCGTCCCTGCATTGAACCAAGGAGCTATACGCTATCGAAGCAGCCAAGCTGGATTCGGGTATGCTCGACGTAAATTTAAACACTATGCTTTTTGAGTGTAAGTCAAATCCAACAAAAAAGAAATGCATCGCTAAGTTTGTTAAGTGGCTATTTGACTTTGTAATGTACCACCTTCTCGCAGTGTGCCAGAAAATATACTCGGAACGCGGGTTTGGCGACGGCTCAGGGTATATCGTGCTGCGCTTCCAGGTTTCGCCATGGTGAGTCCATTCGAAAGGTACTCTTTTTTTTTTTTACTTTAAAGGGATACACGAGAACTTCTGCTGGGTCATACTGCCAGTGGCGCCGATAGCCATTACGCGAAACATTAGCATCAATTTCGGCAACGTCTACATCAGGAGTATCGATCTCGTATCACTAGCGAATCGCCTCCCCGCTCTGGAAAAATTTCCAGCCGCGCCGCATTTACTGTGCAGCGCTATCGTACTGCCGCGCTAATAACAAAGACCGAAAGAGCGAGCGGGGACATTTTAAATTTGCCTGATCAGCAGCCCGCGCCTCCTTCCTTCAATGGTTCTCAAGTGGGAAGCATTAGCATTTCAAGCGCATTTTGCACCTGATGGTGAGCATGAAGAAAATGTAGACACTTCAGGAAAGCCAAAAATAATTCATTTAATTGGACTGCGAGCTACGTTCGGTGCTCAAATGTCGATTGCCCGTCGCGCCAGAGCACTTTCGCCGGAGGATCGGTTTTCAATTGCAAGCTGGCTACGCAGTGAGCATTCCGGAGGCCGTATCACGACCGGTCAGGCATTGTAGCTGCTTTCCCCACATAGCTTTTTTTCCCATGGAATCACAAAGGACATAAAAAAATTATCTTGCGAAACGATAACTTATATTTCAGGTTTTTTTGCCCACGTACTGTACAACATTGTGATACAAGCTGGTTTGTCCACGCGACGGATAAATTAGTTCGTCCGCACGACGGGAAAGCTTTGCGGGAAAGCTGACGCGCATCGCTCCTGTCATTACGCTACATTCACACACAAGCCAAGAACTACACTGACTGGGGCACCGGAATTACCAACTCCGTGCTTGGAGCACTAGTAACTTCTCACAGTTCACAAGACGACGCCGTTATCTGTAACGCGTAATCACTGCGCTAGGGAAAGCCTTTGCCCCCCGAAGATAAGTGTTCGCTCACCCGCCGCGATGCTAACAGTCGAACGATATCAGGTGCCCGAAATATCAACACAGAAATGCCAGCACAGACATTCACCGTGCACAGTTCACCTCACTCGCGCTTACTTTGCTTCTCTAAAAGGCCGCCTCCGGGCCTGCGGTGTAAATACGTTTTAACCGCCCTTTCAAAAAAAGAAACCATGTTAGGCTTAAGCTAATCCTGCACCGCGTCACCGAAGCAAAGGAGGCAGATAGCGAGGTCTAAGGTGAAACTCAGTTGTGAATAATTGAATGGTACATACCTTGCAAAATGGTCCTGCGAAGCGTAAAATTCATACAACGCCGGGGCTGCAGACGCTGTCTTCCTTACTCGAAAACACGGACGGCGCACAGACCGTGGATTGCTTGGACGACATTCGAAGCGGCGGGAATCGGAGCGGCAGCGGCGGCAGAACGACGAGCGCGCATGCGCGGCGCGATAAAGTGTCGTATTTAGCGCTGCGTGCGCGGGTCAGGGGGCGAAGTGCGTCCGCGGACTGGTGAAGGCCGATAAAATTCGAGAAGTTATCGAGACCTCTGACCAGCCGTAATGTGTGCGACACCTGCGTTAGAAACACTCGGATATTCCTTGTGAACGGGAGTCTTTCCCCACACAGAGGATGTTTTTACGTAAATAGAACATCTTTAGTGGTAGGCTACAGTTCCTGTTTCTTCGTCGCAACTGCAAATTGGGTGTAATGTTGACGAACAGTACATGTTCCATTTGTTCCATTGCCGTTTTCACGTAAATTGATGAAATTTTCTAACAGTGTATTTAGGCGAAAATAGCTTGTGTTGCAAGTTCTGCCTAACTTGCGTTTGCTTTTGCCGGCCTCCTCCAATCGCAGAGCTGGCTGGTATGACATCATAGGTTCTGTTGCGGGAAATCAGCTAGTGGGTGGCATGGTCATTCTCTTTTGTCGTGATTATCGTTTATTTGAGCTTATTTGAGTGAAGTTGGTGTTAAAAGTGGTGTCAGTATGATTCTAACCAGGCAACCTTTCCAATGAACCAAACTTGTCTTTTGTCTTCATGGCCCCTTTAAGGATCAGATCATCATCATCATCATCATCGCCAGTCTATCTACGCCCTCTGCAGGGCAAATGCCTCTTTCATTAATCTCCAGTTATCCCGGTCCTGTGCTAACTGCGACCAATTTATCCCCGCAAACTTGATCTCATCTGCACATCTAACTTTCTGCCACCCCCTTCCACGCTTGCCGTCTCTAAAGATCCACTCTGTTACCCTCAATGACCAACGGTTATCTTGCCTTCGCATTAAAGGCCTTGCCCCCGTCCATTTCTTCGTAATTTCTATTGATATGTCCTTAACATGCGTTTGTTCTCTGACCCACTCCGCTCTTTCTTGTCCCTTAATCTTACATTTATTATCTTCGCTTCAAATCGCGGCCGTCGCGCCGTCCACCCCCTAGCCACGCGACCACCGCGGGTCAGCCGGACTACACTTTGGAGACGGTCCCCTATGGGCTTGATCAGGCCACCGAGAACGAATCTGACGTAATTGCGGCAAACTACGGTCGCCATGATAACGCGGGGCCCTCCGACGGGAGCTAAACCAGCTGTCCATGCTCAAACTGAAATAAAAGTGAGCGACACCATTTCGTCGCAGTGTTGAGGAGGCACTTAGTCAAGGAGGGCGGTCAATGAACGGCTCCCATGTAAGTTCCCTGTTACGGTTTTCATGTATTTGTAACGCGTGCAGTGTTTTTTTGCATTGATAAATAAAACCATGTGCAGCTTTCCCGCTCATGGCAGTCCTTTCAACAGTGGTTACTCTGCAATTTTTTAGCGAAATGAAAAGTTCTTTTGCACAGCTAATATTTAGGGTGAATACTTGCTTTGTGCACAGTTTCAAGTCGCGCACGTTGCGCGACTGGGTTCCTGAGCCATGGGAACTATCCAATAGAAATGCATGGGGAGTTACATTTGACAGCGAATTACAGAAACAAATAGTCAGAAACCTGAAATGTTCGTTTCGCGTTTTAATCTTCACGTTGGCTTCTAGCTTTATGCCAAATATCATTTTCCTACAGTGGTTTTGCTAGGTTCCCGAGAGGTTGTAATTTTGAGCGAGAAAGCTGGGTATGCGGATAGAATTGTGCGTACATTTACCTTGTAAAGAGTCCACAGTTTCCATCAAGACACTAACTGGTTTTTTTACGGTTCTCCGAGCATCTGTAATGTTGGGTAAAAATTTGATTGGATTTTATGTGGTTTTATGTCGGTGGTTGGGCTTATTTACTTAGTGCAGTCATCTGCAATACTACGCATGCATGAGTACTAAAGAAAAATTAATGACGATGGCGATATCTATGGTATGACTTTTTTCGCTCCCCTGCAGTCGAAAATACTTCCGACGCCTCTGATGATGACACCTTTTTCATGCGGATAAAAAGCCTGTTACTTTTCCCAGACCTGCAAAACGCGTCAACATCCAAGCCCTGGAGTATAATTCCTGTGTGGCACAGCCAACTAGGTCCTCCCTCGGCTCTAATAATAGTGACGGGCTCTTGAGATTGCATCGCCATGCATTCCACGCATCCTGCCGCATGAAGGTGTTTTTACAGCACGGCTGTTTAGCCTACGTACACTCCTGAGCAGCATAGCGTAAGCATCCCTACAATCGGTGGGTCATCTGCGTGCGCATGAAATAATAATTATAATTATCATCGTTGTCTTTGCCGATTAAAGAGATCCTCCCATGAGCTAAATGGGCACAGTCTTAATATTCTTGAATTCAATATTAACGTGCCCTGCATATTTGGACGATGGACCGGGACAGTGAAAAGACAGAACCAAAGAGTAGTGTGCAAACCAGCAACTGGTTTTTTGAAAGCTGTATCGTTATTTATAAGCATGCTATGGTGAGCGTACATTCGTTTTGAAAAAAAACTCCCAAGCATTTCCCCGAGGGTGAACATGGTTAAGTGCGAATGCACGGGGTGATGCTATGAGGGGGAGTAAAGTTAAAATCCGTTGGCATTCGCCCGTGAGCGCGCGCGAGCCGACCCACGGAGGTCTGGCAGTTTATCGCTGCATATATAGGGGGGTACGCCGGGCCGAGCGCGCCGAGCCAGGTGGCTGAGAGAGGAGGCGAGCGCAAGGGGAGAGGGACAGCGGCGCACGGCAGCTGCAGCCGAGCGAGGGGGAGAGGAGAGAGTGTGACGTCACGGTGGAGAGAGAGGCGCGCGGCAGCTGCTGGGGAGAGGAGGCGCGCTGTGACGTCATACCATGACGTCACGGCGCGAGGAGCGGTGCGGGGAGCGGCGCGCACCCGCGCAGCCACGGCGAGGAGGCGGAGCGAGCGCGGTCACGTGGTGAAGTGACGTCACCGCGCCGTTGCTACCGACGCTCCTCTCCGCTCCACGCCGTTGCTAGGGAGAGGAGGACTGCGGACGCCGCCGCCGCCGCCGCCGCCGCCGCCGCCGGCGGTGGAAGGTTTGGGGTCGCTTATAAAGTTTCGCACTTAAAAGATAAAAAAAGATGATATTTTCGTGCACGTGCGCTCATGTGCCATTGGATTTTTTCTTTCTTCATCATTTTATGTCCTTTTCAGCTAGCGCTATTGTGGGCACGCTGATACAGCATACTGAAGGCCTCAATCACTTCCAGAACCCTTCGGCCCTTTTAGCGTGACAGCATATTTGCTTGTTGCAACTTTGGTTTGCACCCGCATTTCGCGCTGTGGCCTGGCGATTGTAGTTGATTGCAAGCATTGCTGGGCTCTCGCAATCTATCATTTAAACGCCGGCCAGTTTGTCTGATGTAGGATGTAGGAGAGCCCAACAATGCTTGCAATCAACTACAATCGCCAGGCCACTGTGCAAAATGGGGGTGCAAACCAATGTACACTCACCATCGCATGCTTATAAATAACGATACAGCTTTCAATAAACCAGCTGCCAGTTTGCGCACCACCGTTTGGTTTTGTCTTTTCCCTGTCCCTGCCCATCGTCCAAATATGCAGCGCACGCTAATATTTAGTTCACGACAATACCAACTAGCCCCTGAACAAGCCTTTGTTGCCTTAATTAGTTTTTGTTGGTGAATGCTTTTATTTGCGAGATGGGAGGCTCTAGACAAATGGGAAAAGACGGGAAGGTATAGAGCAATTGTAGTGAAGAGGTGGTGTCCTGGGGAAATTTCTGTATATGGCTGTAAGGGCTCGTCTTGAAATGCTTCTGCGGGTACAGCTGATACCTGGTGGTTTTCGTTTATCATTGTGAATTCATTGTCTTCATCGGTGCTGAAGGTTGGCCAAGAAGCTGATTGCCAAGTACTGTACTTGTCCTTTTCGACAGCAGAAAGGCAGTGACGGATAAACATCCGCCACTAATAACATTTAAATAAAAACAGGTGTTAGAGGGAGATCCTTCTCCCTCTTTCCCTTGTGCGGTCCACGTGCTCTCATTTTTGTAGCCTCCAGCGGACGTAAACACAAATGTTCCCAGTAAATTATGTTTTTTTTTCAGTAGTTTTTCAGATGTGACACCATCCCGTTTGTTGCGCCGCGGCTTGTAGCATACTTGAGTGCGCACACGTTCAAAAACGAAACGTGTGTTTGGTTCCATGCCAATGCCTAGTCGGGGGAATTCACACTGCAGTTAAGTCTAAAAGCTCAAGAAGTCATAGTTGACTGCGGAATACATTTTTAGACGTATTGAAAAATTCCATGTCCTATTTACAACCAAAGTCTTCGTCCAAACCGAGCCCAAGAAAACTATTACGACAGTTTTCCGGGGTCATAATTTTTTTTTCATATTTAAAGAAGATTCATACTGAGTTGGAAACACTTGCTGTGTTTTTATACTTATTGATTGGATCGTACAATAAGACATGACAACTCGGCGGACATAAATTTACCAACTAAACATGTATAACTACTTGTGAGTAATCTATTTCACGATATTAGCTTTAACTATGTTTTGGTACTACTGAAAGACTACAGATACGGGCTTCGAGGATTCACAGCAATAGCCTGCATTACCGTGGTCAGCACCTACATGCGGCTAGTATCTACAAAATATCCCGTCACAAGTGACAAATACAGCAGAGTTGCCTTCCAAGATGTCGCATTTCCCGAATTGTACTGAAAAAAAAAGCAAAGAATTTCGCAGCAAAATAACGAATTCTTCATTTTAAAGTTTTTTTATTCCAGTATAATGTATAATTATCTCCAAGCCACATCCCACGAATGCACGCAAAGATTTTTGCGAGCTTACACGAAACCTTGTTCTCCATGGAATAGTCGTACCAGTAAATTAGGTCTTGCGGAATGCCGACAGATGACTAATATCCAAATTACTTCAGACCGTCTTGCTGTCAGCAAGAAAAAAATCCAGAACCTGCGTCACTCGAGGCTATCGTCCTCGTAAACAGCCACATTGCATATTCGTCCAGTGCCGACCATGCTTGACAGCTTGTCAACGAAGACACTCGCTAGCAGTCCAGTCCCACTCCTTCTTGCTCCGTGGCAGTTGTGGCAGGCTAACGCACATCGGCGGCCAGCCAACTCTCACGCTTATCGTTTTAAATCCCCATCAGAGTTGCGCAAGGGGTGACACTTATAACGCGCTGCTTGACGACGCCAAGGCAGGCGCTCCACTTGCGTCACAAACAGAGCTAAGGAAAACGACGTCGAAACAAAACGAAGTTGGCGAGCTTCGAGGCTCCAGGGTCTTCTTCCCGCAGCAAGAAAGCAGAAGGCCGGGCCAAGCGCAGAGACAGATAGGAGGAAGCGAACGATGCAGAAGAACAAGGGCGACCGAAAGAAGTCGCCCCTTGTAGCCGCGGGACAGAAGAATAGATCTCCGATGATGTTTTTGTCAGGGCTGTCAGTGAAACTCTGTGACGGGATTTGGTCCCAAACAAAGGGGGCGAAACTGACGCGCGAAGGAGGAGGCAAGAAGAGCGAAAGCAGAAAACCAGAAGGACGAAGAAAACGAGAGGGCGCCCCAAGAAAACGACGAAGACGACGACGACGACGATTCCCTGACGAGAGACTCGCCAGGAATTTCACGTAGGGAGACGCCGCTGGAGGAGGAGGAGCACGCGAGCAACGACGCTATATAGTTTCGGCAGGGCCAGACGTCAACTGTTAATTGGATGTTGCAGGCCTGTCACGGTTGAGAAGAGACGATCTTCTCGCGTCGGGACAGCCCTCGTCGACTACTGCTCCCTCTCGACTGCATGCGTCGGGGGCGAGGCGCTGCAGTGTATACCGGGGCGAGAAACATCTCTCGGCCCCGGCTCTGGGCGCGATCAGCACGCGCGTGATGGCCCGCTGCTGTCTGCGCAATGCAGCCGCTGCACGCCACGGGAGGGGGACGTCGGAAGGAATTCTCCCGTACGTGCTGTGAACGCTCGGCCAGACACCTCGGAAGCGGGGGGACGAGAAAACGTTTCTCGCGTGGGCGCCCTCCACCAGAAGCCCGTCGCCGTGCCGATGAGCAGGGAGAGGGGGATGGAGAGAAGTGAGGCTTTGTAGAGCGATGCAAGCGCCCTGTGGAAGACATCGCATAAGCACCCGTAGTGGTGGGGCCTGGGAGTTCCAGCGAGTGCCTCTTGTTTCGTGCACAGTCAGTTGTTATTTGACTGTCCGTGCGCATAGTATACGTAATATTGCCAGCGTTAAAAAAAGCGATGAAATAAAAGCCAAGCGCGAATTTCCCTTCGTCCGCGCCGATCACCTCTGCAAATGCTCGAACGATTATACAAGATTTCGCTAGAGGAACTTATGGCATGTTGGCTTAATGACATGTATGTATGTATGTATGTATGTATGTATGTATGTATGTATGTATGTATGTATGTATGTATGTATGTATGTATGTATGTATGTATGTATGTATGTATGGTGTTAAAGACATATTAGTAGAAATTAAGAAGAAGAAATGGACTTGGGCAGGGCATGTAATGCGAAGGCTCCCTAGAAGGCAAGCGCTGCAGGGGGCGGCAGAAAGTTAGATGGGCAGATGAGATCAAGAAGTTTGCGGGGATAAATTGGGCACAGTTGGCACAGGACCGAGGTAATTGGAGAATAATGGGAGAGGCCTTTGCCCTGCAGTGGGCGTAGACAGGCTGGTGATGATGATGTATGTATGTATGTATGTATGAGCATATGTATGTATGTATGTATGTATCCATGTGCGTACGTACGTACGTACGTATGTATGCATGCATGTATGCATTTACGTACGTACGCATGTATGTATGCATGCATGTATGTATGTATGTGCGTATGTATGCAGGTATGTATGATCGTATGTAGGTATGCATGTATGCATGTATGTGCGTATGCATGTATGTATGTATGAGCGTGTGTAAATATGCATGCATGTATGCACGTACGCACGTATGTATGTATGTATGTATGTATGTATGTATGTTTGTTTATTTGTTTGTTTGTATGTATGTATGTATGTATGTATGTATGTATGTATGTATGTATGTATGTATGTATGTATGTATGTATGTATGTATGTGTGTATGTACGTGTGTATGTATGTATGTATCACGTGAGTGTGTGTATGTGCGTATGTATGTATGTATGTATTGCGTAATTTCGTAAAAAATACCGCTGTTAATATCGGATATGTGCTTATGTTTTGTGTCAGAGATGATTAAGTTTTCTTTGTGTTGAATAGTGCGGACATGCGGGAGCCATAGCAGCAGTTCCAGTCGGTTAGAATGGTCTTTCGTATGTATTTCGTGTTTAAGCTCTCTTTTACCTGTTTTTGGCCGGGCGGGGCGTGGTTGAATGGAGGCCGGCAAGTGGTTGGGACAGACGGACCGATTAAAATTCTTGCGTATATGCGGCCCAAGAAAAACTGTCGCCTCATGAGATCGAAAGCCTGAGATGTATCATCAAACACGAAAAGTGGCCGTCATCGTCGTTGGCGTTAGCACGAATGGTGCCAAAATGGCCACGGGTGTAGCGAGGAAATAAATTGACGAAAACACTCTTGGTTTCGCGGGGAATTTGAATCCAGGTCTGCAAAGCAGCAGCCGAGATCGTCACCACTGCGCTAACTCGGCACCCTGTCAGAGGGGGAACAAAAAATTCCCCCGCATTTCCCCGAGGGGGCGAATGTGAAAGTGCGAATGCACGGTTGTCGGCCCGCTTGCGGCGCTTGCGCTCGGCCCCCGCAGCCCACCGCCTCGCCGCCTTCTCTTCCATCTCTTCCATCTCTTCCATCGGGTTTGTAGTATCACGTGTACACCACGCAGTTATCAAGCCGCTATAACGCCGCTGAGTCGCCAACGCACGCCGCTGACGACGTAGTTTGAATGCGTTAAAGATATAAGGCGCGTCACTAACCCTGATATCAGCGTCGCGTCCGTGGCTTGGTCGGTAGAGCGTCGCGCTGCGGCCGCAAAGTCCTCGGATCGAAACCTGGCGCCGGATGCTGATTCTTTTTTAAATATAGAGGAGCACTGCGGACGCCGCCGCCGACGCCGCCGCCGCCGCCGGCGGTGGATGGTTTGGGGTCGCTTATAAAGTGCATTCGCACTTAAAATTAGCCTGGTTCGTGCCGAGGGACAGGTGCACGTGACGCAACGTGCATAGAACAGGTGCGCGCGGAGTAGAGCTCTGAGTGCAGGGAGGCTGCCGCGTGATTGCGGCCAGTATTCTGTCGGAGTAATACGCGTCGAAAGGAGAAGAGATGGAAGCGAAGAAAAAGATGGGAACACGATGTAGCAGCGAATACGTATTTGGTATTAGCTAGGGTTTTACCTTCCAGGCACGTAAGCAGACTTAAGTTCGTGAATATTTTTTTTTGTAATGAAGTGACACATCGCCTGAAACAACTTTTCGCGTGTCAAGACAGGCTTTGGGATTCTGTTCCGCTCTTGTCAAGCACCACTGCATACCGTCAGGCTTCGGTGTACCGTCGGATTCCTACCGTTTACACTTCAAGTGGGCCAAACGCCCCATGCATTATATATAACCCCAATTAACGGAAGCGGCAGCCGGGCCGCCAGCAAAAATTATTTACCATGTCGTATTGCGCCAGCCCTCACTTCCCCATGAACACAATTTAATTCTGGAAAATAACTGAAGTGTGTAGCAAACTTGCCACAAGCTTGCCGTAACCTTGCCGTAACCTTGCGGTGCGCAGGAGATATAGCCTTCGTAAAAAGATCCTTCAGGGTTCTTCACAGTGAGAACCCAATCGGAAACTTGGGCTTCCCTTTGCATCCAAAGTGCAGTGTGAAGGAGCTTGGTCTGCGGACTCTCCAGAGCGTTGAGTGTTACTGTGCTTGCTTTCGACGGTGAATTAAGGCGTACTTCCTTAAATGTAACCACTCTTGCGCAAGGGCGAAGGGGCCGCACAATGTGCTTTAGCTAAATTAATACCATCCTCATTCAACCGACGCGGCGTACATTTTTAGGTCGCGCTAACGAAGCGGCGATTTAATTGTCACCTCCAGCAGCTATAGTCTGTAAAGTAGGCGTGCTAGCCGGCCTTCTAGGCACGACAAATGCTCGACGTGTATCACTGGAAGAGCTATCGGTCGGCGCCGACACGCCGACCAATAAGCGTGCGTGTAGCACGGAGTTCCTGTAAACAGAACGCTTGAATGAAGAAGAAGAAAAGAAAACGCTTTCGACTTGCGTTCTTTGTGTGAGCGATGCACAGATGTATACTGCACTGTTGATCTTTCTTTAGGATGGGAATGCAACCGTCAGGCCAAATATTGTAATCCGAAGCGTCTGCAAGGCGTCGGTGCAGCGGTGCGCCGCATGCGAGTCTTTTGCTTCTTAATCAGCTGCGTGTACACTCAAAGACTGCAAACATCTACTAACTTTCGTTTTAGACTTTTTTTTTGCTATTTCAGCATTCCCGTGATAATTTCTTTCTGCCTCAACCACTCATATAGCTATAGCTATTAACGTCTATAAAACTCTAACTGTTAAATCTATAACTAATGACTTAACTAAAGTACCCTGTCACTACACTCTTTCTCATTTGCAGATGATACTACTACATGTACGTACCAGAAAACTGCAGCTACACGCCAACACTGACTTAAAGGTGCAGCAATAAGAAAATGTGTTTCTCTTCTCTTAGTTGTATCTCCTTGAACAACCTCCTAACACATAAATCCGAAATATTTTTGCATTTCATTGCTTCTAGAATTTAAGAGACGTCTCTGAATTGGTTGTTTTTAAGTTCCTCTCGAGAGACCATGCGACATCATCGGACGACAGCGCAATTACCGGTGGCACCATCTTAAATAACCATTGGAGCGTTGAACGTACTTTGTGTTTATTATATAGTAAAGTTTATATAATAAAGTTAGAGTTTATTATATAGTAAAGCTGCAAACTTAATTATTTTAGAAATTATGCATCCTTCCTTTGTTGCCATAAAAAGGTTTTCTATCTACGTCCCCAGTGATGCAACCGCTACAGCTGTCTGCCAACCATTGCATGCAGACCTACTGGCCACTTACAAACTTTTCCGCCTATAGTTTGCGCTTTTGCCAAATTATCTTCGCAATCTTACCTTACTCGTATCAGACAGCACTAAATCACTGAAACGAAATAAAATTGCCCCGTTTGACATTCTAACCAGCGGCCGGCAACCGGCCGGACACCTTACCCCTATATCACAGAAGAGAAAAGCGCGTGTAGCCAATAAATGGAACATAAAAACCCATTTGTATTTGTAGTTCAAAACTCCGGTGTGACCCTTATAAGTTCTAATACACTCAGAGCTTTAACTACCAACCTGTTGAACGTTTCTGCAGCCAGCAATGCGCGAGAATGCCCAACTGACTGAGCAGCGTTAGCAGCATAATTTATAGCCAGAAAGCAATCAAACTGGAGGTAAACTGCGTTACGCGCAGCATCACTGCCTGTCACTTGTTTTTTTTTTTTTTGCTCACGTCTGGCAAATAAAAGAAGGGTTGGTTTTAATTTTTTTTGTACTCGAATTTCCATCGATATACGTGTTCATGCAGTGCATTGCTATTTTAAGCTTGCGGCCTTTTATCTTCTCAGAATAGGTAGTTCGCCTCAGAATCATTAGAGTATACGTGAGGTACAAGTCGGCAAGCATGAGCACAAATGTCGGCCAGCAGGACGACAGTTTATACTGAACCGAAATCCCGACAACAGCCAGCAAATACCCAGTTTATTAAACATGTTTTTTTTCTGCATGCGTGGAATCGCCCATACGTACGCAAGAGTTTCTGGCTTGAAGCTCTGCCATGTGGATTGCCGAATTAGAAGTTTTTAACGCGAAAGTGTTTTATTCCTGGATACGCCAAGATTTCACTGACGTCATATACGTCACTGAAATGACGCCAATACAACAAAGCAAGCCACCTGTAAAGGGTGCACCCCTGCACACAAGGCGTTCTTGCAGAGAAGCAACCTTCTTGCGGGGAAGCAACCTTTAGTACTAAAGAGCACGTTATACTTAGGGTTGTTCGTTCTCAGGTTTTATGTTTTAAAACGAAAGTGTTTTATGTCGGGATACACCAAGATTTCACTGATGTCATATTCGTCACGGAAATGACGCCAGCACACCTTTGCCGAAGCGACCCGCCAGCAGGACGTCGCTCTCCCAGCACACCCACAAGACAGCCGCCGACCCGCAAATCATGCTCAGCTGTAGATTTCGCTGCACGTTTCACTTTGGCGTTTTACTGATTCCTATGACAGAGAAATCAACCACAGTTTTCTTTTTTTTATTTCACTTCGTTATTTTCCCCGTTCAGTTGAGTGCGAATTACAGCATGGCTCTGATATTGTAGCTGCAACCGACCTTTTGCAAGCCCCTCTGTTCCAACATGTTGCACAGTCAGGAGGAAGCTATACTGTCTTCTTATAATTTCCTGTACTGACGTCATTTCAAAACTTGAAGAGGAAAGCCCCTACGAAGCCGGAACTGCATTTTTTTATAGATATAGTGGTATCATGCAAAGAAACGGCTATAGGCATAGTTTGTACATCAAAGCTCCAGAGTTCCAATACCCGCAAGCGCAAAATTTTCCTAAATCTCCTCATGAACCGTTTAACCCAGATCTCAATAATTTTAACCTTTAATACCACATCAATCGAATGCTTCTGAAATTACATTTATGTTATTTATTCCCCCGAACTGTTATTAACATCTTGCCTTCCATAACAATTTATGGCCATATTTTATACCGCTTTAATATGCGAGGTGTCGGGCTAGTTGGTTGAACATCGTTTGAAGTTATTGCCCTGGGTATATCAGGGTTATCCGTTTTCGGATAAAACCCGATTTTACCCGTTTTTCTTTTTTTTTTTTTTTTGCATCTCGACCACATTTCAGAGAAATCGGATTAAACTCGATATTTCCCTGCATGAACCTTTTCAAAGTAGCGATCTGCACATTGTGGGCTGACGGTGTGCCATTCTCAAGCAGGGTCCGAATTCTGCTATCCCACGTGCGTCTGCCAGCCGATTTCGGGCCCAGTATTTGCTAGAAGCAAACTTCACAAACCAAGCTTTCGATCTCACTGAGTATTGGCAGGACTCTGCCGCTCGCTGCACCAGGCTGGAAAATGCTGAAATTGCGTGCCTAGCTAAGTGAAGCTGTGGTGTCGAAAGAACTTTCAGCTGAGATACGTTCGAAGGTCGGACGAGATTCGAATGAAGACCGACATGTTGCGCATGCGGATGGTAAATTATGTAAAGGAGGATGTCTAAAAAATCGATTGCCAGCTTTTTGTGAATAAAATGTTTCAGTTCTTTGAAGTTATCAATGCACTTTACTTTGATCATTACCCATTCATGTTCAAAGCTACACCAAATTTCGGAGAGTATATATTTGCTGGAAAACACCGATGTCCCCCCATTACCAGGTTGAAACAAATACCAATTTTAACGCGTCAGAGTTAAGAACCTCGTGATACCGTTTGATATAACAAATTGAGTGTATTACATAGTGTATCTGTAGAATTCACCCGAAAAAAAACTGAATTTGGGAATGCTTTAACAACAAAACAGGATTTCTCCCTGATTATGAGTTTGAAAAATTGTACCCGATTTTTACCCCCCCCCCCTTCCCGATTTAAAAAAAGAAATAAAACCCGAAAACGAACAACACTAGGTATATTACCCTTGACGGGTGAATCTGCGAGAGGACGAACATGCGTGTGCACGCGTATTTGTTTTTTTTTTTCATATTTTCATGAGATATGCGCAAGCCAGAGAATAGCTTAAAACTTCAATTTGTTTTCATGTAGCGTGCGTACTTCACGAGAAAATAAGTTGCAAAGTTGACCCGTTTGACGCGTGATTTTCGGCGGCTGCAGTTTTTTTCCGAGTGGCGCTTTGCGCACGGCAAAGATTGATCGTTCTGACTAAAATTTGTTTGAAAACAAAAGCTACACCAAAATTACACACAGGTCAAGACAAATTTTGCGTTCTGCCAATGAATAAACAAATTATAAAAAATGTTAAATCGGGCCAGACGCTTGATTGTCGCTTACTTTGACGCCCCCTATCTCCGTATCCGCAGTTGTGACCAACTTGTAAGTGATAGGTAATATCGACCAGATATTTGGAACCATATCTGTAAAATATCGCTCGCTTAGAAAAAAATATACGCAAAAAAAGATTGACTGCTGTGCTTTTTCTAAAAAGGCGTAACATTAAAAATCCGAATAAAAAAATGCTCTCGATTTTCTTCAAAATTGCGGAAACGAGTCTCTTTAAGAGGGCCAAAAATACTGTTAAAAAACTTGTTGAATCCTTTTTTTTTTTTTTTGTACCTAGGTTATAAACGGCTGAAATCATGTGTCCGAGACGCGTCTCCGTGCCATGTGCTCCGCTGCTGCCGCTGCTTTTCTGGCTTCGCACTTTGATCAAAAAGTGTCTGTTCGCATTCTGCGGCCCCGCCAGGGACTTTTCAACCTTTAAAGTCCAAAAAGAGGAATCCACGTTTTTAATTACTATGTTTCACTGAATACGCGCTAGTACAGGTGCGCCTGTGATGAAGAACAACCAAAAAGGGCTCCTCTGCGCATTTAACTTTTCTTTTAACAAAAAACAATAAGGAATGCGAAGGAAATGTTATGGAAAACGACAATGCCAAAGGAAGAAAAGGGGAAGAGGTGATTAATAGGTCTGCAAGACTATGCCGGTGGCATATGCTGCATTCACAGTGATTGTTTCAGAAGCTTTCTCTCACGCCTGGTGAGGGCGAAAAAGGATTCTCCTTCGCGTCCCTATAACATTGAACAGGCTTCGCAAATCTCGCGTGTGATTGTATCTACTGATCTAGACGGAACAGTGGTTTTATAAGACAGGGCTGTCCAGTTGCACTTCGCACAGTGCGCGGCCAAATTCCTTCCTTTGACATCGTCGTTTTTAAAGATATTGTCTTTTCGTTCTTTGTCTATATCAAAGCGAAGCTTTTAATGTCTCACTAATGGCGTATATCGCGTCCAAAACGCACTACAGGAAAGCCAACTGTCTCTTTAACGATGATGACGGTCGTGGGTGAACTGAAAGAAAAGAAAACGCTGCAAGTAGTCGGAATTGAACCTGGGTCCCTCGCGCTATGAAGCCGACGTCTAATTGCGCCTTTCCGACACGGTAGAAGCGGTTTGTAGTTGGGGAGGGATGCATGGACGTGCAAAACTGTGCAAAAATATCATACCCCCCCCCCCCCCCCCCCTTCCCTCCGTCGTCTAACGATGACCATAGCTGAACGTGAAGCTTTCTCCGTGAGAAATCAAATGGCGAAGGGTTGAAAGTCAACGCCGTTGTGATCAAAAGTCCGAACTGCGCATGAGTCAAAGTCAAAGCTCGACGAGTCAAAGTCCAAACCCTCTGCGAGTCCAAGTCCACACTCTGACGACAACCAAGGAATCCCTCACGAGAAAGCTTCGCGTTCAACCATCGTCGTCGTTAGACGACGGACGGATGGATTATTTTAGTTGTCGCGTGACCTATAATACACAGTTGAAAGTGCGTAGCCTTAATGTCAAGTGTACGTGTATGTTATTTCCAGACCGGTTTGTGCTATACCCTGCGCGTTCCTACAGGTAATGCTATCCGGTCACAGTGACATCAGCGCACCGAGGCACCGTCCTGTATGAGGACCTCAAATTTAACTACCACGCCCATTCTCTGCTGCGAAATGTTCCTTTTGGGATTCACTTGGTTATCAAGACACACGCGTACTTTGAGCCTTATATCATCGGATATTTCTATTATGCGTACATTCACACCAACCTTTTGTATTGCTTCCAATGCTGGGAAACCCATACATAACATATATTGATCCATGTCGATCCTTTCAAAACCAAGCCATCAGACTCACGACATTAAGTCCACTTCTTTTTCATTCCATACCTATTTGTCACGATGCATCCATTCCTTGCAGCATCTATTTAGCAATAAATTATAAGTAATTATGTACAGACTCTCTCATAACGAATCACACATCGATGGAATTACTAATGATCGCTTTGCCAATACTAATTGCACTATAGTATTAAATACAGGATAACATGAGGAGCAAACTAACTTCGACATGTTCGCTACTACATTTTCTGGCATAACAAGCTGCATTCCTTGCCATTGACATTCAAAGGTTCCCTATACTGGCCATATTCTATTGCCGGGCTAAAACTATTTTATCCATTGCCTGAATAATCTACTTGTCTGAAACTTATCGTAACGTTATCTTGGTTTTATGACTAAGCACCTTTACATTATTTATTTATTTATTTATTTATTTATTTATTTATTTATTTATTTATTTATTTATTTATTTATTTATTTATTTATTTAAAGCCCCTTACAGGCCCAGCAGGGTACTGCGGGTAAGGGGGCTTGGAGAGAAAATTATAACAAAATAACGGACAAATGTTATATAATAACTAGTCAAATGTTATATATACAGTCGAACACGCATATATCGAACTCCAAGGGGATCGCAAAAAAGTTCGATATATCGATAATTCGAAATATTGAATATGCCTATCTAAAGCTTATCTCAAAGCTCCGCACATCACAGAGCTCTTAAAAGTCGCGATAAGCGGTAACTTGCGGTGCAGCGTTCGATATATCGAATACGCCCGTGATTGGGAGCTCAATACACTCGTACAACGACGCTATGCTTTTGCACGGGATTCCAAGGGGATGTTAAGACTGTTCGATATAAACAATAATTCGATATAAGCGTGTTCGATATATCCGTGTTCGACTGTACATCAACAAGTCAAGTAAGCCGTGCAAAAAAGGAACACCATCACAACATCGTCACAACGTCAAGAGAATTTATACAAGAAATAGGAGCATGAAGTAAAACATAATGCGAAAACTCGAAAAAAAAAAGGGGGGGGGGGGCATTATGTCAGTTGTAACTGTAACGGACGGAAAGGATGCAAGGTTAGTCATGTGTAGGGCCCCATTTGCTACCCCGCACTGGGGGAGTGTAGTTTAAGGTATAAAGGAGAGAGCAGTTGAAAAGGAAGAGATAGCAGCTGGAACGCACGCACTGCAGTCCCCATTTTAGGCTCTACAGTCCTGGCCAACCGATAGGCCTACAAACAGCTCTTCTGGTCATCCACCTTCATAGAGTGTAATGACACTGATTTTTTTCATGGTTGAAAAATAAATTCAATAAAAATCAATTATTTTTATTTCTAGTACCTCTAACGGTTTTCGTTCGTAATAGCAAGTAAATACAATTAACGCGAACAGAATAATATAGGTAAAATATATTTAAAAAAACCTTCATAAATACAATTTATCATGGTAGCATACACTATTATAAGAGCAAGGCACATAAGGGGAAAATATAAATACAAACCAAGACAGCAAGCAAGAATATTCATTCATTGTCGCAGCGCTGATTTTAATGCCGCACCTCTTACCTTCCGAGCGACTGTCGGCGTAGGTTAACGTTTCATATCACGCGCTTAGGAATTCAAAGTTTGACCACGCGCACAAGGGGTCAGGAAAACCTTGCACGGCTACTTTTCACCGAGGCTACACCTTTAAAGTTCAAGCAACAAATTACTCATTTTTGAAACGGTGGGTCCGACATTTCCTGAAAACGTTATTGCAGATGGCTGAATTATATAGTTATATTAAACGGCGAGGGTTCATTTTACAATTGCCCACATTAATTAATACGATTTACATTAGAATAAACTCTGAGGCTTGTGATGGTGCTTGACTGGTCGAATTAAATACGACTAATGATATATGACGTACGTCATATATTATCAGTCGTACAAACAAGCTTGTTTGAACCTGTCCAGAATAATTATATTCGTTTCATTGTCCGATTCTAACCGATCGGCTAGGGAAACAGCATTGAAAATACACTCGACCTAAATTCTTAGTCTACCTTTTTTGTCTACCCTCTTTGCCTTTTCGTTGAAAAGTTTTTCATGTAAACCGGTTTATGAAATTGTGTCAGCATCCGGAACTATCGCAATTATTTCCTATAGACCACACTGTGCATCCTTCCCATCGCGCTGTGACTAAATTGGGTTCGACGCAATTGTTTTTTTTTTGTTAATTGTGGCTTGCACATCTCGCCAATGAGCCAGCTTTCTCATGATAAAGTTGGAATAAATGATGCAAGGCATCTGCGTGAGATTGTAGCGAAACGTGTATTCAGTAGCACTCTATTGCATTTTTTTCTATTACTTACTGTGTTTGGTTATTGTTTTTTATTGTGATCCAGATCCCTCACTAACACTTTTGGCATTGGGGGTATATGAAATAAATAAATAAATAAATAAATAAATAAATAAATAAATAAATAAATAAATAAATAAATAAATAAATAAATAAATAAATAAATAAATAAATAAATAAATAAATAAATAAATAAATAAATAAATAAATATTCTTGCTTCTGTGAACATTCCCGCATGCTGGATCCGGTTGCAAACGTTCTTTCCTCCTTTTGTCCAAACTAACCAACCACTTTATTTCTATGCAACATCGTGCAAACAAGTAACACCGTTATATCCACGGGTAACCGCCCCGTAACTGCATTCTCGCTATCCCGATTATTTACCCTTTGGTCAATTGCATACGCATTTCCGCTTGCTCGTGCAAGGCACAACTGCTGCCTCTTCCTGCGTGCAACGTTCGCTTCGGTTTCGGCACTGTACGCTCTATTTACGGAACACCCAATGCGTGCGGGAGCTGTTATCGGCAGCCGCGCGCTCATTCGAGTTTCGCTAAGGGATCGCACACAGATATTTAAGAAAAAGCATTCAGCTGCCGTGTCGGTGCTGACTAATAATGCTTACGTAATAATGTCGATAATAGCGCTCTTATCTAAATAAATCAACCAAAGACAACTCGTGACCTTCCATAACACGCTCGGTCCGGGCTGAGAGCTATGAGGCCCAAGTAACGTAGAAAGAACGTGTAAATAATGCAAGAAAAGCATGCAAGCATGACACGCGCTAGCCAAATTAACAACAAAAACGATTATAAAATTGCCTGATGCCAGTACACCATAACAGGTAATAAAAACACACAGCGTAGCACAAATCATTCACAAATATTTCTGGCCTCTATCTTGCACGTATACATGAACTAGATGTAAATCTGTACGCCGATGTAAGACACAAACGAACAACGTTAGGTCTGAAACATTGCTCGTCGCTCGGAAAGCCACGAGTGAATAGATAAAGTATGATGCACCATTCTTGCCCGTAAACGTCCACAGTGATGTTCGGTTTCTCACAGCGCTAAACCCCACTGCAAAAAAAAAAAAAAAAAAGTTTTAAAACATCAACATCCTTCCAATCAGGGGTTCTATTTTGAGCGTATGCTTCCATCGTAAGCTTCGCGGCATTCGTTATGAACACACACTACAATGACACACGGCCACAACGTCATAAAGCCATGGAAGGCTGACTCCGAAGAACGAGCGATGTCGAAACGCCTTTATTTACTGGCTCTTGACTTCTCATCGTATTCGTTACATTTCCGATGACAAATTTGAGGACGGCCTCTCCGCCCATTCTCACCAACTCCACTCATCCTTGCTCCTTAGCTATATTGCCTTCCGTGTTTTAATTTTTGTTTTTTACTCTTCGTGACCATACATCAGTGAGGTTTCGCAGACGCCGCTTCGAGAGACGACCGTTAATCATGGTCATGCACCTAACACTAGCACATTTAGAACTATGACGCTGGTACACAGACACAATTATATAACAAGTCTTCCCATTCATCTTTCCTTTTTATGCGTGAAACAGATCTTGGGCAAGCCGGCCATGTTTTATGGCGCCGTTTTCTTTAGCAGCGCTTTTTAAAAGTGGATTTGAGCGCCCGAAAACTGTTCGTTCGCAAACATAACATTTTTGTCAAAAGAGCGAGTATGAGCACGAACTTTATATATCGGCAGATAAGTTTTGGTGGCAAGGTTCTACATGCAAAAGCATTGCCTAATGCAAAAAAAAAAAAACTATCCGCATTTGATGCACGATAAAGGGCGTAACAGAGGGAGGCAGCGATCTTTTAATTAAAAATACAGTAGCCGATTGATTGTTCGGACCTGGAGGAGAACGAAAAATATCCCGAATAAAAGAGCAGTCAGAAAAGTCCACGAGTCACAAAAACGAACTTTATTTCATTTAAATAGGACTAAAGAAGTCGCAAATGGTTCAGGACAAACCTGCTGATGATGTTGCTTAAAGTCTCCAGAGTCTCCTGGTGCCTGAAAAGGGGTGCTTAAAAAAAACTGCCCACGTATGGCCTGTTTCCGGCTTTCGAGAAAGCTTCCGCCCTTGAGCAGTGGGAGAGCTTTACTGCGGTGGCCAGCTCGCGGATCAGAAGTTTCTCGTGACGCGCGTCCGGCGCAGCGTATACCGACTAACATGTCCACCCACCGCCTACGGCAGCATATGCGATAATAATAATAATAATAATAAAAAACGTTTTCCAATCCAATCCGCCGCAGACTACATGCAAAATTATGGCCTCCAAGATCAAAGATTTTTATCCCGGCTGGAGTTAAGCCAATCGTCATCCAATCCGAAGCTAGCCAGGCGGCTTAGAATTCAAAATGGCGTCTTCCTGGAATCGCACCGTGGCTCTGTCGCGAAAAATTTGGTCCGAAAAATCAAAATTTTGGGTTCACTTCGTCCGAAATATCCTTTGTTCATATACATTACTCCTATGGGACAACTGGCGGTTCCTCTGGAAAGTCCGCAGTATCCAGAAAGTCTGAATTTTTGAAGTCCGAAAAAACGGTCGGCTACTGTACACATTCAGCTGGTTTTTATAACATTTCTCAGGGCACTTAAGTATGCTTACGGGCTCTGAAGCCAAAAACCTGGAGTATTGTCGTGACGGATACCTTTTATACACACGTCTACCATCGATACAAGGGCCACGCTGAGAAAACCATCTGCGTCGTCCTCTCAAAAAGGTGCGGTATCCAGTCCGATCCTGACATTAAACTGAATGGTGACTTGATTCCTCTATAAAAGGAACACAAGTTCTTAGGCGTCGTTTTAGGCGAAAAACTCACATTCATTCCTCATATCAAACAACTAAAACATAAATGCCGTAAAACATTAAACATTTTAAAGGTCCTTCGCCCCAATCCCATGGTGCGGACAAGCAACTCCTCTTACGTGTGTTTACAAGCTTGGTGGGGGCTCGATTGGATTATGGAAGTGTGGTGTGTGGTTCGGCAACAAACAGCACTGAAAATGCTAGACCCAGTGCGGCACTTGGGGCTTCACCTCGCGTCGGGCGCTTTCCGCACTAGCATCGTACAAAGCCTATACGTCGAGTGCGATAAATGGTCCGTGGATCCCCAGCGAACATACATGGATCTTCTTTACGGTTTTAAAATTTTGTCAATAACACACCTTCCTTGCAAACACTTTATTTGTGATACACCCATGTCGCAAATTCTTCCTAATCATTCATCAATTTCTGCTCCGTTCTCGCATAGAGTGAGAGAGGAACCGTCAGAACTAGCTGCCACCTTTTCAGACACCTGCAAATCAATCTTTTTTTTTTCCCATGGCAGATTCACCCAGTGTCATGCGACTTGTCTTTTGTAGAAATTGATAAAAAAACGTGTGCCAGCCGCTACAGCAGTTCTGCGGCCCTTCTTGTTTCTTTGAGAGAAATACGTGTGCAGAATTTTTTTAGCGACGCACCAAAAGAAAGTCCTCAGCGTGTCGTGGGCTCCGCAGGGACATTGAACGCCAAAAACAACATTTTTATGGCAGAAGCTTGTGGATTTTTTCTGGTTTTAAATCACATAGTGCAACATGAAATCCCCAAGTCCATCATCTCTACAGATTCTTCGATCGTTGTTCGTGCATTACCATCTAAGTCTTGTAAAAATTATGTTATTAATTTAGTTTATAAAACCATTATGGCACCATATGCGTTACTTCTTGAAGTGTCCATGGGCCGAGTGCCAGGTCACTCTCCGATCACCGGAAACGAGACAGCGTATCAAATGGCCGCTGCTGCCGCGCTTACAAATACAGTGAACATAACAAAAATACCTTACACATACCTTAAGTCACACATCTGATAACACCTCCGCAAAACATGGCAAGCACACTGGAATGAACAGACAGACAACAAACTACACGTAATAAAGCTACTCTTGGGAGCATACACCATGCATGCATCACTGACACACACAACACTGAAGTTATCTTAGCTAAGTTACGGATATGCCGCACCCATATAACACACTTCTACCTGCCCACGGGATCTCCAAGACCCTTGTGTAGCAGGTGTTGAGACGGCCTATCCTTGACCCAAGTACTTCTTCAATGCAAAGCAGTCGATACAACACGGCACAAGCACTTTACCCACCTCTACAGAAAAACACACCCCACCACACACAGCGTTTTTCCTGTATGGCGATCCCATGTTTTCAGTCAAGCGGTTTTTAACCATTTAGTAAAAGGGAAATTTTTAGACGTAATTTTATACCACGCACAATCACAAACTGGCCTTCTACACCAGCCATCATCATTGTCTTTCGCTGTTTTTACTTTTGTTCTTCTAACCGATTTCAGTGTTCACCTCTTCATCTCTCATATATAACAACTGTTTTGACGCTCTTGGCCCCAGTCGGCCTAGCGCCATTAACAGGTATTGAAGAAAAAAGTTTGATGTATATTGTATAACTTGTGATTCTCATTATTGGAAATGTACGATTTTTTGTATTTTTCTTCATTTACTTATTTTTTCTGTCTGTATTGCTGGATCTTATTGCTAAGCACGCATATTTGATTTGAACATGTCCTCTGCTGTGAACTTCTCTGTTGTGAACTCCAGAGGGTCAGGAGCCCTCGTCAAGCACTCAATGCCTTTAGCTCCTGCCCCTTCAGCAGGAATTGTAACAACGTCTGCTGAAAAATAAAGTCTTCTTCTTCTTCTTCTTCTTCTTCTCCTTCTTCTTCTTCTTCTTCTTCTTCTCCTTCTTCTTCTTCCTTTTCTTCTTCTTCTTCTTCTTCTTCTTCTTATTCTTCTTCTTCTTCTTCTTCTTCTTCTTCCTTTTCTTTTTCTTCTTCTTCATCATCATCAGCAGCAGCAGCAGCAGTAGCAGCAGCAGCAGCAGCCAGGCTGTTTTACCGTCATTAAGAATGTTAACCCACCATAATTCACCCTAATCTATCTGAAGCCACCTTAACATATTTTAATCCATTGTAATCCTTTTTACCACCATAATTCTATCCACCTTCATCTCCCCTTAGTAATCATTACAATCAATAAGCAATCAACCAAAAATCTGCCTTACCTCATTGTGATCCTTCCTAATCTTCCCTAATCCATCTGAATTCAAAAATCATACTAAGCGTTACATCAATCATTAATCAATCATCCATTAACCTGGGTAAGCATAAATAATCTTTTATTACGGCTGCGATGCTTTGATTCGATTCCGGCCTTGATTTCTTGCACCATTCGTGTCGACGCCGGGGTCATTCAAGGTCACCTTCCAATGAGACATATAAGGCTTTGGCCCTAAAATAAAAATAACACCAGTGCATCCAGGTAACAAAAAAACCGTTTCGTACGCGTAACATCGTACAGCTTCGTACGAAGCATGCAGCAGCGGTGTCCCTGCCAAGGGTCCCTACTTTCCGCCGAAGAAAAAAAGTGCCTTGCGGGACATATTTTTACAGGGCAGAAAGTAAAAAATCAAATTGCAGTTCTAAAACAAAAGAGCCTATAAAACCATCATTAAGGCATCCTGGGAACTGTATAATTATATCAACATGCCGAACAATGCCTAATTTATGCATGTAATGAAGGAACACAACGTGCGGTGAGAGCACTGTATGACGCTGCGTGGGGCACCACCGGTGCACGCTTACAGCTTTCACCGTGCTGCAACCAGCCTGTGAGACGTACCATAGATCCGCAAGGAATCACGTGATCATCTTCTAATAAATACCTTGAAATATTTTCTCCTTTTAAATTTTCTGGTATTTCGTCATATATTATGCAAAGAACCTCACTCAGGGCGAGGTCCGTTGATTGACCGACCTCGCGCATACGTGAAAACCAGCAACAGGTTTGTAATACAGGCGGGCGGGTCATTATGTCCTCTATCGCGCGCAGCGAATTTCAACTCGTCTGACGCATACTTATTTTTTATTTTTATAAAATGCACCACCGATTATGCTCATGAGTTATGCTTTTAACTGTGTTGTCTAGTGGGATAAGCGAAATGAATCAACACTATATATGTGTGGAAGATGAAAGTAGGTAGATGGCGACCGCAAGAATTTTCCTATAAAAGTCCGGCCGTTTTAACCATTCCGGCATTTGACTTGTTGGGGTGCAACTTTTCTCCAGAGTCACCGGCACGAAGTAATGAGACATACAATGGGAGGCGCTCTCCAAAAACCAAAATTTGTGACAAGAACAGCGGTGAATGCATACATATATATATATATATATATATATATATATATATATATATATATATATATATATATATATATATATATATATATATATATATATATATATATATATATATATATATATATATATATATATACACAATTATGGGAGAACGTCATTTGCGTTTACACAGTCGCATTTTCCGGAACAAGGCCATGTCCGGTGGAGCGCTGAAACGGCGCTGTTATAAATAACACGCAGCTTCTATCTTTTATTTCCTATTCCATGGGCAAACCTGTTGTGAGAAAAAAATCTGGTTCGGTGCCGTTACGAACAATGGGATACGTCAGAAGCTGGTTTTATATTTCAGTACTCAGCGCGAAGCTTTGCATGTAGAACTGAGCCTACTCTATGACGTACAAGGGTTGTTCGAAGCATCACACTGCTGCTTCGTACATTTCGAACATTTTTCTGTCGCGCCGGCTTTTTTTTTTTTTTTTTGCTGCGTTGTTCACTTTTGGTCACTTCAGCGAGTAAGAAAAGCACCGTAGTTTTAAGGGGACAGAGGACCGATTTTTGTCGAGTATATTTTCTCTATTTCAAATGAAAGGGCATCACTTGAAACGCTATAAAACGACGAAGTGGCTTTACTGACAGCGGCCGAGAACTTTTGATCGTAATCGAATTTTTAGATTTACCAGCCACACGTGGCCTGCCAAAATAAATGCTGGCAACCATGAACGTTAGCCATGCGGCAGCATGCTTTTAATTGTACGTGAGATGAAAAGAGCTATTTAAAACCTTATCCCCGGCTGAAACAACAATAATGCACACAAAGCTTACAGGATTGATTGCAATGGAGTCAGCCGAGCTCCCGCTCAGGCCAAATTGAATGAGGTCACCTCTGTTGATGATGCAAAAGCCGCGAAGCGCTTTGTCACGGGTGGTTCGTATTCCTCTATGCGGTTTTTGAATCACGCATTGATACTGACAAAGGTATTTGCACACGTAGGGTGGTGTCAAGTTTTGACACTACACGGCGCCACCTTTTAGTTTTCAGAAAGTCCAGTGAAAAATTGAAATTACTTCCGCCTGTTTATTTCGAAATTCCGTCCGCTTACCCCACTATGCAAAACTCTGGCTTTCGTATAGGACATGCACTCCACGAAAATCGGTTGTCTGTCCCTTTAAGGCTGCCGGAGCAGACTGGTTTTCTAGGTTTTGCACTGTTTGACATGGCGGCGGCCGCAGTTTTTTTAACTGCATTGTTTTTGTTTTTTTGTTTCTTAAATGTCGTCGACAAAACCCGCAGTGCCCTGACGTAAACGGCAACCCATGGAGCTACAAAATGTCACTCTGTCCAAACGCAGAAGCCTCCAAGTTGCGCTTTGCCATTTGCTGAACATTTTTTTTGTCCTTCTCTACACTGTATACCCTTGTAGGCTTCGACTGTATGATTTTTATTTTTCCTATTCCGCGAACATGACGTCAGCAATCGAAAACTGGCTACGGACGACATTCACGCCGAGTGACAGGCGAAATTCCACTGCACCGCAGTGCTGATAGCGTATGGTAAAAAAGCAGATATTGTATGTATGTATGTATGTCTCTATGTATGCCTGTATGCGTATATATATGCGCGTGCTACCACTTGCGAATCCCCGACGCCTAACAATAAAATCAGGCAGCGCCGGCAGTTCGAGGAATAATCGCACCAAAAGGTCACCAGCTGAAAGATTAAGCACTCCATTCCGAGAATCCTGAGTCAACCTTATGGTCTACATGTAACCCATACTCGCAGCATTGGGAGTCAAAAATAAAATGTGAATAAACAATACTCGTAAAGGAAGTGCATTGAGTTGACAGAGCATATACCTAAAAGCAGCGACAGAAAAAATCGCGACGCTGCGTCTAAAAAAAAGATAAAAGGAAAGAATGGAATAATACCGCGTGTGCAAAATGGAAATGGAACCGTTTGGTACGTCGGGTCCCCTCGACGAATCGCAAACAAAAGATCCAAGAAGAAGAAGCAACAAGAGGAGGAGGAAGGAGACGATAAACGGAGGGGGTAAAGGCAACGAGCAAAGCCTTCGCATGAGCCGCGCGCATGTTTGACACGTTTAAATAGACCTCGCAACCCCCTCCGTAACAGCACGCATGGTGGCAACACACCTCGCGCTCGCCAGTGTATCAGGTGCCGTGCACACACACCGGCCTGTCTGCAGCGACCCCACGCGTTGTGAGCTCGCTATAGGACTACCGAATGATTAATGTTCGCCCACTCTTCTCCAGCCGTTTTGCTCTGCTAATAACCGTTTAGCTTGAGGTCTGCCAGCGACGCAGTCGCTCCCTTCCTCCCTGTTCCCCTCGTTTAATCGACACGTATATACATACCGGCCACACAAAAAAGTGCGGTGCTAATGGTGGCAAGGACCATGTCGTTGCCGTTGGCCTATTGTGGGAGCGCCGGGCGCGCGCAGAGGGACAGTGTCGGAGGCAGGCGAAGAAGCCGTTGCCTCTCAGGAGCCAACTCGCGCGAGTCGTACGTTTTCTCTGTCTGCGCGACGTTACACACCGTGCGCCCCGTGTTCTCTTCGGGAGGGACTGGCCATATTTCTCGCTTCCGATTCGTTGTCCGCGTTCAGCACGGCGATATATGTGCATACTTGGGCAAACAAAACGTAGCAGGCGAGGCAGGGAACCCGACCGTATATAGAAGGACTGTTTGCCGCAACGGAGGATGGGAGGTATAATGGACTCCGGTGCGTACACTGGACAGCGTTTGTATACACCGCCATGGCCCATAAACTGACGCTGAAAGGCCACGGCTAACAATGCCCTTCCATTGGGCGCTTCGCCTCCCCCTAAAGACGCAGCATCCGGCAGCGTCTCAGATCGGCAAGGTTTACATGATAATAAAAGCTTCCCTCATAGAACGCGGTCGTTCCGCTTGGCACGACAAGCCCGATGTCGGCGCCCTTGTACACGCGTCTTGTAACCAGCTATATGTCCTATGGAGCAACGCCCCGTACGTATGAAGGCCTGAGGGTTGTGTCAGCATCTGACCAACAGCCTCTCTTGGCGACATTGTGATCCCAACAAGCCGCGGAAATTGCCAGTGCGTTAAGAAAACAGCAGGATAGGAGCACGAATCCGTGAGACCTCGGTACTCCACTGTCTACAGAAACGCCACCTGCATATAGATACCGGGACTACCTCCACTCCCCTGCTTTCCCATTGGAGGACTGTGCTTTTCCCGCTGACGTACGTTTCGTATCCGCCAATGAGAGGCCAGTTTTCTAGGGATGAGCAAGTCACAGCTACATTCAACGGCCACTTTCAAAGGAAAGCTTTTGTTCTCCCGGCGTGTTTACACAAATGGCCTTAGCTACGACTGTACATATGAAGTGGAATCTTCCTGTTGTCGCTACAATCCATCCTCTTGTCCCTTCCCCGTGTTAGATAATTGGTCAACCAAACGTTCATGTATAAACTGAGGTCCAATTATTCGCAGAACCCTTAAATTTGGCGCCATTTTTCCGCGACGTATCATTGATATACATTTTGTGTTTTAGAATTCATATTTGTATTTTAGAATTCTGTTCGCTTGACTTCCCTGTTAGCTTTGTACATTTCTTGTGCAACTTTTATTTCAGGTATTCTTTTTTTTGTATTTTCCGGCTTTCATGCGCTCCTGGTTTTTTGCCTGTTTTGTTCAATGGTACGCCTGGAAACCTTATTATGTCCCCCCCCCCCTTATGTAATGCCTCCGGGCCCTTAAGGGTATAATAAATGAAATGAAATTTGCTTCAATGATCCGTCGGCAAAAGAGGGAGGGAGGGAGGGAGGGAGGGAGGTAGGGAGGGAGGGAGGGAGAGGAGAAGGCTCTTTATTAGAGTAAAGTAGAGAGGTGTTTCGGCATGTTTTCGCCCGAATGCTACTTTGCAGGGATGGGGAAAAGGGAATAAAGAGCCCAATCTAGAAGGAATGTTTAAGCGTTTTAAGACACGCCATGTCTCCAACGCCACCACCCCCATCAACCATCTGTGGCTTCTTTATCAGCAACACGTTGGTAAATACTGCAATTATGCATTCCGACACCAGTGCAGTCTAGATTTAGAGTGAGGGAGATTTGGGGTCTCGAGGCTTTGTTCCGACCTGCATGGCTAGCTTAAATTTTCTAGTAGGTGCACCTACCTCGGCTATAATGCTGGTTGATGAACTTAATCTTCGAGTTGGCGTCGGGGAAAGTAATTAAAAGGAATTCGTGGAATTAACCGCACTGGCCACGTCAGCCCGCCCTGTTTTGTTGTTGTTCTTTTAACATGGTGCAGTTGGACCTTAGTTATTCCGTACAGCCTATTTTGTTTCACCGAACATGTGAATACCAAAATAAAAAGAAGACTTTTTTCCCATCGGAGACCAAGGCGAATGATATAACTCGTGGTCCAAGAAAAGTACGTACGAAGGGAACAAGAGTGCTGCTCGGGACAGCCTATCATATGGTCGAACGGGAGTGAAACATAGATTATGCCCTTCTAAGTAATCCAAATTAGCTTCAGGGAGGTACTTAAACCAAACTCTGCATAGATTTAAATAACTACAGATTCGACAGGGTCTTACACAAGATACGTACGCGGGCCTCATCACGGTGGGATGCACTTGGAAGCTGCTACGCTGTCCTGCTGCCTCAACTATTTTGCCACAGTTCTGGACAACTCTGTCTGACATACACCTCATTTCCACCCCCTACTCTTTCTGGATACTGAAGTTACAAAATAGAGCAAACGAGAGGGAAGAGAACAGCTGTGGGCAGTACGCCAATCCGCGCATGGCCGACAGCCTTCGTCTGCACACGCCGAAAAGGGACCGACCAGAGAGAGAGCGGGGGAGCCTACTGGTAAAAAAAGCAAAGGACACAAGCAGTTAAAGGACTCACAAGGAGTCGAGCCGAAAATGAGGAGAAAAGGAAGGAGAGAGGGTGTGACCGGGAGAGGAGGGATACGAGATCCAGAGAAACGCCGCCATGAAAGGAAAACAACAGATGGGGCGAACCGGGGGGACAGCTCCTCTGGCCGGGGAAGCAGCGGCAGAGCGGGGACGGAGCCGGCACGTCCTGAGAGCGTATACCAGAACGGCGACAGCGGCTCTCCCGCGGCCGTGGCGGATCCCCGAGACGCCGCCGCTCTGTTCCGAGGCTCTGGAACCGTCGGGACATTGAGCCGAACCCGGAGGGGGCGAGGGGGCGTCCCAACCATGGCGGCTGGTGGCGAGGACAACAGCTCATTCGCCGCCCCTGCGGGGCTGCGACAGGCAGCCAGAAAGTCCCTCCGCCACTGAACTGGCTCGACGCACGGCAGCGGGGCACACCGAACGGTGAACTTGCCAGGGCACTCTCGGCCTTCTGACTGACAAGGGCGTGCCCTCGTCATCCCCCTTTAGACCGTAGTTTGCCAAGTCGTCGCCCTGCACACAGGGCCCTAAGTTTGCGTCGTCGACCCAATGTTTGCCTCAGGGATTGTGCGCAGTTGGAAGGCACGGGCAAGCTGCATTTTGTCATCGTAAAAGAAGGCAATCGAGCACAATGAACCTATTGACGTTTTAGGGAACTTTTGTCCAAGTATGGTCAATCGTGTTGTAACGAAGTTTCGACAACACGCAAGAAAAAAAAAAAAAAAGACGGGCGAAAAGAGGTGACACCGGAAAGCGTTGACATCCAACTGATGGAAGTCAACGATTGGTGATACTCTGGTTCTAGTCAACGCCTGTCCGTGTCCTCTTTTTTCGTCCTTCGTACTTTTTTTCTGCGTTGTAAACATTCCATCCAATTGTGTACCAATTAGCCCAACTATCACGTAAATCGTTTAATGATGATGCCCTTATCTGCGAATTTTGTAGGTGTCTGTGGGCATTCGTGGTGGGCGGATTTTTTTCTGCGTCATGAAGCAATGGGGGCGATCATAGCAACTGGAACACTGAATATGCCGGCGGAAAGTAAGGTCCAGTGATGCGGCTAATCAGTATAATGCGTGTAATCCGTAAGCAAGCACCGAAAATCTGTGAGGTGATGCCGAGCTCGGCGAGTCCCAGGATGAACCTACAACTCTAACTTATTTATTTACTCATGTACTTGTCAATGCCCAGCAACAGCACTAGGCCTTCTAGGGTGGTGTACTATAAAAGTACGAAAAACAGACGAAAGAATGAAATGTGGGCACTTTGCGCAGTACAGTGAATCGAGAATTGCCGTCTAGCACCACACGCAGTCTTCAAAGTGAGAGCGGAATGTTTGAGCTAACCATTGCGCCATTATTATTATTCGGATTTTAGTAAGTTAATTTAAAAGCTCATCCAAGATTGTCTAATGACATTCTTTGCAAAATTCAATTCTAACCAACTGCCAGTTTCGTTGATTCCCCAGCTTTTCAACGTAACTTTTCCTTATAATATTTACAGATAAGATTCATTCATTCAACAATTTATGACAAAAGCAACTGGGCTGGAGTGGTATTTATTGACTTCCCTAAATCTTTCAATACCGCTAATCATGAAATTCCTTTTTTTAAATAATAGAATCACTAGAAATTTTTGGGTCCCATCAACACTTTTGCGGAGCTAATAGCAGACCGGACACAATTTGTACGCCTTTAAGATGTAATTTCTCATCCAATTAGAATAAAACAAGGTGTTCCACAAGGTTCAATTTTAGGTCCACTTCTTTTTCAATACAAATTGTTGACTTCAGTTTCAGTTTCAGTTTTTTCATTTCTTATTTACAGAAATATTCAATACAGTGCTTGAACCCACAGCCGATTGGCTAGTAGCGGGTCCAATGCAAAATACGCAATATTTGCAGTGACAGCAGCAACTATATTTGTTGAAAAATAGTACATAAGTGAACACATCATAACGTATAATAACGCAGCATAGCAACCTAACTTATCATGTGACAAACATATCACCAAATAACGTAACACAGCCATAACAATCATAACATGCCAATATAAACTCAGTGATCATGGTGTAAACAAACTTTGTAAATGTTGTTTTAAAGCCAGGCAAAAGTTCGGTTTATTCTTCACATTACTAGGTATTAAATTCCACATATTGGCGCCATTTAATTGAATGAATCTTTGTCTGTAGGTATTACGGCAAACCGCCAAATTAAATTATTATTTGTTGCAGCTCTGGCGTTCCCTCTAGGGCTAACAAATATACTCAGCGGCAACGGATCGCTATTATGTACTATTTTATGAATAGTTTGAGTAATTTTTTGCTTGTTCCCCAAGGTTACGGGTAGTAATCGTGTTAGCTGGAAGAGAGGGCTGGTCGGTTCTGTACAATTTGAGAGGGTGATAATTCCTAGAGCTGGGCTTCTGTAGCATAATAACCAGTTCCAGATAGGTCGTGTACGTATTGCCCCAGGACTTCAGGCAATAACTGAGGCTATGAACGAATGCGAAGTGCAATTAATGTCCGTAGTATGCCCAGATCAAAACATTAGCGCTTTTTAGTAAGATATGGCATCCACGGTCCATAGGCCAACTTAGAACAGACGTGTTGAATTAGCGACTTTCAGTGCATATCTGATATGCCTACGTGGCTAACGCTACTCGTGGCAAACTTGCCTATGTGGCTAACAGTACTCGCATTTTTAATCCAAATTACACCACAATAACAACATTCGATACTGATCTAGATGGCTTAACTACAAAACTGAACCAGAATCTCTGAAATATTACAGCGCGGTGTCGTAAAAATGCGCCGTGAGCAAACTCCACAAAAGCAAGATATTTAATATTTAATACACTTAATAAGCACCCATATTCAGCTCCAAGACTTTTCTTTGGTCGCAACGTCGCCTCTGTGCCGCGGACAGTCACATTTTAGTAGTTCTACTAAACACGGGTTTGGCATGCGCGTACTAATTAGAGCTCGAACCTATTTTCAAAAATATATCCTCACATCCGTACACTATACGTGTCTTTACATACATCTTAATTACTGCATATCATCATGGGGAAACATATACTGCTCATTTGTCACGCCTTTATAATTTAGAAAACCAAGCTGTTCATATAATTACTTTCAGCTACTGCAATGCCTCGTCGCTTTCCATGTGCTTCAGTCTGAACATCCTTCCACTAAATTGTTCCTTTCAGCAAAAACTGAGTGTAACCCTTTTTCGGGCTGGTATACATAATAATATTATTATTAGTTTTCAGATTCCCCCTCGGAAATGCTAATTTCACAAGATTCATATGAGGTAATAATTTATTGCTGTCTAAGGTCTACACTAAGTACGGAAAACAAGCAAGCATTTTTGCAGACATGCAACTAGGGAAACTTTTACCTACACAATGTTTTAATCTCAGCGTTCATTTTCACAGTAGTTTAATATCAATCTTGGTTAACAGTTTTTACTTAATAGCGATTTCTTTTTCCTGCGTATACTTAAACCTGTTTACAGAGCTAATATTGTACAATTTCCTTGTCTAGTGCATACATATTTCAGTTATGCCGTTAGCCTGACTCATACCTTGACTGCCCAAAATATTTTGTTTGATATATTCGCTATTTGCAGGAGGTCCGCCCTCGACAGCTTTACTTTGGAGCTCCGTCTGCACTAATAATTACGTGGAATATGCATCTGCGAAAATGTTTAATTAATAAAATCCTGATATGCTAAAAGAAAGGAGGCGGTGTATTATTATTCTCCAAATGAGAACAGCGGAATGACTTCTACTCAGAAATGTTCACAGCTGTCGTTGGCAGCCACATACATGCAGACCAACAGCGATGCAACAGCTCATAGAAGAAAGGCTTATAAACGTTGGACAGTATTAATAACGCAATATATAAACATATCCCAAACGCATTATATATGTACACGGGTATAAATGCCAGTTTTTGCATAGAGCCTAAACAGTGCAGCTAAACAACAAACAAGGTGGGCACATAACGCGCTGTAGCAGTACAAATAACGTAAGCCTAATCATTTTTAACGTCCGGTAACCAAACACAGGAGCTAATTTTGCCGATAACGGCCATCTGCAGGAAAACCCGAAACGCAGGCTAAACAAGATAGCTGCATATACAGGGTGTCCCAGCTATCATGCACCAAGGTTTAAAAAAAGATTAATGGCGTGACTCGAAGAAAACCGAGTGCATAATTATTGCAGTACTGTGGAGAAGCGGGCAGCATTTTTTTCGTTAATGATACTTAACTAATTAATTGTAATTAATTATCTAACTCGAGAAGTACTGCACTAACCACTAAAGTGTCAATGAGGCACTTGTAGGTACCCACGAGGGGCATCTAACTGCGGCATTTTCAGCGACGAACTAATTGCGTACTCATTTATTCTGACTGGTAAAGAAAACCCGCGAAATATGAAAAATACCACGTGACGGCGCCTCCGCGCGCATTAGCGCGCACCGTAAAGCAATGCCCTCAAACAGGCTGCCTCTGAGTTAGCCAGAATGAAATAAACAAAAGAAAGAAAGAACAAATCGCGACGAGTTTGTGCCTTATCTGCACATGCTCCCCGCGAATCTTGCTGCTGTTGCTCTTTCCATGCATGCCATTATCAAGGTGATGCGCTGTCTCTTCAGGCGGGTGACAGGCGAAGCAGTTGCTTTCAATCAGCTTATTTGGGGACGCTACTTTACAATGCGCGCGGAAGCGCCGTCACGTGGTATTTTTCATATTTCGCGGGTTTTCTTTATTAGTCAGAATAAATGAGTACGCAATTAGTTCGTCGCTGAAAATACCGCAGTTAGATGGCCGTCATGGGTACCTACAAGTGCCTCATTGACACTTCTGTGATTAGAACAGTACTTTTCGAGTTAGATAATTAATTACAATTAATTAGTTAAGTATCATTAACGAAAAAATTACTATCCGCTTCTCCACAGTACTGCAAACATTACGCACTAGGTTTTCTTCGCATAACGCCATTGCTCTTTTTTTAAATCTTGGTGCATGATAGCTGGGACACCCTGTATAAAGCAGAAGGACCATGTTGCATTAATATTTGAGACAGGGCGAGGACAGCATAATAATAAAGAGAGAGAGAGAGAGAGAACGTCAGGGATGAGGCGAGCTCAGCCGCAAACGTCACCCGTCACGTGGGTAAAAAACCGTGACGCGTAATTTGTCTAGATCACTTGACGTCTCCCGCTCTCGACCCGTTCGAAACGCCCCGAAAGCCGCTCGCGCGCGCGCATATGCAAAAGTTTCGGCGCCGCGACGTCGAGAAGCAATTCGAGGACACAATTCCGCTTTAATCAAGTCTACGCATATAATACGAAGAGTAGCCGCGCTTTATTTATATATGAACGGCGCGTACTGTATAAATGATCCAAGCGTGCCTACGGGCTCCCCTTCTCGGAGCCGCTTAAATATTAAAACGCTCAGTTATGCATGGCGGTTTCGTTTTATAGATTCTCACGGGACGTAAGTGCGACTCGCTTTTTATTTTCTTGGTAAAAGCGCTCCTTGATAGTGTTATGCCGCGGCAAGGGAGACGACGATCTCGAGGGAGGGCATTAATTTACGCCCGCCGTTCGGAGAAAACGAGATCAGACAAGGACGGAATCCTGATCAGCTTGCCGCCGTGGCTGCCGACGACGCTTGACAGCGAGCAGTCAACGCAGGATTAGGAGTGGATGATGGTGTCATATAAGCGCGAGCTGCTTTTTTGATCCTGAAGGAAAGAATAATGAGCGAATGTGTGGGAAATTTCACTACGCATAAAAAAGCCTTCGAAGCGTACATGTGCAAGGAGCGAGCGGGAGTGTGCCAACCTGCGCTTGGCACGCGCCGCCATCGTGAAAATGATTAGGTTCTTAATTCCCTATAGTAGCAGCTGCGTGCAATCTTGAGGCGCTCCCCACCCCACCCACCGTGTTACCGTTAATACGAAAGTAACACTTCACCTCCGCTTAGGTATCCGGCGGGGTTCTTGTGAAGTCAAAGATTAAGCACTAATCAGTATTTTCTAGAGAAAGAAATACCCAGCACCCCCAGTATGAAAGCAACAGCGTGTTACGCACGATTACTTGTGGGAGACTACGGTGCGAGTCCGACCTCTTTGTTAGGTAGAAATACCGAATACGCCGATTTATTCTTTAGTATATTGACCTACTCAGAGAAAGCTTGTTTTATTTTCAACGAAAGCTATCTGGTTAAAGGTAATGTACACGCGGAAGTCTTGACTTCACATATTAATCTACTCCTCTAACAGAGGCGGCAATTGTGTTACATTAAAAGTGTCGATCGAGCGCTCTTGAAGTGATCAAGGAATGCTTCGATAGAAAAACTAACCGCCTTTTTAACAGCAGAACTGTTTGAACTTTAAGCTCTTGGTTGCGCTTAAAAAAATACCAAGACAATACCGAGCGCCCGTGGGCACGCGTCTCGTGAGGAGCGCCCGGGATCGTACAGCTTCACCTTTGAGAATACTGTGCCCAGCGTTCGTGACGTCATCTCTCGCGTGCTCTTCTCTTCGCCAATTCAGGCCGAGTTTGCGAAGCCGGTTGCTGCCGGCGTGCTAACGCGGTCCACTTTGGGAGAGATGTAAAAGCCTGCGGACAAAATGATCCGGGCACGGAGAACTTTCAGCGTCAAGTTCGGAAATCCACGCCAAGTGCAGCAGCCGGGTCTCGGACGAAGGGAGAGGGGTCGCCAGCCCTGCTGTTTCTCTAGCCCTGCACCACTACTGAAAGCTGCGCCAATTTTTTGAGAGATGGTAAACAGTTTCGGGAAGCCGCAAAGGCAGTCAAACATGCATCACTTTAAATTAAGTATATCATTAAAAAACGATTGAAATTGGACCTCTTAGAAAGTGATACAGTGACTGACTCTACCGGTTCGTTGTTCGTTAATGTTGATTGAAATGCAAGAAATGAATAGCGAAAGCGTGTGCCAATCATATCTCAAGAAGCAATCTTAGTGGGTGGCAATAGGCCATCTGTTAAACTTCTTTGCGACTGCCAGTGTTTCTAAAATTGCACAAAAAAAAAACGGTTTCCTTAATTTATAGTTTTTTTTTCGTTGCTAGTAAGTCGGTTGTGCTAGAATATTTCGCATCTTTTAAGCGCCAAGCACTTGACGACATTATTAAAAAAGTACGCTGCGGTCGTTTATTTTTTTTTCCGGCAACATCTCAGAACTTCGCATATAGGGCCAAAATGGACAAAGAAACCGGGGGGGGGGAGGGGGGAGGGGGGGATGTCTCGCCATATATCATTTGCGATCTTTTACCGGCTGTGAATGTCACGTACCTTTATTTCTATATCGCTTTCACGCCGCAGTGATAGAATCACAGAACTCCTTTTCTTGGAATTTGAAGTCCGCAGTCTTATGCACCCGTATTCAGACATCAGTTTGCGCACGCATTGCGCACGCATCACATTGCGCACGCCCTAGCGAGGTCAGCCAACAGCGATTTTTTTTCTTCAGTTTGACGCATTACACCATGCAAACAGCCTTGGTAATTTGTTGTTATACATTCGTACAATTCTCTATACAATGAGATGACATTATTAACATTCGCAGGGACGACCAGTAACAAGTTCTTCTTATGGCGTCAATAGAACGTCACAATTGAATTAGGATCGCCTCCTCCCGTCCAAGAGAATGGCTGGCGCAGACGAATTTCTTTTTATGTAGAAGGTGTTCGTTCACGTGACGCGCGTACATGCTGGAGGGCGGATGCAGCAAGACGAAATCTGTCATGCATGCGCCCCGCATGCATAGTTTCAAACTGAAAGGCCGGGGCCTGTGGATCCAATTCGAAGACGCACCTCCTTCATATGAAGTAGGCCCAGGCATCTGCTTCAGGCGTATTCATCCCTCAGAAGCTGCTCTTGTTATATGGGCGGCCAAATCTAGAAAATAAGTCAGATGACGTCCTTAGCAGAACAATACATTACGGCGGGCCTAACGAATCACATGGCAGGGACAAGACGGTGGTGGTCTAAATGCTAGTGTAAGAAGCGCGGGCATATATTATGCCCACATAGAGAATAGCGAATGGCGCTGATAGTTGCTTAGTGTCTATCGAAGATTTTTACGGCATCTGCTATTTTCCCAAATAAGGCTACTTGGGTGCGCTTTAATATATTCAGACGAATAAAGAACAATGCGTGCTCAGTAGCAACTTGTTTGGAGCTGATCGCAGCGGGGAGGTACTACTACTACCCATTTTCCGTCGGGAGAAGACGTCCAGCTCATTTTGCGGCTAAGTCTACATAGACTGTGACTTCTTTATCGTGGCCAACAATCCATACATACTAATCAAGTGTGCTACGAAATCAAAATTATCAGTGTGTTAGTATAAATAATGTGAAAAATTGCAATAGGTATACTTCTGAAAGTTGCTCGGGGCATGATTAATATTCAGTCTTTGCTTCATAAATTGAGCTTCTATAATATAACTAGAGCAAGCGAGTTTATTTCCACAGTCCTCCGTGGATGAAAGGAATGTGGACGTACGGGCAAGCTCAAACGGCCGGAGCAAGGCGACCGGAACTTGTGCGGGCATCTTGCGACAGCTCCTCAGTCCTGTTGTTGTCGTTGTTGTTATAGCGTTTAACAAGGCACGTTCTTAAGCCACTTGTCCAGCACTTCGTGAAGCTGAAGCCCCAAGAACTGGATGCGTATCTGCTTTCTTTACTGCAAACGTGTCGTCGAAAGAGGGTACTCTTCGGCCGCCTCTGCCACGTAACAGCCCCCTTCTCTACCCCGCTCCCCATCCTTCCCTCATTTCCATCCGTTCCCTCCTCCCATGAAGAATACGATGTGGTCTTGCTCAATTCTATCGAATTTTCCTGGGTGCGCCATGTTGCTTCAACCTTTTATTGCCGTTGTTCTGGGAGCAGCTCAAACCAATGCATTTTGTTCTTGGATCCTTCTTATATCTCGCCACTCTCGACACCGTTGTAGCACGTTTCTTATTTCTATTTTTTCACGCGCTATCGCAAAACTAATCAGACGTGTGTTATCGCTCACATTCTGACTAAAATATGCCAGAGGTTTCCTTTGCGCTGAATAATATGGACCTGTGTGAGCCATGGCGACAGTTCATTTGTAGCGATGCGAACGGATGCGCGGCTGTACTTATTAAAGACGACAGCCTTTCTTGGGCTATTTAAACCCGAAAATTTGTGCCTGTCTGTATATGAATCTGTCTGTCCATAAGAATTAGGTTATTTAACAACACACACGAGACCTTACACTACAAACACGGGGCACATAACAGTAATGTACAATGCGCATGCAGACACTGACGATGGTCAGCTGCAGTAGGGGGAATGCTATTGTATGACTATACAACCGCCATCACCCATCGTGCCATAAGTTAGAACTATTCTTGAACGACAAGTTTAAACAGTTCCGCACACTAAGTCGGGAAACACAACTCATTGTCACCATTGTTAAGCCGAAAAAAAAACATTAGACATATTTGAGGCAAAATATCAACGCCGATGGTTTCCAACGATGGTTGTGGGGGCCCCACCACCGCTGTCTTCTGGACTTCCTCCGGGAAACGGGTGTCAAATTGTACCTATAGGACCTTATGCCAAAGGGCATACTATCGCGTTAAAAAAAAAAAGGTGTTCTTTTGATCGAAAAAAATTTAAAATTGTGTGCTTGACATTTGCACTGCAAGTAAAATACACGTTGGAAATAACGTTTTAACCCCCCCCCCCCCCCCACCAAAAAAAAAAAAGCTCGCGCAAGCCTACAGACCTCGTGGCAGTGTTCCAGGCTCAACAGTACCAAATGGTTACAGTAGATGGCGCAATCAGTGGAGCACGGGAAAACTGAATTGGCTTCAGCAAACCTTCTTCGTGTTTATAGTGAAATGAAAAAGAAGGGCATGGTAGGCGGCGTGGGAGAGAAGGCAGGCATTTACGTGGCAGAAGCGGGAGAAGGCTATATCGTCTTCCGACGACATTTTCAGCGAAGTGCGCAGATACGCGGCCAATTTTTTTTTTTTTTTTGGCGGGGCGACAAGTTGAATCCGTTGACAGACAAATGAATAGACCAAAATTTTTGCGTGTAGTTACCCCAAGAAAGAAGAAAGACGACAATCCTTAAAAATTATTAAACTGGTTACCAAGCTTCCGTTCTTGTCAGTTTGTGGGGCCCTCTTCACCGATGCATTTATTGCATGGTTGTGAACGATTCTTTTTCCCATAATATTTTCCCATATAATTATTCTGTTAGCACCGTATAGTTGAGTGGGTAGCCGACCGGCAAACGTATCCTAAAAGCACGGGCACATTTTATATATTTGCCCGCCCGGAGGACAAAAATTGATTAGAAAACTGCTTCGTACTGCGCGGTGAAAGTGTTTCTTTGGGATTATTTACGCTTATGTTGCGCGGAAAACATCTGTGTGCACGTACACTGAAATAAGGTTTCGATGAGAAAACAGGGACAACCAAAAAACGAAAGGTGAGAACTTAACCACTGCATAAATTTATCTTCCCTATAGTAGACAGTGCAATTGTGGATACGAAGAAAAGATCTAAGAATGTTCGCGGTCTGGTCCACACAGAAGTATGACGTGCCAGCACTAGTAAAATATACTAAATAATGATCAAAGTTAAATCTAACTTTCGCAAACAACTCGAAACAGTTTGCCGTTTGGCAGTTTCTCATACATTGCTAATCATTAACGCAGTAGTTTAGTAATCATTCAAGCGTCTTAGTACGCGTATAAGCGCGCTGAAATCTGTGATGTATCTTGTTCTTTTTTTCTATTTTGCCTTGTACACACACTGCCATGTTCTGTTATGTTTGTTATTTTTTGTTTTCATTGTACTGCAATGTACCACTCCCCTCAATAATGCCGCTGGGGATATGAGGGTGACTTGAATAAATAAATAAATAGTAATTCACGGTACCTTAAGGTAATAGAGTAAGTTGTGTAAACAAGTTATGTGGTGGAGGGTCACCTGATTTTCTTTTGTCCACATTGACACACGCGGTGGTGAAAATGACGACTCGGTCATGAAAGACTATAAAAAAACGTAACGCTGGCATCTTCGCTACAAAAAAATGTTCTAATTGTGGTTAAATACACCGAAGCTAGACAGGAACTTCATGGCCCGGGCGCGTATCAATCAGTGGATTCCCCTTAGTGATGATTAGTACAGACCACCTGAAAAGTTTCAGCTTGCGTTGAAATTTCGACACGCGGACGTCGTTTTAAATGCGTCATTTCTGTGAGGACTCAAAGGGAAAACCATCTGTAATTAACGTTTAGTACGTCACATAACAAAATACAGTTACGAAAGGCCCTTGAGCCTTTTGATTTTCAACGACTGCTTATATTTAGCTCCTAACAATGTTTTTCTAGCAATGCACTTACGTGTAGTAGTGAATCTAACTTTAAAGTGGCTATCAGCAGAGTTGAGCGGGGCATGCTTACGCCTTTGCCGATAATCCCCCTTGGTAGTTTCTGCCTATCTTTTTCCTTGCCCCCATCATGCGAACAACCACCGCGACAAGCAATAAATATAAACGCGCGCCCATGTGCTCAAAACGCCTCTGCAACGTGAACCTCTGCAATCATGCCATGTATGATTAAGCCGACTCGAAGACAAACTGCTCAAGTTTAGTTAAAACATGAAGGAAATGGGGAGGTTGGGGGTTAAGAGAGAGTGAGCGAATCAGGCATGCATTGCAGAGAAGAAAACAGAGCTTACGTCAAGCACGCTGAGGCGTGATTCCCCGTCGTTCACACAACCTGTGTTCAGCACAACAAACCTCTCCGTCGTATGAAAACTACGTAGCCCTTATCGCGAGCTGTTCGTCATTCCTTACAAAACAAAATTAGGTTAGCTTCGTAACAGAACATCTTGTTACGAAGAAAAAAAATTTGCTTTGCCGCAACGCATGCCTGTATACTCGTTGAGCGCTTCAGTTGTGTTCGACATGACTTAAAATTAACGTTACTATGGCGCTGTTCTGCCTAACTACGCGTCCACGCTGGCTGCATTGGCGCTGCCCGAAGAACGGCCTTGCCTCGTCCTGTTTACCCTGGTAGGGTTCGAGGTGCTGTGCGCACGTACTGTATCCAGTCATGCATGGCACTCGTGACTAAAGAGATCTAGCGGAGAGGCCTTATAAGTGGTATACGTATTTTAAAACGTGCACAGTTCTACAACCCAGAGTTCACCTCCGCAAGCCACATCTCGCTGCGTCATGTTCCCAATTATCTTGCTTCATCTCTATCCTACACCGAATGTTTCATGGATTTTTTTTTGCAAACTCATAAATGTGTATTTTCTTTCCTCTCAGCGCAAACAGCAACAAACGACGCCTGCAGAATTTCTTGAAACGCCTAAAGCGCTATAAATATCTAGATAATTCAACACTTGGGCCGAACGGGAGAGGACCAGAAATTGTTTATCAGTCAAATGTGTCTAACATATAAGGAGGAATATGTCAGCTGGCAGTCTAAACAATTTTCTAAGCAAACATGTAGTAAGTGGCCGCATAAAAGAGCGCCCAAACCTCTGTCATTTTCTTGACTTCCCCAACCCTTTACCCCTCCTCTTACTGGTGAGCCAGTTCCCCCCTCGCAGCTGGTGAGGCAGCAAATACTCGCGAACGCACATGTTTTCAGGTTCAGGATGCTGGTTCATCTTTCCTATTAACCGTTTCTAAAAGTCAGAACCAAGCAAAGGAAAAAAGGTCGTTCGGAGATTAGGATTCACTCTGTATTTCCCACGCAACGGCATGTGCCCATCAGTAGCAACGAAGAAAAAGAAATGTCGAGACCCCAAGGCTGTGTCGTGCGAATTGGCTCGCCTCACTCGCTGGGGAAGCCTATAGACACGATACTTGACAGCATCGAGACAGGCCCGGGAAACATAGAAAGAAACTGTCCACAGGGTTCGTATACGAAAAAGAAAAGTCCGGAAGTAAAAAGAAAAGGGCCTCGACGATGAAGGGCGGAGAAGTGGAAACGGCGCAGATGATTCCGACGAGAGTGACACTGCGCTTTGGGCGTGTCGGCCTCTCGGAGAGAAGTGCGCAGACACGCGAGTATATGCCCCCACGGTGCGTGCTGTCCCCCGAACAATCTTCGCAGTGGGCCGTCCCGACATCGACGACGACGAGACAACTATCACGCTCGACGAGCGTCTCCGGCGATGGGAACGGTCGCTGTTGCTTCGGGGGAACTGGCCTCAACGCCCGCTAGGTACGCCATAGGCTGTGTGTACGGACGTATTCCCGGTTACTTTGCGTCTCGCAGCTTGATTGGCAGAGCAAGGTCTTCTTCATGATGAAGACAACGATTGCCACCATTTAGATGGCAGTGGTTGAGTCAAAAGTCATACAATGGTGACGCTACTCGTGGGCCTTGATCGCTAGGAGGCGTTGATCGGATACGAACGACCAGCAGCCGCTCCTCGTCTAGGCCCCGTGGGGGCGCAGCCGCCGAAATTCGTTTTCGCGCAGGAGACTTGCGTGGAGAGATCGAGAATGCTGTATAGATCTGCTCGAGAGCCGGAGCCACCGTTCCAGTGTTTGTATATTCATACTTCTAACTTCCTTTTTTTTTTTTTTTTTGGTACGCGGAAGAGAATACTGAACGCCGAGTCACGGCATAAACAACGTCAAGTTTGTCATGCTTCGCTCGTGTGCTTGAAATGTAGGCTATACATAAATGTACAGTAGTTAATACAATAGAACACCAAACCACTGTTTAGTATCCGTGTGAGTCTCAAGCCTAGGAAAGTATCAACAAACAGTTGCAGAAACGGAGTTGCGCGATTTTATTTTTCAATACGAAGTTCCTGTTCCAATGTGAATCGAGGCCCGGAAGCTACGGACTATGTGCTACGTTAGATGACCAGCAGGGACCTTTCACTGGCCAATACCTCGTACAGACGGGAGTTGCCTCCCTCAAGTCCATCAAAAACAGGGCCGACGCACGCAGCCATTGCTAATGGAATGCGCTGGGGGTTCCTCCATCTACCCTAAGCACCGGATAGCATTGCCAATTATGCTGAGCGTCCTTTAGAACGCGGCGTTCCAATTCTGTTTTATCAGGTATCACAATCATCCCAATCCGTCAAAAAAAAAAATCGCTAAAGGGGAAAGTAGGGACACTAGAGGAGGGGGAGGGGGGGGGGAGAGAAAGGACTCCTCGCTCATCTTCGGTAAAAAAAAAAACACCACAAATTAGGCAGCGAGCCCGATCCGCCACAGCGAACGTCTGCACGCATGACCGCGCGCATTGTGCGCGCTCTCCCTTTCCATGCCGCGGCCTTGTCTGCTCTTGACACGCGTAACGGTCGGCGGAGCCGTGACGTCACCGCACGAGGGCAGCATTGCGGCAGCCTGCCGGTGCCGCGGCAACACTAAGTCGCTCAGAAGGCCTGACAACTCTCGCCCGAAGCGTCGTCACTCTCGCCAAACGGTACCCACAGCGGCATGGCGCGTTAACGGTCGTTATCTTCTTTATTCCGATAACGACAATCGGTATCGATTCTCCCGGCGAGTGACGGCCACTTCGGCGTAGGCCTACGTCTCTCGTGTTGTGGGGCAGCGGTGGTCGGTCTTCCCAGCGCTGGCAAGCGTAGCAACTGTGCGAAGGTGGATCGAATTGCGCGAGCAATCGCACCATCGATCAAACGAATCGGCGGG